>NC_138771.1:179805825-180405825 GCF_965119305.1 Pelophylax lessonae
CGGCCCTGGACTGACTGGACCTGTGACACCGGCCTGTAGCTGAGCCTGCTTCTGCATGGGACAAGGATGGAGCTGCAGCAGAGCTGCATGCAGGTGTAAGGAGCGGCCAATTGGAAAAGATACTGAGGGCAGCCAATTAACATTCCATTAAGTAGAAGTCGGAAACCTAATCCAGTGATACCATTCCAGGATTGTTTTGACAATGCTTGATTGATCTTCCTTTGTGGGGGTCCACAGTAAGGGGTAAGAGTGTGAACAGGTGTTGAGGACGGCTTCTTTTGGACACCAATTGTCAAAAACGGTTTCTTGTGGTTATTACTCTTTTGACACCTTTTTTGTGAATGGGTAGGGGTATGATGTACCCGATACCCAGTCACATGGGGGGGGGGGATCTGGGGGCTTGATAAAGGGGGCTTCCAGATTCTGATAAGCCCCCTGCCAGCAGACCTCGACAACCACAGCCCAGGGTTGTCAGGAAGAGTCCCTTAACCCCATCAACATGTTGAAGGCATGTGACCTGGTATGGTTCAGGAGGGGGGGGGTAGACGCTCGCTCATCCTCTCCCCTTTCCTGACCTGTCCGGCTGCATAATCAGATAAGGGCCTATTATGGACTAGTGGGTGATTTTTTTACCGGTCTACGTTTTTTTTATTATTCAGCTATCAGCGGGGAAACCCATTTGCAGCTGATGACCATGGCTGGCTTCCCAACCCTGTTCCTTAACAACCAGCTTACAATGCACCTTGACTGGGCAAGGGACGCAAAATGCACTATGCAGCACTCAGTGCATTCCAGGGTGTTTGTTGGGGCGAACACCCAGTCAACACCCTGCAAATCCGGGTATTCGACAAATGGGCAAATGGCTGAACAGGCAACTGTTTGGCCCAAACTCACGTTTGGACTGAACCGTTCGCCCATCCTTACTGCCTATATTGAGTGTGCAAATCTACTTCGAAATTGTGAGTGCATTTATTTTATTTGGTTATGAGCTTTTACTACATTAAAACGTACTACACTATATATTATCCTCTTGTGGTCCCTGCTGGAGCATTTTATCATAGTTTTACAAAGTGGGAGTGAGGAAAAGACGCTTGCTGGAGAATTGAAATCTGTTCCTATGAGAAGTGGATCTGTTTACTTTTTGCTTGATAGTTACTTGGCTGAAAGGTTCTGGTAAACGCGTATATATATATTTTTTCACTTGGTGGAGCACAATAATTGGAAGATTTGAGCACTATAATTCCTGAAGGAGCACAGTGTTTGGCTATCCTTAAAGACACAGTATATGGATTTTTTATGCTATGGATTATTTGCTCTGACACTTCATTGCATTTTTTGCATTATTTTATTTCTGCATTGTTGTTGGCACAGGTTTTGATAGATGTATTAGCTCAGACATTTTAGGTTGATTTAAAGGGGCAGTGCCTTTCTTTTTATTTTATATCTTGATTATCACTATAGTGTGGTTGACACTATTAAAGGGTTAGTGGCCTTATATTGATCTATATAGGTTTAGGCACTAATTTAGTTATTTGTCGCCCTTATATTTATTTGTTGTTGTTTTGACACTTACAATTCAGCTGCTCCGTGCCCCACCTTTTTTATAGTGAGGGAGTTGCTTCATAACAAAGCCTCTATTATTGGCTCTTCCAAGCCAGCTGACTATGAAAGGCCATTGCAGTGCATTATGATTATGATTAATACAGGTGGTTTAATTAATTCCTCAGTTCAGTGGGTCTGTAAATTTGCCTCAAACCCATAGTAGACCCAAGAAGGGTCCTCATTCCTATGGAAATTAATGTAATGTCACATATTTTAGATGCTTTATTAACATTTAGTTTGATTTGATTCCTCTGTATTTAGAAGAGCACTGGAAATTTCAGAAATGTAGTATAAAAGCACATGGGCTGACTTTCTGTGCCATGAAATTTCTCCCTACGGGCTAAATACTGCTCAATAGCTCAATAACTTGAAGTCTAAGCATGTTCAATGTCTCTCCTGTGCTCCTTGAATTTTGAGAAGGATCAGGTACCATGGCAACAGCATGGCTAATGATATAAGGCAAACCAAAAACTGAACAGAATTTGTGTATATGTGTGTGTATGTATATATATATATATATATATATATATATATATATATATATATATATATATATATATATATATATATACACTGTATATAAATATATATCAAGAGATGTTAAAGTATGTTGTAAATGTATGATTTCAATATTACAATCTTTTAAAATAAATAATACTTACTTGTTTTATTTCAGTTTATTATATTTAATGTTACATGTATATTCTTAGGCTTCAGTTTGCAGTAAAATTGCAATAAGTTTGGAAGTTTTGATGGACATTTTTAAAATGCTGAAATCTCTAATAAAAGTGCAAATGCTTGCAAACTCTGCTAAGTGCTGAGTGTCTTCTATTTGCAAAGCATTTGACATGTTTACAAATACATTAAAAGGGATTTAAACTCAAAAACAAAAATGTAATATATTGCAGCTTACTAATTCTTAGATTTGGTGGCTGCATTAGTTACCTTTTTAAACTTTTTTCCTTTTTGTTCCTCTCGTGATCTCACCAGTAAGTCTTATTTTCCAACTTCCTCTAGCAGACAAACATGTCCAGTAAAAGGTGCAAATTAGAGTGTTGAGACAAACCATTTAATACTAACAAGGGTGCTTACAATGATTAGCTTTTATTTGTTTACATAAATCCTTTATCCCAAAAAGAAAATAAAACTGTTGCTGCAACTGCCTAAAAAATGTAAGATGGGATTGAGCTTTAATTTGTTAGTCAAGTCCATTTAAATCTGCTAGTGCATTCTCATCACCCTCACCCTAGGCTGACAATACAGCTGTCCAAATTTGTCTTTGTTATTTCTCCAATGGAGAGAAGCTACCCTAGGACAGGGAGTGTGTTGCTCGCCAGATCACCAGGTGAAAACAAAAAATTAAAAAACTAAAAAAGGAAACTATTGCAGCCATTTCATTTAAGGAATGGCAAACTGCAGTTTAATAATTTTTATGTTTTTGGGTTAATACTATTTTATTACTTTGCAAGTTTTTTTTGTGATCTCAGAAAATATGTTATTCTTTGCATGTATGCTGTGCATTTCCTTTAACTACATAAACCATTTGTCATAAAAAATATTGAAACAAAACTATGTAGTCAACAGATTTTAGGGGCATACTTACAGGTCCAGATTCCAGATCTTATAATAATACAGACTATAATAATACAACATTTAGGCAGCCAAAAGTATATCATTCAAAAGACCAGACTAAGATGTATTTCTCTCTTTCAAAACTGTTTAAAGTTATTGTAAAGTCTCTTTTTTTTTTACAAAAAAATAATAAACATATTATACTTACCTGCTCTGTGCAGTTGGTTTTGAACAGAGCAGCTCAGATCCTCCTTTTCTCGGGTCCCTCTTCACTGCTCCTGGCCCCTCCCTCCTATCAAGTGCCCCCACAGCAAGCAGCTTGCTATGGGGGCAGCCAAGCCGAGCTGCAGCTCCGTGTGTCCATTCAGACACGGAGCTGAAGTTTGGCCCTGCCCCCTATCTCCCCTGATTGGCTCACTGACTTTGATTGACAGCTGTGGGAGCCAATGGTATCTCAGCCAATCAGGAGGGAGAGTGCCAGGATGGCTGAGGGACTCATGGACATTGCTGGACAGAGATAGGGCACAGGTAAGTATTAGGGGGTGCTGAGGAGGCTGCTACACACAGAAGGCATTTTTATCTTAATGCATAGAATGTGTTAAGATAAAAAACCTTCCTGACTTTACAACTCTGTTGAGTTTTTTCTTTAGATAAGCATATGAGTTGACAGTCTTGTTTGATTTGTTCTCCCAGGGCAGCTTTAGGGCAAGTTCTACTAGAAATATATACAGATTGTACACATGAGCAATGTGCAGACATTATGTCTGCCTCTTTCCTGGTATATTAACAGCAAGACGGAGCCCATCATAAGGAGTCTGCTTCATGGCATAAAATATTAAAAAGAAATGCAATTTAACAGGGACATGAACAGAATAATAATTGTCTCTGGATCAAGTGTCTGATGTACTAATTCCATATTATTTAACAAATAATATGACTTAATTATTATGTAGAATACCACTCGGCACTGGTAAAATAACATGCTGTTCTAAATGAGTCTAATTACATTAGTGAACTAGTTATCCTTAAAGCAAACCTGTCACTACAGGTGAGAGGAAGAACTAAGCTCATAACTGAATACTAAGTTAGGGCTCCTGTGAGTAGGTGGGCTGAATACTGCAAAAAACATGTGATACCATACTTTCTGGTTTCAGCAATGAAACAACTTAAGAATAACATGGGTGCATCCCACAATGTAATGCTAGATGCTTGTAAATTGCTAAAGCCTCACAATGCATTGTGTGATGTGCTGGAGGTGTTCATTGGCAATAGTTGGAGTATGAAGATGATGATTGTAGGTTTTTTTTTCATAAGGTATGTAGCACCCTCTAGTGTGCTACTAGTGTGAGTGCAGGCTTATTTATGTTTTGGCTCATGTTTAACTTGTGAGTCTTCAATCTGGGTCAACATTTTTTTGCAGTTCAGAGCTGGATACCATACAGGCAGATCTCTGGTGCCTCCCCCTGGATCTGGAAGTTTAGAGTAATTTCTAGAAACTGAAGGGTGGAGGCCAAGAGGGTTAATCTGCATACTTAGGGGAGCTCAGCCAATCCCCAGGCAGTGGGCCTGGCATGGTGTATGAGCCAGCCCTTAAATATGGATGAGTCATGCTGGCAGGGTGGTCAGGTGGAAGATGGAGATGGAGTGCTAAGAAGACTGTCGGTGGCCCTTACTGGGGGGGGGGCAGGCTTGAGAGGATCCTGACAGTATGGCAGTTTGAAGGAAATCTTTTCCTAGGTGGCAGTGGGAGCAAGGAGGACAGTGTAAGAGCATAGGCACGGTCAGGGACTTACAAGTTCCTGTGGAGGAAAACACTGTGCTTAAACTTTTCAAGTGAGCAGCGCCAGGCAATCATTCTCAGGAGAGGCAGAACAGTGGTCTGTCTATATAAACAAGGCAGACCCTCGTTCTGTGAGAGGGGAATATGGAGATCTTGTGTTTCTGCTAAGCAGGAACACAGATCTCTGTCTTTATCTAGTCAAAGCTTCCCCCACACAGTTATAAAGCATTCCCGAGGAGCACATTTAACCCTTTGATTGCCCCTGATGTTAACCCCTTAAGCCAGTGTCATTAGTACAGTGACAGTGTTTTTTTTTTTTTTTTAGCACTGACCACTGTATTGTTGTCACTGATCCCCAAAAAGTGTCACTTATTGTCAGATTTGCCTGCGCAATGTCACAGTCCTGCTAAAAATCGCTGATTGCTGACATTACTAGTAAAAACAATAAAAAAAAAAAAATCCATAAAAATATTCCATAGTTTGTAGACACTATAACTTAAACCAATCAATATACGCTAATTGTGATTTTTCTTTTTTTTTTTTTTTTTTTACCAAAAACATGTAGCAGAATATATATTGGCCTAAACTGATGAATAAAATAGATTTTTTTTACTTTTTTGGGTATGTTTTATAGCATAAATTAAAAAATATATATTTTTTTCAAAACTGTCAGTTTTTTTTGTTTATAGCGCAAAAAAATTAAAATACAGAGGTGATCATATACCACCAAAAAAAAACTCTATTTGTGGGAAAAAATGACACTCTGCCATTTTGCTGCAAGCAGCAATGCTGGACAGTGCTGCTCCCCTGTGTAGTGATATGAATATTTTCCTTTAATTGGACATTTAGTTTAAGCCATAGGTGATATTTAGTATTTATGTGTTTTTTTGAACCCTGTGGCACTTGCACTCAATGCTCATTTGCATTTATTCCTGTTTGGGTGTACCTATACTCTTTGAGAAAGTTTGCTACACATCTGGACCCTGAGGAAGCCCAAACTATGGGTGAAACGCATCCATCGATCGCATTTTAGGATGTGCTGCAATACACCTTTTAGATAATGTATCTTTATGTGTTGGTTTTATCATATTGTCTTTAATAAGATTTATATATATTTTTTTATAATTTGTTTCTTACTCAATTGATGTTTTTTAGCACATTCAAATCCTCACTGTCACAGGGTCTTCCCTGTGAGACTAGGTCTACTGTTTCCCTTTTTTTCCTGTATAAGCTGCATTTAAACTCTTGTAGAAAAATCTGGTAATTAAAGTTTCCTTGCCACTAACAAACAAGGTGGTAGTGCAATGTGCTGCAAAAAACTAAGTAAGGTTTATGCCAGGGGTGTCCAAACTGCGGCCTATGGGCCGCATATGGCCTAAGATGGCTATACATGCAGCCCATGTACTTAAAAATGTTGATTTTTTGTGGAATGTTTTGTAAAAATGCATTTACACCTAACAAACAAATGCAGCCAAAGAAAAATTTGACATTGTCTTTTTACTGTAATATTATACGTTTTATCTTCCCAGAAAAAAAAAATCTCCCACTCTTCACAATCACGCTTTATTTGTGTCATCAGTTTTCGGCAGCACCTATATTTGTTAGTGACTATTTTCAAGGATGAAGCACACGAAGGGCAAAATTAGAACCAAAATATCTAAAGAGCACCTTGAGAATTGCTTTCAGAATTCCTACTACATCCATCGAACCAGAAATTGATTCATTAGTTTATCAAAAACGTTATCAAATATTGAACTAGTTTTATCTTGCCCTCTTTTACTTTTATAACAAAAAATATTACAAACAAAATTAGGTTTTCTTACTGAGGTAGGTACATTTTATATAATATACAATATCTATATAACTGTTGTGATCTGCCCGACTTTTTCTGCTCATTAGCTATCCTTATTGCTCTTGTATTTTATGTGTGGCCCAAGACAATTCCTCTTCTTCAAGTGTAGCCCAGGAAAGTCAAAAAGACTGTTGAAGAGAGACTATGTTCTTTTAGGCTCCCTTCACGCTTACACTTTGCAATAACGCAACATAAAATTAGCCTTTTAGGCTTCATTTAGATGTGCTGTTTGGGGGCTGCAAAAATGCATGGTTGAGCTGTGTTTTTCTGCTCCCCAACCACCCCCTTAAGCTGCAATAAGCGGCAGATGGGGGTGTTTATATGATGTGGGCGCGATGCTTTACATCATGCGGCAAAGTTTACCTAAAATGTAGCCTTTGGCTGGTGGCAAGCCCGCAAAATACTACACATACAAGTAAATGGGAAGCACATCCAGTGCACAAATACAGTAGGGGTCAATGGACCTGTAGTGTAGAAGATCACAATACACACACAATGTATTGTAGTGTGCTGTGCTGAAAAAAAAAAACTTTGCTTGTTTCACTGTGTTCAAAATGATTAGGTTGCCTTAAAGTGTAACTCCACTTTGATGGGAAAAAAATATAGCAAATAAAGAAAAAACAATAAAATGTATACATTTGTGACAAAAATCATATTGTATCTGAATGTTAATAAAAATTACCTTTCCCTTTCAATCTGCAGCTGTTGTGTTATGTGCTGGGTGTCCAGGGTACCCCTGTGCCTTTAAGGAGGACTGGGCTACCTCAAGGTCCACTTGCCCCTTATCTATTCATTAGAATGCATGTGCTCCCACTGTGGAGACTTTCATAAATTTGGAAGGGTTAGGACTGCAAGTAATACAGGGATCCGTGAAGGGACCTTGCAGCTTATGCATGCGTTTGCAAATGTGTGCTAACTAAACCCCTGTTTATAGCGCACACTGTTGGACAGGTTAATTTGGTTGGTAAGCAGACTGGTTGGTGAGTTGAGCTGGTAATTTCCTCTGGTTTTGTCTTTCATGCGTTTGCCCATCCATGTGCTCCTTGCTGTGAAGGCCAGTTAGAGATGGGGGCAGGGACTATCTCTTTGTCACAAGTGATACTGCACCTGTAAGATAAAGCTCCCAGTGCTCATTTTCAAGTGAAGGAGTTTGTTTTGAAATGGACTTTAACTAAATACAGCACTGTGAAACTGCCTAGGACTAAGTGTGTTGTTTTCTTGTGTTGGGTACCATAGAGCTGGCCCTGTCCACAGGGATGTAGGTGTAGGCGGGGCCACCCATTTGAACCAGAGGCATCCATTACTTGCTCCACCGGGGACCACCTAGCACACAGGTCTCACTCAGGTTCACCCACCAGCCATAAATGTCAACCAGAACCAACCATCCACACGCATTGTGTGGCAGTGAAAAGAAACTATATTGTTGGGCTTACTCAAAAAGCTCTTGACATCAGCATGTGTTCTTGCTAGGAAAACCAGTCACTTCAGGCCTAAAGACTTTTTGTGATTTCAGGATAGCACTTTCCCTGCCTATCCACCACTAGCCCCTAGCTAGACCAGGTTTGCAACATCAATTGGTATACCGCCAGTAACTACCATGAGTTAAGCTCCACCCATCCTATATATCAGAAGGGAGGGACTGAAACCATTCTCCTTCCTGGAAGGATTTCAAAGAGAAACACAAATAACATTAAATAGACAACAAAGTGGACCCTGCCTACATGGGTGCTATTAAAAATGCCAGCTGACATTTCACTACTGATGAGTGGAGGACTCGGGTGCCAAGTTTTACAGTGCTGCAGATTAAGGTAAGTATTTCTAAGTGTTTGAAACCTTATTTACAAAAGATGCTTAAGGTTAATAAAGGGCATGCGTATATAAGAGGTTGCATTTTTTCAAATTACAAGGCTGGGACATTTTTATAAATCAGTAAATGGGACCGAGTAAAACTATGCAACTGAATGTAATAGTCTAATCTAAAGTATAGGTAATAAAAAGATGAACAAAAATAAAATACAGAGAGCTAATCAAAAATTATGATGTGGAGAGCCATACAGTTGTTGTACAAATCAATCCAATTCCATTTCAAAGTAGGAATGAGTTAAAGCTTTATTTTTGCATCATGTGTTTGCTTGATTGAACTCTGGAAGTTCAATCAGACTTTACCCAATATTGGAGATTTACACATGGCTGAAAATGCTTGAATATATGCAACGAGTGGAGCATGCAATTCTACACTTTCTCTACACGATCAGGGGATTAAGATAAGTCAACTGGAAAATATACAACCCAAAATTTCCTAAGTAATCTGCTGAGTATACATTATTGCAGAAGAAGGCAATTAAAAGTAAGAAGTATGCGAAGTTGGCATGACAGCTTAACATTTCTATCCTTTTTTGCTAACAAACTAATTTGTAAAGATATTTTAAACTAGTTCTGTTCATTATGTTGTGTGATATACGTGTGTGTTGTGATTATGTGTTGTGTAGTATATGTGTAATTTATTTTAAACTTTTTGCATACTGAAAAATGCAACCTATTAAAAAAAAACAAAAAAAAAACACTATGTTATAGTTACGAAAACATGAATAAGTTGTAAGTAAATAGTTGTGAACCTTAAGAGTTTAGAATTTTGTTTAAATAGCTCCGCAGTACTTCTAATAATCTTCAACATTAAGTTATATTTAATAAAGGCAGCCTTATTTTACAAGGACATATGCATCTTAAATTAATTCTTTACTGACAAAATGATTTAACCAATCAAGGTCATTAATAGAATGAATGTTTGCATCTCCAATAATTGGCATTTTAAAATGAGGGTAATTGGAGTCAGCTATTTCTATCATTGAGACAGATGTTCCCATCATTATAGGTGTCTGACCTTCCCTGATGCATGAAAGGGTTACAAAAAGCATTTCTTATGACAAAGTCTACATCTTTTCTCAGTCAGGCAGAAAGTTTACAGAAGAATAAATTCAGTATTGTTGCTGTCCTTGACATATTAGATCCAGGATTTATTTAAAATTGTTATGTCAGGGATTAAAAAAGGCTGCAGGTATACTAAAGTGTAGGCACATAGTGATGATTGGATATACCTACAGGAGTATTTAAAAGTCTTCATTCATGGTAGAATCCTTAACCATTCTCACAAAGATTCAGAACTTTCCTGATAGCTCCAAAGCTGACATGTCCCTTGCTGCCTCCTGCATATTCCTATTGGCCATTGATTCAACCCATCATATTAACCAGGCATTAGGAATGTGTGTGGGTAGGTGGCAGTGAAAAAAAAAGTTGGAGCTTTACCTGTTGAGCCTAGTATGTAGCCATGAATACAAGCTTTTGGAGGCTGCTGCAGGTTTGTGCGGGAACCTTTACAGTTATGTCCTTATACTTTTTGTTATGCAGCTAATTTTTTGCCTGAGAAAGTCTCTTAAATGCACTCTGAATATGTCATATTTAACCACTTTAAGACAGGAAGGATTTGCCCCTTACCAAGCCCTATTTTGCGACGCTGTACCCAAATACAATTTTTTCCCCCCACAAATAGAGTGTTCTTTTGGTGGTATTTGATCACCTGTTTGATTTTTATTTTTTTTTGCTATAAACAAAAAAGGAACGACAATTTTGAAAAAAAAAAAAAAAAAAAACAATATTTTTCACATTCTGCTATATGACATTCTCAAAAAAAAAATTGAAAAATCGAATTTTTTTTAACATTTTAGGCCAATTTGTTTTCTGCTACATATTTTTGGTAAAAAAAAAATCGCAATAAGCGTATTTTGATTGGTTTGCACAAAAGTTATCGCGTCTACTAACTACGGGAAAGATTTATGTCATTTTTATTGTTTTTTTTTTTTTACTAGTAATGACATTGGCAGGGAAGGGGTTAACATTATGGGTAATCAAGGGGTTAAATGTGAGCCTAGGGGAGTGATTCTGTGTGGGGGGCATGGCCTCTGAAATTACCGACATGTGATCCTATATAGAAGGATCACATGGGCTCTATGATCATTTGAGGGAGAAGAACGGTCAGCTGTGTTTACAACAGCTGACCATTCTTCTCTCTCAGCGGGGAACGATCGTGGGTGCCCACTGTATCGGCTTCCCTTCTGACGAGCAGGGGCGGGAGTGCGCCGCCGGTGGCGTGCGCTCGCCCCCTAGCCTCCCGAGAGCGAGCGCAGAACATTTACGGCGATTCGCCTGGGAACGGCTGCCTGCCGCAGTGCATCTATGGGGGGGGGGGGGGGGGGGGGGGCTCTATCTAAAAACATGTATTCCTGGCAGGGGGTAAGCTTACAGCAAACAGGGCCAGTAAGGTCCCCTACTCATCGTGGATTGAATGAGGAGCTAGAAATCAATACCATATTGTAATATATTGTCATTTGTTATTTTGTTATTTCCATTTTAAAGTATGACTGGTATTAATTTAATATTTTCATTATTCTCCTTAGGTAATATACGTTATATATTACTTTTTACTCCTCTTCCTATCCTGATTCTACTTTTTGTAAGTACAGTGCCTTGCGAAAGTATTCGGCCCCCTTGAACTTTGCGACCTTTTGCCACATTTCAAGCTTCAAACATAAAGATATAAAACTGTAATTTTTTGTGAAGAATCAACAACAAGTGGGACATAATCATGAAGTGGAACAAAATTTATTGGATATTTCAAACTTTTCAAACTATTTTCAAACTTTGTTAACAAATAAAAAACTGAAAAATTGGGCGTGCAAAATTATTCAGCCCCTTTACTTTCAGTGCAGCAAACTCTCTCCAGAAGTTCAGTGAGGATCTCAGAATGATCCAATGTTGACCTAAATGACTAATGATAAATATAATCCACCTGTGTGTATCAATAAAGCGAAGAGAGCATCATGAAGAACAAGGAACACACCAGGCAGGTCCGAGGTACTGTTGTGGAGAAGTTTAAAGCCGGATTTGGATACAAAAAGATTTCCCAAGCTTTAAACATCCCAAGGAGCACTGTGCAAGCGATAATATTGAAATGGAAGGAGTATCAGACCACTGGAAATCTATGAAGACCTGGCTGTCCCTCTAAACTTTCAGCTCATACAAGGAGAAGACTGATCAGAGATGCAGCCAAGAGGCCCATGATCACTCTGGATGAACTGCAGAGATCTACAGCTGAGGTGGGAGACTCTGTCCATAGGACAACAATCAGTCGTATACTGCACAAATCTGGCCTTTATGGAAGAGTGGCAAGAAGAAAGCCATTTCTTAAAGATATCCATAAAAATTGTCGTTTAAAGTTTGCCACAAGCCACCTGGGAGACACACCAAACATGTGGAAGAAGGTGCTCTGGTCAGATGAAACCAAAATCGAACTTTTTAGCAACAATGCAAAACTTTATGTTTGGCATAAAAGCAACACAGCTCATCACCCTGAACACACTATCCCCACTGTCAAACATGGTGGTGGCAGCATCATGGTTTGGGCCTGCTTTTCTTCAGCAGGGACAGGGAAGATGGTTACAATTGATGGGAAGATGGATGGAGCCAAATACAGGACCATTCTGGAAGAAAATCTGATGGAGTCTGCAAAAGACCTGAGACTGGGACAGAGATTTGTCTTCCAACAAGACAATGATCCAAAACATAAAGCAAAATCTACAATGGAATGGTTCACAAATAAACATATCCAGGTGTTAGAATGGCCAAGTCAAAGTCCAGACCTGAATCCAATCGAGAATCTGTGGAAAGAACTGAAAACTGCTGTTCACAAACGCTCTCCATCCAACCTCACTGAGCTCGAGCTGTTTTGCAAGGAGGAATGGGCAAAAATTTCAGTCTCTCGATGTGCAAAACTGATAGAGACATACCCCAAGCGACTTACAGCTGTAATCGCAGCAAAAGGTGGCGCTACAAAGTATTAACTTAAGGGGGCTGAATAATTTTGCACACCCAATTTTTCAGTTTTTTGTTTGTTAAAAGAGTTTGAAATATCCAATAAATTTCATTCCACTTCATGATTGTGACTTGTTGATTCTTCACAAAAAATTACAGTTTTATATCTTTATGTTTGAAGCCTGAAATGTGACAAAAGGTCACAAAGTTCAAGGGGGCCGAATACTTTCGCAAAGGCACTGTATATACACATACAGTAGATATAAGAAAACCATTTTAGACGTGATATGCCGTATATACTACATATTCTTATAATTTCCTCCTCCATTTTCCTACTCCATTAATATTCTATCACATCAATATTGTACATATCCTTATCCTTTCGGTTTCCCCCTACAGTACATATTACACGAGTATCATCTGTATTTTTGTTTTTGTTATGTATAATTTAACACTACTTTATTATTTCAGTGTGCCTAGCTACTAGCGTGTTTTTGTATATACATTTTTGTATATTTGAGTGCATTATTATATTGTCATTGTTTATCATGATAATTGGTTGTATATATCTTTAATACTCAGGTTCACTTCTACCATTATTTTAATTTCTATATGTATTTTTATTTTTTATTTATTATATTTTACCATTTTTTTCAAATTTCTTTTCAAAATTCTACTTTATTTATTTAAATTTTTGTATTTTATTTGTTATTTTTTTCTTTATTTTTATTCTCATTTTAATTTAATGTTATATTGATTTGCACTTGTGCTTCATGTATTATATTTTTCTATATTACTGTGTTATTTTAAATCTTTCCCCTTGAAGCACATTGTGTTCATTATCTGCAAAAGTCATTTTATTATTTGATTCTCTACGCCCACTCATTTCCTGCCACTCTGCATTTATATATGGCTCCCACATTGTTTTTCACCATAACACTTAATAGAGGAGCGTGTATGCTCAGTACAAGCTTTGCGCATGCTCCAAAATGCGTTGTGTTCCTTGTTCTCCGGTGAGGTCACTCTGCTGCGCTCCACTCTGCGGCCCACACGCATACACAGAATGACAAAGTACAGGCCGGCTGTACCTCCTGTCCTGACCGCAGTCTCTGCATTAGGAACAGCGTGCTTGATGTACTTACGTGCAAGAGGACTCTTTACTACAGATGAGCTTTGATTTTATCTTCATCATGTGAGTTGGCAATTGTCTACACTGACACCCTTGGATTAAACAGATTGCACTTAGAGGCAGTTTCTCCAGAGTTGGCTTTCACGCCTGAGAGGAGCTATTCATTGCCCTAAGTGTTGCCTACTGATTACTTTTTCAGTGACCGTACAGTGGTTCCTACAGTGACTTTTATCTTCATGGACTGTACCATATCCACTAGGAGTTTCATTTACATTTTATATGAGTTTTCATGGCTTAACCTGAGCACCTGTGATCCATGTTTAGAATTCATCAGGTGATCATCGGCCCAGCTCTTCAGTACCCTACAAGCAACCTGTGGTTCTCTGGGCGCTACACTTCCTGTACCACCTTCAGGGGTGTACTGCACTTAGCGGCAAGGGGAGCCCTCTAAGAACCTTGGCCTCGGATCAGGTACGTGACATCCAGTTTACTTAACCACTTTACCGTTGCTCACTAGAGCTCTACTGTGGCAAAGTGGTAAGTTATCGTCTGGCGACGTAGACCTAAGTCGCCAGACATTCCCCTCTCTCGGCGGCAGGAGTGTATTCAGTCACAGCGGGAGTCGGGCCAGGGGAGCAGCGGCGGTAATCACCGCCGCTCTTCCCCGATCATCGGGGAATCGAGTGTGGAGATCCGCCTGCTTGTGTAAACAAAGCGGGCGGATCTCCTAAGTTACAGGCAGGGTCAGATTGCAGGGTTCAGCATAGCTGAACCTGCGATCTGTCCCTGTGTCACTCAGTCACCTCCCCCCACACATGTCAGTAAGCACCAGGCATACATTAACCCCTCCCTCTTCAATAAAATTAACCCCTTCCCTGCCAGTGTCATTTTTACAGTAACAGTGCATATGTATAGCTGTAGTAAGTTCACTGGTACCCCCAAAAGTGTCAAAAATGTCAGTCAAGGGTCCGATCTGTCCGCCGCAATGTTGCAGTCCCGCAAAAAAAAATCGCAGATCGCCGCCATTACTCGTTAAAAAAAAAAACACCAAAAACGACAGAAATCTTTCCCTTAGTTAGTAAACGCAATAACTTTTGCGCAAACCAATCAAAATACGCTTATTGCGATTTTTTTACCAAAAATATGTAGCAGAAAACAAATTGGCCTAAAATGTTAAAAAATTTAGATTTTTAAATTTTTTTGGGGGGGAATTTCATATAAAAAAAATGTTAAAAATATTGTTATTTTTTCAAAATTGTTGCTCTTCTTTTGTTTGTGGCACAAAAAGTAAAAATCGCACAGGTGATCAAATACCACCAAAAGAAATCTCTATTTGTGGGAAAAAAAGGACGTAAATTTTGTTTGGGTACGGCATTGTATGACCGCGCAATTGTCAGTTAAAGTCGCACAGTGCCGAATCGCAAAAAGTGGCCCAGACGTAAGACAGCAAAATCCTCCGGTGGTAAAGTGGTTAATGCCTGCTACGCTCACCCAGTTGCCTTGAACCTGTAATCTTGTTACCCATGCTTTTACCTCTTAAACTGATCCTGCTGCCTCTACCTGGCCCCCTAATGACCCATCTCACCCACTGTAACTTACACCTCCAACCTGACCCAGCTTTAGCTGATCTCTCCCTGTAAATAACTGTAAATAGTTAGATAGTTTAACGTATCACATGTATTCACTTTTGCTTGACTGTATATGTTTGCAGTGTTGCATTGTTCTATGTTTGAATAAACAAAACATTTCTGTCTAAGATTTTAATTTTTTTTTCCAAGCTGGAAACAGAATGAAATAGTTAAATATATCTTTAAGATATAAGATGGCTTGACACAGCTTATGTAATGTCACACACTGTAAAAGAAGGATTTCCTCAGTAACTAGCACCTATCAGCTTTAGCTCTAACAATGGATATTTGTCACAACTTGAACAGAACTTGTGATCACTTTCACGGGTCTCAATGTGCTAATTAAGTTGCGAGAAGAAAGAATTTGCAATACATATTAGGGTATTACTGTGATTGCCTCAGTGTTATTGAAGAGATTCATTTTATAAAATGTAACAACATTCAGATATAATTAAAAAAAAAAAAGCTTTCATCCAGAGGATCATTTTGTTTACGTTTTTTTTTTTTTCAGGACCGTGGACAGGGAATAGTTGGTGAACCATGTACTGTAGACCAGTGATTTTTCAACTTCAGTCCTCAGGGCACACTAACAGGCCAGATTTTAAGTATTACCTTGGGGAGATGCAGACTAGAATTCTGCTATCACTGAGCAGCAAATGATATCACCTGTGATTCATTTCAGTTTTCTTGCAAACCTGGCCTGTTAGTGTGCCCTGAGGACCAGAGTTGAGAAACACTGCTGTAGACCTATGGAATCCTTACAACAGTGTGCAGTGAAATTATATTATTATTTTCTCTACTGGACAGAAACAGGGTTCTTATGCATGTGCACTGGACACAGAAGAGGGTGGTAGCTGGGGCAGCATTCTGCTCTGGTTTATTGCTCTCCCAACAGGCAAACAAAAAGGACAGAGCTTAAAAAACTCTGATTATACAGGTGTAGCACCCTCCTAGGTAGGTGCTAAGGAAAAGCATATATGTGACCCTGTCTGCTTATCAGGGGGGCCTGATCATTTAGTTAGGCTGTAGCATGTTTCAAGGTGTGATCTGTTGAGTCTGGGGAGTCTCCCCACTGGTTCCAATAAGGGCTCTTATTGGACAGTGGATAAAACCTGGCCAATAGCACACCAGGGCTTGTAGCCGTCTCAGTGGGCGGAGTTTGCTGCAATGCTCCCTGGCATGAGATATAAGTCTGAGGGGAGCATGTGACAGGGCATCTTTTGCGTAAAGCAGAGTCCCAGGAGGAGGGTGACGGCTGTCTCCCCTCCTGTCAGAGCAAGTGAGGGTGTCCTAGGCAGTCGGCCTAGAGGCCTGGAGGTTGAGCTGGGCTGCAGGAAGGATCCAGAGTGCTGTGGACTGAGTGGAGCTGCTGGGCAGAAGTTTACAGGAAAAACAGTATCGTGAGTACTCAAAACTGCCCAGGGGTCTGCCTGAGAAAGGAGGCCACTCTAGAAGGTCAAAGGGATCTGGGAGCCAGCTAACCAGTAGTTTGGGAAAGGGGGTGCCAGCGTCTAAGCCCTGAAGATTAGTGAGAGAAAGAGGGCGCCGGTGTGGGCCCTGAAGTCTTCAGCAGTACAGCAGTCAGGGCCAGTGCTGGACTTTTTTTTACGCCCTAGGCAAGATCAGCTACTTGCGCCCCCCCAAAAAATAAAATAAAAAGGGAAGGGGTTAAAAACTGTCATATCTAGTGACCCTGATCTGATGGTTCCTCCATGTAATGCTGTCATACCCAGTGACCCCCATATTCCTCCATGTCACACCTGGGGACCCTGATGTCCCCCTATGTCACACCCAGGGACCCTGATATTTTTCCATGTCACATCCTGGGACCCCAATATTCCTCCATATACTGCTGTCATACCCACTGACCCTTATGTTCCTCCATGTCATACCCAGGGACCTCTGTGTTCCTCCATGTCATGCTGTCATACCCAGTGACCCCAATGTTCCTTTATATCAAATCAGGGGTCCCTGATGTTCCTCCATGTCATACCCAGTGACCTTGATGTTTTTCCATGTCACACCTGGGGACCCTGATATTCTTCCATGTCACACCTGGGGACCCTGATATTCCTCCATGTCACACCTGGGGACCCTGATGTTCCTCCATGTCACACCTGGTAAACTCAATTCCCCATGGCACACCCAGGGATCCCAATTCCTCATGGCACACCGGGTGACCCTGAACCCCTGTTACACTTGTGACCCCTCTCCCCCATGTCACACCTGGTGACTCTGATTCCCCATGGCACACCTAGTGACCCCAATTCTCTTTCACACCAGGGATCCTCCATGTCACACCCAGGAACCCTGATCCCCTGTCTGGGGACACTCACTGGGCAGTATGAAGAGAGTGGCCTGCACTCTGCCCTCCTTCACCATGATCATGTTTATTCCATTCTCCGAGGACGCTCCTCTCCTGGACCACAGCGCTCACCACAGCTCCAACTGGTTCCTGGTGGAGAGAGAAGCAGCAGTCAGAGAGCTCTGCACCTCCTTCCTCACCAGCATCCTCAGACCATTCCGGTGCCTTGTGGCTTCTGCTCCAGTAAAGGTACTGCCCTCCAGTCCCGAGCTCTGGCTCAGGTTCAGCTCTCCTACACTCCCTGCTTAATACCGACCCAGAGAAATGTATGGCTGCCCACCAGCTCAGTGTAGAGTGTCACTTCCCGCCCAGGGTTTAGGCCGCTCAGCTCCAGAGGAAGAGGATCATCATGCAGGTAGCACTCCGGTGGGCTCGATTCCTTCTCCTTGGGGCTCCCCCAACAATGGTGGAAAGCCAGGGCCTGGTAGTTCTGGCACTGCCCCAGACACCTGGCATCTTCCTCTGTCCCTTCTTCCTCCCCCACTGCCGCCCCTCCCCTCAGCTCACAAGGATCATTCATGATGGAGAGTGAGTGCTGAATCGTGGCTGCAACCCTAGGTGGCAATGCGCCCTAGGCGGTTGCCTAGTTTGCCTAGTGGAAGCACCGGCCCTGACAGCAGTGTATTCAAATAGCTACCTCAGCAGGAGTGCTTAGGGGGAGCTTAAAAGAGGACTTCTTTAGTGAAAAAGCAGTCACAAGCAAGTCAGCATCCGGCCAGTGTTAACCAGCGTCAAGTCAGCATTGATAGGCATTCAGCCAGCGTCAAGTCAGCGCTAAACAGCAGTATTCAAGTGTCTCCACCAAACGAGTCTAGTTTAGTTCAAGGAGTATCCCACTCATCCCTTCTCCTATCCAAGTTACTAAATAAATACAAAAACCAAAGATACTGGACTGGTCATTGTCTCAGTGCTTGCACTTGGAGAAACATGCTTACATGTGCTGTTGTTGCTAGCAGTAACCCAGGGGGTCCCATATCCAGCAAAACAGCTGGGAATTGTGCTACACAGGCATTTTTTTTTCAACTTGTAAAAGCACCCCTATGTAAGCCTATGTGTGCATACACACATAGGTGTTTATAGGTGTATTAGAAGAGGGGTGTTTACGGGCAGAAAAAAAGCACCAAAGAAACATTTAGGAGAAGAGCAGAAAAACACTAGACACACCTAAACATGTGTGAAATACGCGGCTTTCAGCACATTTGTAAGCAGAATTTTCCTGCCAGGAGTTCTGGCATTTAGAGGGACTTTCAGAGATGCCCCGTGTGCATGAGGTTGTATCACCTGGGAAAGTGTGCACTTTGCATGCATCCTGGTGCAATATAAAACCATGCCCATGAAACACAGGCAGTAACTCATTACAGGTCTGGATTTCAGGGTTGCTCAGTGGATTTTGAAAGTACTTAGTAAATGGCTCCTGTATACACCCTTGTGTATAAATGGTCAATACACATACTAAGGGTGCCTAGAGTTCTTGTTTATGTTTTCTTATTTCAGACCATAATATACTGTTCACCAAAACAGAGAAAGCATATGGTAATGTAAAGAATGACAACTGCAGTGTCAATAGTGATAGACACTGAAGGCCACATTCTGTTTAGCAGGGCACAGTGCATGGCAAAATGAATATCTGCAGCTGCTCTGGTTAATTCAAGCCATATGCTCTGTTTACTCTTTTGGCCAGCAGAGTCTGAGTGTATTCAGGTATTAGGGACAAGCTCCAAGTCCCCCATGTGAATCATAAATGCACAAGCCTCAAAGTTAGCCATAAACTTGTCACCAAACAAAACATATTTATTGATCAATATGTTCACATTATTAGCAGAAAATAACAGCAACAACTTACAATATCTCTACAGCATCCATTAGCAAAATGGCCATTAGATGAAACTTACTGAGTCACTAAACTTTTATCTATCTTACATCATTGTTTTTGAGACCAAAACCACATTTTGTGTTTATTTATATACCAGTAAATGTTGTGTGTTTGCTGTACCATTGAATGGAAGCAGTTTTTGATAAGCAATGATATTTTTTCATGTCAAAAGACCTATAAATCACTTAAAATAGTTGAGGTAGACAAACATTTCTGTTTCTTGTATTCGTGCATGAGCTTGATGAAATTATATATTGCCTTGTCCTAAGTTCATGCATTGTAATTATAGATGTGGTCCTTAGAAATCCAGGATACCCTAAAAGATGATCATGCATTCCGCAATCTGAATCTACAATCTATTAGGTTTAGACAAAGGTGTGCAACAATTGCAAGGTGTGTTGTTTTAAATATACCGTATTTTTCGCCGTATAAGATGCACCGGCATATAAGACGCACCCAATTTTAAAGGAGGAAAATCTAGAAAAAAAAGATTCTGAACCAAATACTGTAGGGTCTCTTAGACCCTAGGTGTGTGTGGGTGTGTATGCACATTTTACATTTCATTTACCCTGTAGTTGGTCCACCTGAACACTTTCTCACACACACCACACGCTGCCTGTGATCTATCCAGAAGCAACAGTATGACGTAGGGAGGGCGGTGTGTCTTCTCCCCGTGATTTGGGGGCGGAGCTTGTGGAGCCATTCTTCTGCCCATCAATCATGGGCATCCAATAGAGTAATAGGCAAAGTGGGGGCGGAGCAGGAGCAGCAGTATGAGGTAGGGAGGACGGCGTCTTTTCCCTGGGATTCGGGGGGCGGAGCTTTGGCAGATCAATTCTTCTGCCCATCAATCACGGGCATCAAATCAAATAGGAGCGGGAACGTATGGAGCAGGAGGGGCAGATGTGTGGCCCTGGGAGACATGGGGAGGCACAGCCCGCACTGATGGATACCGGTAAGCTCAGCGTTGACATGGTGCCCGGGCAGCACGTGGATAGTCTGTCGGGAGGGGGGGACAAGGCGCTCTATAGGAGGGAGAGGGAAGCCCGAACACACACAGCCTGGCCGTGCAGGGAGGGTCAGAGAAGTCTCCACAGCCCGCAGTACATGCAACAAATCCAGCCTGCAGCACACACAGCATAAAAAGAGGACTGCGAGCAAGCACCACACAAGTTTTAATGCAGGCAAAATGTGTATTTGTCGTATAAGACGCACCAACTTTTCCCCCCAGTTTTGGGGAAAAAAAAGTGCGTCTTATATGGCGAAAAATACAGTAATTTTACTTTCAAACAAAGCAGAGGGGGAGATGGGAGACTGACCTAGAGCAGTGTTCATACATATCTAAATTGAATAGGTGGTACTGTGTATATGGCCAGCTTAACCTCTTCACATCCATGCTATAGCCAAAAGACGGCTACAGCGCAGATGTTAATTACCGGTATGGTGTCCATCTATGTCCTTCTGTGCATGAGCTGCCTGCGCGCTTCTGTGGCTCGCTCTGTGATCAGCGAGTCCATGAGACTCGGCTGATCACAGACCAGAGTAAGGGGCTGGTCCCGGTCCCTTACTATGTGATCAGCTGTCAGCCAATGACAGGTGATCATGTGATGTATATATCAGCCGGCAATCAGCTTTTTTTTCACTCACACTGTCAGTGTGAGGAGAAAAAAAGCCAATTACTGCTGCTGTCAAAGGGACATTGGTTCCGAAGAGGAGGGGGCACCTGTGCCCACCAGTGCCACCTACCAGTGCCCACCAGAACCACCTACCAGTGCCCACCAGTGCCACCTATCAGTGTCCACCAGTGCTCACCAGCGCCACCAACCAGTGCCCACCAGTGCCACCTATCAGTACCCACCAGTGCCACCTATCAGCACCAATCAGTGCCCCATCATCAGTGCTGCCCATAAGTGTCACCTACCAGTGCCTATCATTGTTCATCAGTGCCACCTATCAGTCCCAATCAGTACCACCAATTAGTGCCCATCAGTGCCACCTATTATTGCCCTTCAGTGCCACCTACCAGTGCCCTTCAGTGCAGCCCATCAGTACCCATTGGTGCCATCCATGAGTACCACCTATCAGTGCCCACCAGTGCTGCCTTATCAGTGCCGCCTTATCAGTGCCACCTTATCATTACCCATCAGTGCCCCCTTATCAGTGCCCATCAGTGTCGCCTATCAATGCCCATCAGTGCAGCCGATCAGTGCCAATCAGTGCCGCCTCATCAGCGCACATCAAGAAGGAGAAAAATGACCTGTTTGCACAATTTTATAACAAACTATAAAAACTGTTTTTTTTTTTTTCTACATTTTTGGTCTTTTTTTGTTTGTTCAGGAAAAAATAAAAACCCCAGTAGTAATTAAATACCATCAATAGAAAGCTCTATTTGTTTGAAAAACAAAATAATAAAAATTCAATTTGGGTACAGTGTTGCATTCAAAGTGCAACAGCCCTGAAACCTGAGAACTGGCCTGGGCAGAAAGGGGGTTTAAGTGTCCAGTAGGCAAGTGGTTAACAATCTTACTAATGATCAATGAAGAAAAACTCCAGCTTTCTAAGAAAAAATAAATAAAATAAAAAAAAACGGTATATATATATATATATATATATATATATATATATATATATATATATATATATATATATATATATATATACAGTATACATGTAATAAGTATGCCACACAAGCCAATCTGTAATTTAATGTAAATAAAATATATCATTGTTTTTCAATCTATGCCCACACATAATTTTCTCTAACTGCCAAACATTTTTTAACATTTCTATTGCTACCATGACAACGGTCAAAATATGGAAAGAGGATTCCCTTCAATTATAATCTGACTACACATGAAGTTGGTTTACTGCCTCCCCAAAAGTTAGCATAGATCTTGAGGTCAGTATACAGGCATTAAGTCACAGGAATTAGGACACCCCCATCAATGCCTTTGATTTATTGTCCTGGGATATTCGTCTGCCAGAGGCATGTCTCAAATCGGGTGTGATACTTAAAGATGGTGGACTGGTCTGGACAAATGCAGAACCTCCTAGGATCTCTTATAGATAGATATTATATTTCACAACTGATTTGCACACTGAACAATCCCTGCAAATCCCTGTAAGTTAAATCTGCCATCATTACTAAATATCATTTTGAAACGATGGTTGTCCTGAGCTTTGAAGGTATCTATATAGTAAAGAAAGAAGCCTTGTGGCAGGAAGTCCTTACTAGTTCAGATACAAAAGGAGAGAATTGCCCAGCGGGACTTTAGATGAGGTGGGTCGCATTGCCCACTCGACAGGAGTGTAAGTGTGCAGGCAGGTCTGGAAAGAAATGATTGTTATTATATTATAAACATGCAGGGTTGGTGGCTATTGGAGTATGAATATTCAAAAAATAATACCCATGTGGGGAGACAACATACTCACAAATACAGCCGCGTCATTGTGCTTAAAACCAGTGCTTCCATACAGCAGCGGCCAAATAGTCCAACATGGGAGCTGAGGGGGCAGGATCCAGAGGCATTGCAATCGACTCAAGAAGAGTAATGAGAATGTGTTTTAAATGTATCAGACACCTGGCCAGTCTCTAAATGAAAAAGTATACATGTAGGTAAGTAAATAGTTGCTTCCTGTAGGATAGCAGCCAACAAATGATAATGGTCATATATATTGGATGCCTGCACACTTACACTCCTGACGAGTGGGCAATGTGACCCACGAAACGCGCGTTGAGTTAACAAGATATATGTATTGATGTGAACATTGTTACTGTTACAAGACATTTTAATATTTTTATGACTATGTTCTGTTTTGTGTATGTCAAACATTCATGTTGTATTACTTTGTATATTGGTTCTACACAATAAACCCGATATATTTCAACTTGAGTGTCATGACTATTGGGTCCACCTCATCTAAAGTCCCGCTGGGCAATTCTCTCCTTTTGTATGCATTTAATTGGGATGGAGGTGTACTCCAATATGAAATGGCATTGCAGGTCCAATATATAATTTTTTACTAGTTCAGATATGTGGAGAGTGGATTCATTTCACAAATAGATAATTGATAGTTATTGCATTGTGAAATCCCATAACAAAGCCCAGCAGTTGTTCAAGGGATGCCTTACATAGATTTTTAACTGTTAAATACAGTATATTATGGAACTGATGTGATTGAAAGAAAAATACTAAAATAATGCTGAAAAAAGGTAAAATATGGCACCAAAGTTTGTATAAGTAAGTTGAGGACTACTGAGGTCAGTTATAATTTTGCACTTGGTCATTCAGAAACTACAGCCACAGTTAGGATAATATTACTAGATTGAGCAGCGAGTTTCAGTTACTCCCCACACAATTTAGAGCTTCAGTCATTTAATTAAATGACTGTCAATTTAATAAGGCATATTTCACGAATAAGTATTGAAGGAAGTATTATCATGCTGAAAATGTTTAATTGAACAGTCTAGCGTGGAAGAAAGACAGGGATACAGTGAGTGAATGTGGTAAACAAATTATCAGGGGACACAATTTAGCCATCAAACATGAAACAAAATGCCATTGATTCCCAAACTGCCAGAAGTTGAAATCAGCTAACTTTGTCAATTAACCAAACCACTCTGTCGGCCACTAGTTTAAAGACATTTTTAATTTTTGTCATGTTATATTATTCCCTTAGCTTACAGCAGTCGGGTCAACAATAGGAATGAGTAAGCTGGACAACGTTTGATTGACAGGAGTGAACTCAGCAAGAAATTCACTAAATTTTAACATAGCTCCAACCTCCATTTAGGGTCATTGAGAAATAAATCTTGTTATTTTTTTAAATAACCTTTAATATGGCTTATTGGGCTTATTGGTAGTACTATCCCCTCTAATTGACAGATCCCACTGCTTTGTTTGCCAATAAAAAGGCTAGGGATCCTTGGTGATTTCATTAATGAGATTTCTTTTTTTTTGTGAATGAGTAAGTGAGGGGTACCTTGTACTCTGTACCCATTCACCTGAGGGTATGGATGCCTGGATATCCGGCATGGAACAGTCCAGCATGGAAGAAAGACAGGGATACAGTGAGTGAATGTGGTAAATTAATTATCAGGAGACACAATTTAGCCATCAAACATGAAACAATATGCCATTGATTCCCAAACTGCAAGAAGTTGAAATCAGCACACTTTGTCAATTAACCAAACCACTTTGTCAGCCACTAGTTTAAGGATATTTTTATTATCAAGGGCCAATGCTAAATAAATAAATAAGTCACCTTTAATATGACTTATTGGGCTTATTGGTAGTACTATTACCTCTAATTGACAGATCCCACTGGTTTGTTTGCCAATAAAAAAAGTCTTAAGATCTTGGGTAATTTCATTGATGACATTTTTTTTTGTGAACGAGTAACAAGGGGTACTGTATACCCCATACCCATTTACCTGGGGGGGGGGATGCCCGGAGTCCCCCTTATTTTAAAGGTGGCATCCAGATTCTGATAAGTCCTCCTACAGGCTTTCACATACATTTTGTTGGACATGATTTGGGAATGAGGCCCTTTTTTCAATCTAACATGGGGACCTGTCCTTGCAAGGTATCCTCCCAATGTTAGGGGGATATGCCTCCTGAGTATGCTTCTGCCTTGCCCTCCTGAATTCCATGCATTAACCTTACCTCTCTTCTTGCTCTCTTTCTGTGTATGACCTTGGGTTGGACCTAGACCACACCCAGAAAAAAAAACAGAGCAGAGGCGCCTTCTAAGTGTAAACTGTGACATTTAATAAACAAAGTATAAAACCACTCACATTTGAGAGAATAAAATAAGACACACCAGGAATATCCTGCAGGGGTGAGCCTCCATGCACGCTGGTAGGCCGGTCACTGGACTGTGTTCTGCCGTGTCTCCTATTTTAGCCAAACGCTGATTCTTTGTGTGAACCACACCAGGATGGAGGGCTGCAACGCACGTGGACTGCAGCAGCAGGCGCGTGACGTCACCGGAAATGACCGTAGAGCATTTCTGAGCATGAGCACTGACGATGGCAAGGACAGGTGCACTCCTTTCTCAAGCTCAAACTAGAGCACACTCACCTGCTTCCATCCAATCTGATCCTGCATCTGTCATGGGTGTCTGTAAGGGATACCACATCAAGATCATGCAGGGACACGGCTTACAGGAAGAGCACTGAAATTCAGCCAAATTACTCGGGCAGCCCAGCTGCTGGGAGACACCCATCGGTAGACACCGGAATGGCACCCTTCAACTCAGGGAACCATAGTGCCACCAGCAGGTGACCCAAGTGAGGGCAAGCTGGCCCCCACTCGACTCTATGGCCTTGGAGGACCAGAACAACTTCATATGTCGCGTCCTCCCAATGGTCTTAAAGGGCCCATTTTTTCTCATGATAAAAAAAATGACATTTTTCTTTTTTTTTTTGCTTTTTAATGTAGATGTGAGATCAGAGGCCTTTTTGACGCCAGATCCCACATTAAAGAGGACCTATTATTTCTATTACAAGGGATGTTTACATTCCTTGTATTAGGATTAAAAGTTATCAAAATATATTTTTTTAAAGTGACAGTGTAAAAACAAAAAATAAAAGGTAAAAGAAAAAAGAAAAAAAAAAGAAAAAATTGAAAGCATTCACGTCCCTCCGAGCTCGCACGCAGAAGTGACATACGCAAGTCGCGCCCACATATGTAAACTGTGTTCAAACCACACATGTAAGGTATTGCCACGATCGTTAGAGTGAGAGCAATAACTCTAGTCCTAGAACTCCTCTGTAACTTTAAACTGGTAACCTGTAGAAATGATTAAACTGTCACCTATGGAGATTTTTAAGTACCAATGTTTGTCGCCATTCCATGAGCTTGCGCAGTTTTGAAGCATGACATGTTGGGTATCTAATTACTCAGCGTAACATTACAGAGAACAATTGGGCTAACTTTACTGTTTAGTTTTTTTTAAATGCACTGAAATGTATTTTTTCCCAAAAAATTTGTGTTTAAAAGAGCGCAGCGCAAATACCGTGAGACAAAAAATGTTGCAATGACCGCCATTTTAATCTCCAGATTCTTTGCTAAAAATATGTATATAATGTTTGGGGGTTCTAAGTAATTTTCTAGCAAAAATTACTGATTTTAACTTGTAAACAACAAGTGTCAGAAATAGGCCTGGTCCTTAAGTGGTTAAACAGTTTGGTAGCAGTACCCAGTTATGGTCTCTAAGCCCAAAAACTATTAGACGCTATGGAGAGAGGCATTGCCTTCCTACGGCACAAAAACTGGACCAAAGAAATGCATATATATATCATTGTCAAAAGTATTGGGGCACCTGCATTTACACACACTTTAATGGCACCCCAGTCTTAGTTCGTAGGATTCAATATTGAGTTGGTCCACCCTTTGCATCTATAACAGCTTCAAATCTTCTGGGAAGGCCATCCAAAAAGGTTTAGGAGCGTGTCTATGGAAATGTTTGACTATTCTTCTAGAAATGCATTTGTGAGGTCAGGCACTGATGTTGGTCGAGAAGGCCTGGTTTGCAGTCTTTACTCAAATTCATCCCAAAGGTGTTCTATCAGATTGAGGTCAGGACTCTGTGCAGCCCAGTCAAGTTCCTCCCCCCCAAACTCGATCATCCATGTCTTAATGGATTTTGCTTTGTGCATTGGTGCGCAGTCATGTTGGAACAGGAAGGGGCCATTCTCAAACTGTTCCCACAAAGTTGAGAGCATGAAATTGTCCAAAATGTCTTGGTATGCTTAGGAGTTCCTTCACTGGAACTAAGGGGCAAAGCCCAACCCCTGAAAAACAACCCACACCTTAATCCCTCTTCCACCAAATGATTTGGACCAGTGCACAAAGCAAGGTCCATAAAGACATGGATGAGTGAGTTTAGGGTGAAGGAACTTGTCAATGGTCAAATGGTCAAACATTCCCTTAGACACATTCCTAAATCTTGTGGACAGCGTTCCCAGAAGAGTTTAAGCTGTTATAGCTGCAAAGGGTGGGTCATCTCAATATTGAACCCCACGGACTAAAACTGCGATGTAATTTTTTGCCCATGAAACAAAGGATCAAAATTTTTGACAAGCTGTGGTGTCCAAAGCTATCTTTTGTAGCAAATCCTACCTATACATTGACTAATATAACATTACAATATACAGTTATTAAATTATGTTTTTTTATAGGGACCAAGACCATTGCTGTCTACAGTCCATCGCTTGGGTTTTGTGGCTGTTCCCAGGCCAGTATCCTTTTCACATCTATAGCTCAAAGCTAACAATTTAAATGTTAATCACAAACCCTGTAACTTTTAAAAAACGCAAAACATAGTCTGTGATATGTTCAATTAAAATGTTATTGGACTCAGAGAAATAAAATGTAATATGAAGTAATAAAGTCAATAAAACAGCTTGCATTTAATAGGTTTAAACCAGCTGACCAGTTTTAAATTAGCTACAACAGAGTTCTCAGTTCTTGTATTATTGTAACTCTTATCTCAAGAGATGCTAAGGTACATGTCTGATCAATAACAAGCTGACCCAGGAAGAAATCTATAGTCATTTTTAAGGGCTCTGACTTTGGGTCAGAGAAAGTCTAAATATAGGATGAACCATGTCAAATGTGCTGTTCCCTGAGGATGCTTTGATTTTCCTATTGTATGCAATGCGCATATCAAAGCGATATTATTTTGATCTAAATGCTATATTCCATGTACACATTTTTACACTATAAATTCCATTCCAGTATTTCAGTCTCAGTTATCTGAAGTGATGTATACATGTTTGGTGACAATATAAAAAAATGTTTGCTTTATAGTAATCTTGTCAGACTATTTCTTGATCAAATGCACATGGAGCCAAACTGGCCATCAGACAATGGTCAGCCACACTAGCATAATCTGACCATTCTATAAATCTTTTGGTGCAGTTTTAGTCCTAAACAAAAGCAATAAGTCCTGCAAGCCATTTTGGTTAGGCTTTGAGAGTAGGGAGGAGAATAGGCTTTTTCACTGATTGAACAAACAGTAGATGTTTGACTAGTTATTTTTGGGCAAAATAATAAAAGAAAAGGTTTTCTATTCTGTCCTGTTTTCTACATTTTCAGTTATTTCATGCCTCAAGAAATATCAGGAAGGAATGTCTAAGGCTAACCATAGTCAGGCTGCTGTGACGTTCACTCACATAAGTAGGCTGGCACCTCATGTCTGAAGACACCTTTGAAAACCTGCCGTACAATAAGAATGTAAAGTATTTATGATTTTAACCACATCCCGCCTGCCCTATAGCAGAATGACGGCGGGAATGTGGTTGCATTATCCTGACCGGACGTCATATGCGATCGGTGATGCGAGGTGTCACACTGACTCCCTGCATCTCCGATCTGGGTAAAGAGCCTACTGACGTAGGCTCTTTACCATGTGACCAGCTGTGTCCAATCACGGCTGGTCACATAGTAAACAGGAAGAGCCATTGATCGGCTTTCCTCAGTACGTGCCTGACAGGCACGAGTAAAGGAGCTCCGATCGGGGGGGGGGGGGTCGTCACTGGTAATCAGATCATTGATTACCAGTGCAGACCCTCAGGGGGGGGTGCTACTAGAACCACCAGGGATGCCCACCCATGACCCCAGGGATGCCCAATATGGCCACCAGGGATGGCAATCAGGGCTCAGGGAGCCCCCCATTGCCCTCCCCATCAGTGCTGCCCACCAGTGTACATCATCCCTATCTATCAGTGCCGCCCACCAGTGCCCATTATTGCCCACCAGTGCCGCCTATCAGTGCCCATTAGTGCCCATCGGTGCCGCCCGTCAGTGCTGCCTATCAGTGCCCATCAGTGCCCACCAGTGCCACCTATCAGTGCCCATTAGTGCCCATCAGTGCCACCTGTCAGTGCCCATCAGTGCCACCTATCAGTGCCCATCAATGCCACCTATCAGTGCCCAGCAGTGCCGCCTATCAGTGCCCACCAATGCTGCATATCAGTGCTACCTATCAGTGTGCCACATATCAGTGCCTATCAGTGCCGCCTATCAGTGCCACCCATCAGTGCCACCCCATCAGTGCCTCCTCATCAGTGCCTGTCAGTGCAGTCTCATCAGTGCTCATCAGTGCAGGTAAAACTTATTTACAAAATTGTATAACATAAACAAAAAAACTTTTTTTTTTTTCAAACTTTTCATTTTTTTTAGCAAAAAAGAAAAAACCTTGCAGTGATCAAATACCACCAAAATAAAGCTCTATTCGTGGGGGGAAAATGACATAAATTTGGCTTAGGTACAGTGTTGCATGACCGTGTAATTGTCATTCAAAATGCAACAGCGCTAAAAGCTGAAAATTGGCCTGTGCAGGAAGAGGGGGGGGGGGGGGGAGTGCCCTGTATTGAAGTGGTTAAACATTTTTTTCTAAGATTTGTATTCATTGCTACCTGAATTATACCTACCCTGGTTTCATATAGCACAATATGTCCTATTTTTTTCCATAATTTTGCTGGACATAATTTTTTATAAATATTGGTACATGAGTACATTTTTTATTGCCACAGTTATTGTTCTAATCTGTATAGGAAAAAGGAATAGCGTGATGAATTCTTATACACAGAATTTATTTATTTTCATCCTCAAAGGCTTTGCTCTGTTTTTCCTGATGTCCTAAATACAGGTTTTAGGGATTGCACCCAAGCCATTCTGGCCAATAATCAGATCTCTATTTGGTCATTGCACAGGTGGATCTTTAACTCTAATGGCTCATTCACATTTATGGCTTACATAGCCTCTCCAATGTATTGATTTTCAGAGGGCATTTGACAGGCCTATAAACCCTAAAAATGCTGCACCACCATACCGCGGCCCCAATCACTTAAATGGGTCGCATTTGGCAGTGGTACTGCCAGATAAAAGCATAATGCTGTTTAATTCTTGCAGCAAGACATGTGTAGCCCTGAGCAGCCATGGCTCAACCCCCTAACTTCCTGCCTCTGACAATTCATGTGAATTAAACCTTTTACTGACTTTCTTTTATATGTACCTTTCCCTTCCATATCTTACCCCATCAAAAACGTATACATATCCTCTTTGGTCTGATACAGTGGGTTATAGTCCCAATATGCTCAGGTCCTAAATAGAAAAGATCCATGGAAAACATTTTCATTCAATCCATGCTTCTCTTAGACGGTTTTATGATAAATGGGTCATTTTGTCTTCTTTTTTTCTTCAACATAAACATTTAAGTGCTACTTTTCACTTTCTTTGTATCCGTATGAACTTCTTGACTCATAAAATTTCAACTGAATAAATGTATGACCTGTTAATTGTCTGCTTACTATACTATATTTACTATACTATAATATGTACACATTTTTATATTTACTATACTTGTAGACATAACAGCAAAAAAAAAAAAAAAACAATACTGTCGGTGTATAGGAAACACAGAATGCCTACTTGATTGTTCATGTTGATATCCATTTTGTGTGCCAAAATTGCTCCAAAATCTTAGACATACATTTTATAGAGGGCTTTAACTTTAGTGAGAAAATTAAGTTCTGATAGATCACTTCATGCTGGCCACTTTTGCAGGTAGAGCTGTGTGATACAGTAAGTGCCTATACTGTTCAAAATCCAGTAATACACGGTCTCACCTTGCTCTGCACATTCCTGGTTGCACTCCATTTTTGGCATTGTGCCAAAAATCAGAGCCACTAGAGGCCAATCTGCTGACAGCCTAAAGATTTACTGCTATTCCGGGGCTCTGGGCTTTAGCAAAATGGCAGCCTCCAGTATGAAGAAACAAGAGCGAAGCTGGAAACTATTTACAGTACACAATTTTGGTTGAATAAATATTAACCACTTGCTGACCGCCCACAGTATATTTACTGTGGCAGTCAGCCCCTCACAGACAAAGCGACGTAGTACTACGTCGCTAGCCTGTGAGGCTCTAGGGGGCGACCCCCGCGCATGTGACCGGCGGACCCGATGTCTGCCGGCCACTCGCGATCGTCCGCTGCAGAGGGAGAAAGGCAGGCGGCTGATGTAAACAAAGCCGCCTGTCATTCTCCCCTGTGTAAGAACAGAGATCATACGGTCCTGCTATGTCGGATCGTATGTCTTTGTTGTTACACAACAAGCCACATCCCTTCACAGTTAGAAGCACGCCCCTAGGGACACACTTAACCCCTGCATCACCAATAAAGTTAACCCCTTCCCTGCCAGCATCATTTTTTACAGTAACAATGCATATGTATAGCACTGATTACTGTAGAAATGTCACTGGTAACACCAAAAGTTTCAAAAATGTCAGTCAAGGGTCCGATCTGTCCGTCGCAATGTCGCAGTCCCGCAAAAATCGCAGATCGCCGCCATTACTCGTTAAAAAAAACAACAAAAATGACAAAAATCTTTCCCTTAGTTAGTAAACGCAATAACTTTTGCGCAAACCAATCAAAATACGCTTTTTGTGATTTTTTTTACCAAACATATGTAGCAGAAAACAAATTGGCCTAAAATGTTAAAAATTTAGATTTTTACATTTTTTGGGGGGGAATTTCATATAAAAAAAATGTGAAAAATATTGTTCTTTTTTTGCAAAATTTAGGCATTTTTTTGTTTATAGCACATGATCAAAAAATCGCACAGGTGATCAAATACCACCAAAAGAAAGCTCTGTTTGTGGGGAAAAAAGGACGTCAATTTCATTTGGGTACAGTGCTGCACGACCGTGCAATTGTCCGTTAAAGTCACACAGTGCCGAATCGCAAAATAGCCCCTGGTCAGGAAGGGGGTAAAATCTTCCGGGGCTTAAGTGGTTAATGTGGAATGTATGCTCCTTGCGAAAGAACATTATTTTTCATCAAGTTGTTATGGGTAATGTTCTGCTTTAAGCCCCACCCACTGTATAAATTAATCTCATAATTTAACATTTAAGTATGAGAGGCCCCACTGGCCACTGAATCTTGCACACTGAGCTAATAAATTAAAATTTAGCTCCGGGGTTAAGTGGCTTAACTTTGAGTCAGGTAGAAGTCTAAATCCTCTGTAAAGCATGGGCACAGTATCCTTGGACCACTCAGGCATAGAAGAATTCGCCTATAATTATGGATTCATTTATAAATGTTTTTGCCCAAGCTTCTCCCAGGTTTTACACATTTTCCCAGTTGACTCCACTTATAAAAGAATGTGTGAATCTGGGGTAAGGGTTGTGGGAACCTTGGGTAAAACGTTGATTAATACCATCAAGTGGATATAGGAGGAGTCCCCTGTAGTGCATTTGCACATCTTCCCCAGCAAGGAGTGTTATCTCCAAGGGTTAGAAGGGCTGGATTCATCTCTTTTTCATGGATAGTGTAGGACCCACTGATAATGGGGTACTTTGACGCAGTAGTGGGCTTGAGCACGATATGGCCATATGGTGGGACCAAACCCCCATTTTTATTTATGGACTCTCTTCAGATTTGGTAGTAATTTCTTTTGCATTTGCGCGCTATTCTTTTTTAATATACATGTCTTTTGGTTCATAGCTGCAGCAGCTTTGGAAATACATGGGTATGCTCCCCCAAATTTTTTGCCTTTTTATTATGTATTCGGTCTGACCAGACTATCGAGGTTGAGCAGCCCTCCCCACCCCCCACACACACCTGTACTCAATCAGTTCCACCATCAAGTGGATATAGGAGGAGTCCCCTGTAGTGCATTTGCACATCTTCCCCAGCAAGGAGTGTTATCTCCAAGGGTTAGAAGGGCTGGATTCATCTCTTTTTCATGGATAGTGTAGGACCCACTGATAATGGGGTACTTTGACGCAGTAGTGGGCTTGAGCATGATATGGCCATATGGTGGGACCAAACCCCCATTTTTATTTATGGACTCTCTTTAGATTTGGTAGTAATTTCTTTTGCATTTGCACGCTATTCTTTTTTAATAAAAACATTGATTAATAAACCCCTTAGTATTAATATACTTTTATCCAACTTAGAGGTTTATTTTAAATACAATTTATAAATAATATATGTGTAAATGTATTACTGAATTTTGGAATTCAATTATTATAATTTGTTTACAGAATATATTACATTTGACACCATACCCAACCACAGGCAGCGATTATCTTTGATTGTTGTGATTGGGCTACTGATCCTGAACATGCTTAAAGGCCCGTACACACGTACCGATCGTCGGCATACAAACGTCGGTGGACGAAGGATCTGCCGATTGTACGCGTGTTAGTATGGTGCCTCCGACAGATGTCTGCGCACAATCCGCGGACAAAAGTCTTTCTTGCAAACATGAAAATATTTGTATGCCGACACCAGAACGGACGATTGTTCGCCTGTCAGTACACAATTCTGCCGACACACAGCTACAAATCCCAACACGCATGATCAAACCAAATGAGTTCCCGGAAGAATTTTCTCTAGTAAACTCAACATTTTATTCAGAAAGAACTTTCGGCTCGCGGAAGTCCAAGAAATAGGTGAAATGCGGAGCACATGCTCATCTTGATAAATGTGAGAAGAAGGAAGATGCTGCTCATAATGCCATACTTTTCTAATAAAAAGGCATGTGTTCTGTTATGATGAAGATAATGTTTGTCTATTCTATCTGTTCTATCAAATTTTAGAATTAAATAATTTGAACTCTTCACCATTATTTTTGTATTTTCACACCAAAGATCTAACTATTGATATGACCCTTTATTCTTGTATGAATTAATGTCTAAAACATATTTTTCAGGTTATGCACAATATTAAACATGTTAACAAATTCAGATAGGCCATTTTTTATTTTCAATTTTCTTTATTTTTTGGATCTCAGCAAAAAAAAAACAAAGCAAACATTAATACTTTCCGTATAATAAACTAAACATAAAAAAGGTCCATTTGGACAAAATTAAACTAGAAACTGGCAAACAGGGGTAAAATAAATAATAGGGGGTTACAAAAATTAAAGTTGCTGGTAACTGAAATCAGGTTGCCATGAGGGCAGGTTTGGATCCTGCTGGCCATATTGCCACTGGCCATGTGGCATTTGGCGAGGTGGTGGGTGTTGTGGAGGTGGAGGTGGAGGTGGAGGTGGAGGGCACGGGTGCTCCTGGCATGCATGGCTGTGCTCAGTAAGTATGCCGTTTTCTGCGTTTTGCAGCACATCCAGAATAATTTTTCTGGCATACTGACACTGCCTGAGGTCCACCTTATCTAAAATTTTTGCCGTCATGTTGCCGAAGGACTCATTGGCCTCCGGTTTCCGACGTAGGGCTATGGTGGCCTCCTGGATAAACTCGTCGGTGATGTCATCCACGTGCTTCCTCTTTTGCCTCCGTTTGGCAGGAGGAGGTGGTGGTGGAAAGAGTTCCACAGGCTCCCCAGGCTCCGCAGGCTCCCCAGGCTCCTGGCTGCAACCTGGCTCCTCCTCAGTGACACTTCCCTGTTGATGAAATGAACAATTGATTAGAATGTTATAGTGTATATAAAAATGCATGTTTGTTATATTATTGTGAACAAATAGCAGACTTTACATACAGTGGCATATCTAGGGTCTCCAGTGCCCTTGTTGAGGAGCTGTATTTGGCAACAACCCCCCCCCCCCCCAAGATCAATGTAAAACTGTAACCCACCCCCCCAAAAAAAAATTAAAGGGCATTAAAAGTTTCTAATTTGCCCCTTGTTTGCCCAGTGTAGAGCTCTCTAGTGGGCAATCATTGTCTCAGGTGTGAAAAAGAAAGAGAGGGTTGAGAGCTAGAGAGAGGGAGAGAAAGAGGGGGTGTGAGAGAGAGAGGAGGGGGTTGCAGAGAGAGAGGGGCCTGAACTTGCAGAGGACTTGATGTAGGGCATTGAGGGTGAAGCAGTGCAGGGAAACAGGAATAAGGAAGCCACCTGCCTTGCTGACCCAGAGTGAGAGACCAGAGACATGGAAGCAAGGATGGATGGATCATTTGCAGGAGCTGTTAGTTTTGTATTAAAAAAGGTTGAGCCAGAGGAATGCTGAGGCTACAGCAGTGTTTGTTAGGACCAGAGGTGTGCTGGGGATGCAGCAGTGTTTGTAAGACCAGAGGTGTGCTGGGGATGCAGTGAGAGGCAGTCTCAGTCTCCTGGTCTTTTGGCTCAGCTGCTCTCAATGTTTTACACCTGCATGAAGCAGCTCTCAATGTTTTACACCTGCATGAAGCAGCTCTCAATGTTTTACACCTGCATGAAGCAGCTCTCAATGTTTTACACCTGCATGAATCCGCCTGCAAACTGGGGGTTCTGGGGTGTGCAGGCTGAGTGGATTGTTAAAATAAACAATAAAACAATGCCAATGTTTTTGTGACCCACCCCCCTTGGCCTGCGCCCCTGGCGGTTGCCTGTCATGCCAACCCCTTGCTATGCCCGTTTACATAAAGGGTCAATTATGGTTTAGCTTATAATTTTGTTACATGATTACATTTTAGCAGACAATATATTGTGAAATGCCATACCTGAGTAAAACTCTCCTCCAGGAAATCCTCATCCTGGCTTGGATCTACCGACACTGAGCCCTCTGCCGAAGTAGAAGGCAGTGTAGAAATTGACGGCCTGGATTCCATGGTGTCTGCCAGGAACCGCATGTTATCAAAGTACCACAGCCGTGGTACATGTACATTCCGTGCCCCTGCTCCAGACTGGGTGGAATCTTCTATTTTTTTTAACTCCCGCCTGTAGGCAGTGCGAATACTGTTTATTTTTTTGCGGATATACTCAAAATTTGCCCCAGGACAGACGGGCTTGTAGAAGGCCACCAAATGTTCCATGGCCTGTTTTCTGAGTTTTCTATTTTTATAATCTGCGGACTTGACTTGCCACAAACAGGGCAGTTGCCTGAACTCATCAATAAAACTTATTAAAAAGTTGTGGGTGGTGAAATTGTCCACCATATTGCAGGACAGTATATGCCTGCAAGACACAAAACAACACAAAACATATTAAAAGAGCATGTATTTTGGCACATAATAAAGATATTCCTAATAAAAGCTGTATAGGGCCCAAAACACACACTTTCTATTAAAAGAGTCGTACCTTTGTTTGTGGGGAAAAGTCGTGATTCGCCGCTCGATCGTGCTCCAACTCTCGATATGTCCGCTAGCGAATCGTCGGCCGAACGATCTGGCGTCCTTTAAATACAGCGCAGGCGTCAACTCCTCCTCCAGTGGCGGGCTTGTGCAGGGGTGTGTACGTGCCGAAGATCAGGCCTACATGTGACACTCACACCTGAAGCAGTGGAATAATCATTGTTTAATTAGGAACCATGTCTCAACAATCTGGGAGCTCAATTAGTGGGGGCCGAAGTGATTGGGCCACCCGAAAATCAAGGGCTACACCCATGTCAAAGCCAGAAATGGTGGAGATGGTCTCCATTTTAGAAAAAATGGATTACGATGGAAAGTTGGCAAATTACGATCGGCCCAATGCCAGGAAAGATGGCATCATGGACAAGGTGGTGGCCTGTTTGGTCAAAAAATTCGGTGTCGAGCGATCGAAAGATCAGATTCGGAAACGGTGGTCTGACCTCAAACACCGTGAGCAGGATCAGCTTTCCCAAATCCATCGGATTTTGAAAAAAAGTAAGTTTTATTTTTTCTTTATTTTTTTAATCATGCAATATGTTTTTTATAATTTTGTGTATGTTGTATTAACATGTCTAGATTATAATGTCTATGTAAAAAGTTAGATTACTCATTTTAGTTGTCATGTCGTGATTTGATCGATCTATTGTTGATGTTTTAGTATATGACATTAAAAGTCAGGAAGCCATAGTTAAAAATATATGTATTGTGTTGCAACGAACGTTCTTTCCTGCACGAATCTTCTCAGCAAACATTCCTATTAATCACAGATTATTATTCAAACCTTTAAATAGGAGAAAAACATAAACTCCGTGCCAAACTATGGGAAAGGAGGAGGAGAGGTCTGGCAGCTCCATCGGCAGTTGCCGAACAAGATGAGGACATGGGCACAGAAGGTGGCACAGATTCCACTAAAGGTAATTGGTTCCTATGCACTGTCAAACATTAATGTACCATATTTTTCGTAGATAACCATGTACATGTCTTCATATTTGTTACTAAAAGAGCTATCAAGCAGGGCACCATGTCCTAACAAATGTACCTCTTGTGACTTTTATGATATGGCCAATGTTTTGTATTATGTAGATGAAGACCTTATTCCGGAAATAATCCTGGTGGAGCCAACAAGTGATGAGACACCAGAGCAACAAGAAGGTTGGTAGTCACAGATTTTTGTGTAGTGGGATCATAGAAATATGTGTATTTGCAATGATTGTTTAACCTTATATTCTTGTATTCCCTTACAAATTTACATTGCAGATGTTGCATCATGCCAGGATGTGGCATCCCCAGCCAGGTCAGAAGCCCGATCTCCTGGCAACTTGCCAAGCAGCATGGAAGCCAGTTCCGAAACTGTGGAGGAACCAGGACCAAGTGTCCAAGAGCCAATTGTGTGCCCACGTAGGTTTTTTCAGAATGATTTTTATCAGTGTTATTTTTAGCCTCCAATTTACAACACTAGTTCCCTATGGGAGCCTCTTTATTTGAATGGAAGTCGCACCGTAAGTCGGATCAGGATGCTCTGACTTGCGGGGCCACTTGCGTTGTGAAGATTTTTGAGGGGGAACTACACCCAAAAATTGAACAACCCACCGTGGGTGTCCCCCCAAGTTCACAACCAGGCCTTTTGTGTGTGGTATTGAGTTTGAGGGTATGCCCACAACAAAAAGACAGCGTGGGTTACCCCCAAAACCCCTACCAGACCCTTATACAAGCATGCAGCTTGTCAGGCCAGGAAAGAGAACGAGCAAGCGGACCAAACACCCCCTGGACCACAGCAGGACACATGCCCTCAACATGGGGGGGTTTTGTTGCTTTGGGCCAGGGGGCCTCTGCACCGCACACCCAAAAGCACCTTACTCCCATGTAGAGGAGGACAAGAGCCTCATCCCCACAACCCTGTCTGGTGGTTTTGGGGGGTCATGCGGCCAGGGGGTTCCTAGGACTTTGGAAGCAACCTTTAACAAAGGGTGGCCCCCAGATCCCAGACCCCAATCACTATGTGAATGGGTATGGGGTACATAGTACCCCTACACATTAACCACATAAATGGAAGTGTATGTGAATAACGACAGGAGACGTTTATGAAATGTTCTTAAATATCTTCATCCGGTCTTCTCCACTCTGCTCTTTGGATCTTCTCCTCTCCACTCTTCTGCTGTCCAATCTTCTGCTCTTATGTTGTCTGCTCTTTTGCCCTAGGCTCTTCTTCTTCCTCCTGTCCTCCTCCAATGCTGTTGCCGTGCATTCTGCCCGTCTCTGGTCTCTGCATCTTAATATATATACATTACAACCATGCCCTCACAATGACGTCATCATGCGTTCACACCCCTAATGAATATATAGTAAGCTCAGGAGACCGGCAGAATCATCAGCAACAGCATCGGAGGAGGACAGGAGGAAGAAGAAGAGCCTAGGGCAAAAGAGCATAAGAACAGGGTAGGTATTAACTCGAGAGGAATTTAAGATTACCTGGACACCAAATGTTTCTCTATTATTATGACCTCATGTAGGTGATTCACATTGACTCATTTTTTTTTAATTTTTACAGACCATGTTTTACATAGTTGCACATTAGCCAAATTGACCCGTGAGGCTCTCCAATGCTGCGCAGACCTGGAACAAATAAAGGAGACTGCAACGGCATTACAAATCAAAATGCGCAATTTTGTGGACATGATTGGCAAATTTTAAGCCACAATTTTACTAGGTTTTTAATTTTTGTATTGGGATGTTCCTGATGTTACAAATTTTTTATAATGTTTTAGGGCATTTTAATTACACTCAGATGTTAAAGAGTGTACCCAAGTTTGGGAAAAGCACTTTACAACACCCTAACCCTAACCCTAACCCTAACCCTAACCCTGTGAATGTTTGATACTAAAACGTTTTTACATTCAACAATGTGTGTTCAATTCTTTATTAGACTTTCGTTGGGGGGTCGAGGTCTAAAGCTGTGTAAAGAAGCACTAAATGTATGATGGCTGTCCTATTCCCATATTTACATGTTAATGAAAGCATTTTGGACACTGCCATATGCGAGTTGCTGGAGGTGTCAATGAAATGTTAAAGATACCCCCAGTTTTAACGCATATCACAGTGCGATCTGACATTTCACACAGGATCGGATCACACAAGTTTGAACGATTGTGCGATCCTATCCTGATGCGGCTGAATAAATGCATCATGTGCGACTTTTGTGCGAGTGCAGTGCGAATTGAGCCATACAAACTGTATAGCTGATTTTCGCATGAACATCTGATCGCATGTAATAAAGGAGCAGTGCGCTACGATATTACATGCCATCAGATGTGCAGTGTGAATTGAGACATACACTTTGTATGGCTACATTCGCACTGAACACGCATACAAGTCGCACATGACCCTTTATTTCTGATGTATCTGGATTGGATCGCACAGTGCTTAACACTTGTGGAATACAATCCTGTGGAAAAAGTAAGTGGCGGGTCACCCTTATGCAATGCTGGAAGGCTGCAAAGTCGCAGACTTCCCGCATCGCATAAGTGTGACTCAACACTCAAGGTACTAGCAGTCCTAGGATTCAATATGGCATTGATATTGCCAGTAGCAATCAGTGTAGGGAGATCAGTGTAATCTATAGTGTATTGCTTGTTCGTTGCTCTAGTTCACTTTCCATTACCTATATATATAACACTTTGAGATGAACAATGATCAAGTTTCACATAACACTGACATATCCTAACATTGGTGGGCAGTGAGAAGGATGTCATAAATAGGGTTGAGCGAACACCTAGATGTCCGTGTTCGACGGGTTCGGCCGAACTTTAAAAAAAAGTCCGGGTCCGTGTCCCGGACTTTTACCGAACTTTTCCCGGACACCGAACCCCATTGAAGTCAATGGGGACCCGAACTTTAAGGCACTAAAATGGCTCTAAAACACCAAAGGAAAGGGCTAGAGTGCTGCAAATGGCAGCAAAACGTAATTAAGAGCTCTGCAAACATACATGTGAACCAGGCCTAAAGCAATAGTAAAGTCATTAATAGATAAAAACACCGGTCCTCCTGCAGGTTTAACCAATTAATGACTTTACTATTGCTTTAGGCCTGGTTCACATGTATGCGGGTTGGGGGCCCACATTTGCACAGGCATAGCAGCCCATTGATGTGAATGGGCTTGAGCTGCTATGCCTGCGTTTTCAGCTGAAAAAAGGTGCATGCAGAATTTAAAAAAATGCAGTGGCCATGAAATCCATCCTTCTTTTGCACCATGCGACTTACCTGCCGTTGCTGCACACGCAAACTGTTTATTTTTAAATGCCATGCCCACGTATACAAAAAATGCAGAAAGCTTGCCAGAGCAGGAACTGCAGGTTAGTCGCATGGTGCAAAAGCAGGATGGATTTCAAGGCCACTGAATTTTAAAAAAATGCTGCATGCACCTTTTTTCTGCGGAAAATGAGGGCATAGCAGCCCATTCAAATCAATGGGCTGCTATGCCTGTGCAAATGTGAACCACCAACCCGCATACATGTGAACCAGGCCTAAAGCAATAGTAAAGTAATTTATAAACAACACCTCCTTCAGGTTTAACCACTTCTTGACCACAAGGATTTGCCCTCTTAATGACCAGGCCATCGGATCGGAGCCGAGCGCCAGAACCAGTTATCACCAGTTAGGCCAGACACTGCTTGATGACCTATTTTAGGCCTGGTTCACAGAGTCTGTACTGACTGACTATATAATAATGTGCATAAGTGAACCAAAGCCCCTAAATTCAGCAATGAAATTGAAGTGAGGTGGAAATTTAATAATTTAAATTTAATAATAGAATACCGTGATAATACCGTATACCGTGGCAAAACCTTAATCAATTAATCGCAGCATGAAAATCTGATACCGTCACAAGCCTAGCGGTGACATAGGCGTGCGCACAGGGTGTGCTGGGTGTGCCTGGGCACACCCTAATCACCTAGGGCACATAGCATTGCCAGTGAGGAGATGGGAAAGATCTCCCTGGGACCTGCTCTGCTCTATTTCTCCTTGCCTACAGGTACATGGCCCCGATACATTACTCTCCCTGCTGGCAAACACATGCATGTGTATTTCAACTTTGGGGTGCACACCTTAATGCAATAGGCTGCGCACACCTATGGGCGGTGTAGGTGGAAGCGGCGGTGGAGGAGGACCAGGGCCGGATTAACAGCATCATGGGCTTGGTGCTGAGGATTTTGAAGGGCCTTAAGGGCCGTGCCTTGCCATGCACCCAGAGGAGGAAGGGTGCAGCCATGCATGCCTAATTCAACATGGGATGCTGTCTCTGAAGCCCATAAACACATCCATGCATCGCCAACTGTCCCTCCTTGTCCGGCCTTCACGCTGTGTGGGGAGGTTCTGAGGGTGCTGCCTGGGGAAGCGAGCATAGAAGCCAGACTTCTGTGTTTACAAGTGACAGAAGAGCGGTAACAGTGAATATGGCCAACCCGGGGCCTATATAAAAGGTAGGGGCCTGGAGCTGCAGCTCCAATAGCCCCTACATTAATCTGGCCCTGAGGAGGAGGACGAGGTAGCCAACACTGCTTCTTTTCAAAAATTTTAAATGAGGGTACACCCCAAAAGAGTGAGAAAGAGCAAAAATGGAACAATGGGTGGGTAAGGTCGGTATCCATTGCTATTCTGCATAAGGTACGGAAAAGTCCCGTGGGATCCATGCCTGGTTCATTTTAATGAACGTGAGCTTGTCCACATTGTCTCTGGACAGGCGGCTGCGCTTGTCTGTTATAACGCCCCCAGCCGTGCTAAATACCCGTTCAGATAATACACTGGCTGCAGGGCACGCCAGCACCTCCAAGGCGTAAAGGGCAAGCTCAAGCCATGTGCCCAATTTGGAGACCCAGAAGTTGAAGGGGGCAGACCCGTCATTCACTACATGTAGGCGTGTGCACACATACTGCTCCACCATGTTGGTAAAATGCTGCCTCCTGCTAAGACGTTCCATCTGAGCTGCTGGTGCTGCTGTTTGTTGTGGCGTGCTGACAAAGCTTTTCCACATTTCGGCCATGCTAACCCTGCCTTCTGAGGTGCTGGCGGTGCCCTGGTTGCGTTGGCGACCTCCTCCTCCTCCTCCTCTGCCTTGTGCTTCCACTGTGGCCCCGCTGTCAGATGGGAATGCCAGCAGCATGGCGTCTACCAGCGTGCGCTTGTACTCGCGCATCTTGCGATCGCGCTCCAGTGAGTGAATTAAGGACGGTACGTTGTCCTTGTAACGGGGATCCAGCAGCGTGGCCACCCAGTAATCAGCACAAGTTAGAATGTGGGCAACTCGGCGGTCGTTGTGGAGACACTGCAGCATGTAATCGCTCATGTGTGCCAGGCTGCCCAGAGGCAACGAAAGGCTGTCCTCTGTGGGAGGTGTATCGTCCGTGTCCTCTGTATCCCCCCAGCCACGCACCAGTGATGGCCATGAGCTGGCCTGGGTGCCACCCTGCTGTGAACATGGTTCCATCTCCTCCTCCAGCTCCTCCTCCTCCTCATCCTCCTCATCCTCCAGAACTGTGCCCCTGCTGGACAATTGCGTCCCTGGCGTTTGCGTGTGCAGGAACCCACCCTCGGAGCCCCTTGCGAATGACTGCCCTGAAAGCCTTGGAAATGTTACCTCTTCATCCTCCTCCTCCTCCTCATCCTGTGCCACATCCTCTTCCATCATCGCCCGAATTGTTTTTTCAAGGAGGCATAGAAGTGGGATAGTTAAGCTGAGAACGGCGTCATTGCCACTGGCCATGTTGGTGGAGTACTCAAAACAGCGCAACAAGGCACACAGGTCTCGCATGGAGGCCCAGTTAAATTAAATAGCGGAATAGAAAATATGATCCAAAAAAAGTGTATGTATATCACACGTACACAACCACACTGGGCCCCAATTACTATTGTTTGTACCCCTAAAAGGCTAGATGAGGAGTAGGGGGAGTATGGAACAGGCAGCACCCTCAAACCTTCAGAAGTATGAGATGAACCCCAACAACTTGGAAAGGTGGATCTCTCTCACACGTACCGACACAGACTATCCCGCAATTCAATTGATCCTCAAAGGTTTTTATTGAATAGCGGAATAGGAAATATGATCAAAAAAAGTGTATGTATCTCGCACGTACACAACCACACTAGGCCCCAATTACTATTGTTTGTACCCCTAAAAGGCTAGATGAGGAGTAGGGGGGGTATGGAACAGGCAGCACCCTCAAACCTTCAGAAGTATGAGATGAACCCCAACAACTTGGAAAGGTGGATCTCTCTCACACGTACCGACACAGACTATCCCCCAATTTAACTGATCCCCAAAGGTTTTTGATTAAATAGCGGAATAGAAAATATGATCCAAAAAAAGTGTATGTATATCACACGTACACAACCACACTAGGCCCCAATTACTATTGTTTGTACCCCTAAAAGGCTAGGAGTAGGGGGAGTATGGAACAGGCAGCACCCTCAAACCTTCAGAAGTATGAGATGAACCCCAACAACTTGGAAAGGTGGATCTCTCTCACACGTACCAACACAGACTATCCCCCAATTTAACTGATCCCCAAAGGTTTTTGATTAAATAGCGGAATAGAAAATATGATCCCAAAAAAGTGTATGTATATCACACGTACACAACCACACTAGGCCCCAATTACTATTGTTTGTACCCCTAAAAGGCTAGGAGTAGGGGGAGTATGGAACAGGCAGCACCCTCAAACCTTCAGAAGTATGAGATGAACCCCAACAACTTGGAAAGGTGGATCTCTCTCACACGTACCAACACAGACTATCCCCCAATTTAACTGATCCCCAGAGGTTTTTGATTAAATAGCGGAATAGAAAATATGATCCCAAAAAAGTGTATGTATATCACACGTACACAACCACACTAGGCCCCAATTACTATTGTTTGTACCCCTAAAAGGCTAGGAGTAGGGGGAGTATGGAACAGGCAGCACCCTCAAACCTTCAGAAGTATGAGATGAACCCCAACAACTTGGAAAGGTGGATCTCTCTCACACGTACCAACACAGACTATCCCCCAATTTAACTGATCCCCAAAGGTTTTTGATTAAATAGCGGAATAGAAAATATGATCCCAAAAAAGTGTATGTATATCACACGTACACAACCACACTAGGCCCCAATTACTATTGTTTGTACCCCTAAAAGGCTAGGAGTAGGGGGAGTATGGAACAGGCAGCACCCTCAAACCTTCAGAAGTATGAGATGAACCCCAACAACTTGGAAAGGTGGATCTCTCTCACACGTACCAACACAGACTATCCCCCAATTTAACTGATCCCCAAAGGTTTTTGATTAAATAGCGGAATAGAAAATATGATCCCAAAAAAGTGTATGTATATCACACGTACACAACCACACTAGGCCCCAATTACTATTGTTTGTACCCCTAAAAGGCTAGGAGTAGGGGGAGTATGGAACAGGCAGCACCCTCAAACCTTCAGAAGTATGAGATGAACCCCAACAACTTGGAAAGGTGGATCTCTCTCACACGTACCAACACAGACTATCCCCCAATTTAACTGATCCCCAAAGGTTTTTGATTAAATAGCGGAATAGAAAATATGATCCCAAAAAAGTGTATGTATATCACACGTACACAACCACACTAGGCCCCAATTACTATTGTTTGTACCCCTAAAAGGCTAGGAGTAGGGGGAGTATGGAACAGGCAGCACCCTCAAACCTTCAGAAGTATGAGATGAACCCCAACAACTTGGAAAGGTGGATCTCTCTCACACGTACCAACACAGACTATCCCCCAATTTAACTGATCCCCAAAGGTTTTTGATTAAATAGCGGAATAGAAAATATGATCCCAAAAAAGTGTATGTATATCACACGTACACAACCACACTAGGCCCGAATTACTATTGTTTGTACCCCTAAAAGGCTAGGAGTAGGGGGAGTATGGAACAGGCAGCACCCTCAAACCTTCAGAAGTATGAGATGAACCCCAACAACTTGGAAAGGTGGATCTCTCTCACACGTACCAACACAGACTATCCCCCAATTTAACTGATCCCCAGAGGTTTTTGATTAAATAGCGGAATAGAAAATATGATCCCAAAAAAGTGTATGTATATCACACGTACACAACCACACTAGGCCCCAATTACTATTGTTTGTACCCCTAAAAGGCTAGGAGTAGGGGGAGTATGGAACAGGCAGCACCCTCAAACCTTCAGAAGTATGAGATGAACCCCAACAACTTGGAAAGGTGGATCTCTCTCACACGTACCAACACAGACTATCCCCCAATTTAACTGATCCCCAAAGGTTTTTGATTAAATAGCGGAATAGAAAATATGATCCCAAAAAAGTGTATGTATATCACACGTACACAACCACACTAGGCCCCAATTACTATTGTTTGTACCCCTAAAAGGCTAGGAGTAGGGGGAGTATGGAACAGGCAGCACCCTCAAACCTTCAGAAGTATGAGATGAACCCCAACAACTTGGAAAGGTGGATCTCTCTCACACGTACCAACACAGACTATCCCCCAATTTAACTGATCCCCAGAGGTTTTTGATTAAATAGCGGAATAGAAAATATGATCCCAAAAAAGTGTATGTATATCACACGTACACAACCACACTAGGCCCCAATTACTATTGTTTGTACCCCTAAAAGGCTAGGAGTAGGGGGAGTATGGAACAGGCAGCACCCTCAAACCTTCAGAAGTATGAGATGAACCCCAACAACTTGGAAAGGTGGATCTCTCTCACACGTACCAACACAGACTATCCCCCAATTTAACTGATCCCCAAAGGTTTTTGATTAAATAGCGGAATAGAAAATATGATCCCAAAAAAGTGTATGTATATCACACGTACACAACCACACTAGGCCCCAATTACTATTGTTTGTACCCCTAAAAGGCTAGGAGTAGGGGGAGTATGGAACAGGCAGCACCCTCAAACCTTCAGAAGTATGAGATGAACCCCAACAACTTGGAAAGGTGGATCTCTCTCACACGTACCAACACAGACTATCCCCCAATTTAACTGATCCCCAAAGGTTTTTGATTAAATAGCGGAATAGAAAATATGATCCCAAAAAAGTGTATGTATATCACACGTACACAACCACACTAGGCCCCAATTACTATTGTTTGTACCCCTAAAAGGCTAGGAGTAGGGGGAGTATGGAACAGGCAGCACCCTCAAACCTTCAGAAGTATGAGATGAACCCCAACAACTTGGAAAGGTGGATCTCTCTCACACGTACCAACACAGACTATCCCCCAATTTAACTGATCCCCAAAGGTTTTTGATTAAATAGCGGAATAGAAAATATGATCCCAAAAAAGTGTATGTATATCACACGTACACAACCACACTAGGCCCCAATTACTATTGTTTGTACCCCTAAAAGGCTAGGAGTAGGGGGAGTATGGAACAGGCAGCACCCTCAAACCTTCAGAAGTATGAGATGAACCCCAACAACTTGGAAAGGTGGATCTCTCTCACACGTACCAACACAGACTATCCCCCAATTTAACTGATCCCCAGAGGTTTTTGATTAAATAGCGGAATAGAAAATATGATCCCAAAAAAGTGTATGTATATCACACGTACACAACCACACTAGGCCCCAATTACTATTGTTTGTACCCCTAAAAGGCTAGGAGTAGGGGGAGTATGGAACAGGCAGCACCCTCAAACCTTCAGAAGTATGAGATGAACCCCAACAACTTGGAAAGGTGGATCTCTCTCACACGTACCAACACAGACTATCCCCCAATTTAACTGATCCCCAAAGGTTTTTGATTAAATAGCGGAATAGAAAATATGATCCCAAAAAAGTGTATGTATATCACACGTACACAACCACACTAGGCCCCAATTACTATTGTTTGTACCCCTAAAAGGCTAGGAGTAGGGGGAGTATGGAACAGGCAGCACCCTCAAACCTTCAGAAGTATGAGATGAACCCCAACAACTTGGAAAGGTGGATCTCTCTCACACGTACCAACACAGACTATCCCCCAATTTAACTGATCCCCAAAGGTTTTTGATTAAATAGCGGAATAGAAAATATGATCCCAAAAAAGTGTATGTATATCACACGTACACAACCACACTAGGCCCCAATTACTATTGTTTGTACCCCTAAAAGGCTAGGAGTAGGGGGAGTATGGAACAGGCAGCACCCTCAAACCTTCAGAAGTATGAGATGAACCCCAACAACTTGGAAAGGTGGATCTCTCTCACACGTACCAACACAGACTATCCCCCAATTTAACTGATCCCCAAAGGTTTTTGATTAAATAGCGGAATAGAAAATATGATCCCAAAAAAGTGTATGTATATCCACACGTACACAACCACACTAGGCCCCAATTACTATTGTTTGTACCCCTAAAAGGCTAGGAGTAGGGGGAGTATGGAACAGGCAGCACCCTCAAACCTTCAGAAGTATGAGATGAACCCCAACAACTTGGAAAGGTGGATCTCTCTCACACGTACCAACACAGACTATCCCCCAATTTAACTGATCCCCAAAGGTTTTTGATTAAATAGCGAAATAGAAAATATGATCCCAAAAAGTGTATGTATATCACACGTACACAACCACACTAGGCCCCAATTACTATTGTTTGTACCCCTAAAGGCTAGGAGTAGGGGGAGTATGGAACAGGCAGCACCCTCAAACCTTCAGAAGTATGAGATGAACCCCAACAACTTGGAAAGGTGGATCTCTCTCACACGTACCAACACAGACTATCCCCCAATTTAACTGATCCCCAAAGGTTTTTGATTAAATAGCGGAATAGAAAATATGATCCCAAAAAGTGTATGTATATCACACGTACACAACCACACTAGGCCCCAATTACTATTGTTTGTACCCCTAAAAGGCTAGGAGTAGGGGGAGTATGGAACAGGCAGCACCCTCAAACCTTCAGAAGTATGAGATGAACCCCAACAACTTGGAAAGGTGGATCTCTCTCACACGTACCAACACAGACTATCCCCCAATTTAACTGATCCCCAAAGGTTTTTGATTAAATAGCGGAATAGAAAATATGATCCCAAAAAAGTGTATGTATATCACACGTACACAACCACACTAGGCCCCAATTACTATTGTTTGTACCCCTAAAAGGCTAGGAGTAGGGGGAGTATGGAACAGGCAGCACCCTCAAACCTTCAGAAGTATGAGATGAACCCCAACAACTTGGAAAGGTGGATCTCTCTCACACGTACCAACACAGACTATCCCCCAATTTAACTGATCCCCAGAGGTTTTTGATTAAATAGCGGAATAGAAAATATGATCCCAAAAAAGTGTATGTATATCACACGTACACAACCACACTAGGCCCCAATTACTATTGTTTGTACCCCTAAAAGGCTAGGAGTAGGGGGAGTATGGAACAGGCAGCACCCTCAAACCTTCAGAAGTATGAGATGAACCCCAACAACTTGGAAAGGTGGATCTCTCTCACACGTACCAACACAGACTATCCCCCAATTTAACTGATCCCCAAAGGTTTTTGATTAAATAGCGGAATAGAAAAATATGATCCCAAAAAAGTGTATGTATATCACACGTACACAACCACACTAGGCCCCAATTACTATTGTTTGTACCCCTAAAAGGCTAGGAGTAGGGGGAGTATGGAACAGGCAGCACCCTCAAACCTTCAGAAGTATGAGATGAACCCCAACAACTTGGAAAGGTGGATCTCTCTCACACGTACCAACACAGACTATCCCCCAATTTAACTGATCCCCAAAGGTTTTTGATTAAATAGCGGAATAGAAAATATGATCCCAAAAAAGTGTATGTATATCACACGTACACAACCACACTAGGCCCCAATTACTATTGTTTGTACCCCTAAAAGGCTAGATGAGGAGTAGGGGGAGTATGGAACAGGCAGCACCCTCAAACCTTCAGTATGAGATTGTGTTCACTGTACCCCACAAAGATTGAGTTCACTGCACCCCACAATGATTGTGTTCACTGCACCCCACAAAGATTGTGTTCACTGCACCTCACAAAGATTGTGTTCACTGTACCCCCCAAAGATTGTGTTCACTGCACCCCACAAAGATTCTGTTCACTGTACCCCACAAAGATTGTGTTCACTGCACCCCAAAAAGATTGTGTTCACTGCACCCCAAAAAGGATGTTGTTCACTGCACCCCAAAAAGGATGTTGTTCACTCCACCCCAAAAAGATTGTGTTCACTGCACCCCACAAAGATTGGGTTCACTGCACCCCAAAAAGATTGTGTTCACTGCACCCCAAAAATGATTTTGTTCACTGCACCCCAAAAAGGATTTTGTTCACTGCACCCCAAAAAGGATGTTGTTCACTCCACCCCAAAAAGATTGTGTTCACTGCACCCCAAAAAGATTGTGTTCACTGCACCCCACAAAGGATTTTGTTCACTGCACCCCAAAAAGATTGTGTTCACTGCACCCCAAAAAGGATGTTGTTCACTGCACCCCAAAAAGGATTTTGTTCACTGCACCCCAAAAAGATTGTGTTCACTGCACCCCACAAAGGATTTTGTTCACTGCACCCCCACAAAGATTGTGTTCACTGCACACCAAAAAGGATTGTGTTCACTGCACCCCAAAAAGATTTTGTTCACTGCACCCCAAAAAGATTGTGTTTCACTGCAGCCCAAAAAGATTGTGTTCACTGCAGCCCAAAAAGATTGTGTTCACTGCAGCCCAAAAAGATTGTGTTCACTGCAGCCCAAAAAGATTGTGTTCACTGCAGCCCAAAAAGATTGTGTTAGCTCACACACAGAAAAATGGATGTGGATCACTGACACCTGCCTATCTCCAATCCCACACCACACAGCAATATCGATTGTAGTTTGTAGAACACAGTTTCCCTAAAATTCAGCAGACTCTGTCCCTAACAGGATTGAGAAGAGATCGTAGATCAGGATTGAGTGCAGACCCCACCCCCCACACAGCAATATCGATTGTAGTTTGTAGAAGACACTGACCCTATATAATTCAGCAGACTCTATCCCTAAAATGCCTACAACTCGCCCTGCCTAAACACTCCGACCTGTCCCTCAATTCTATCCGGACACAAATGGTTTTTTCCTGCCTATCTTTCCCTAATCAGCAGCCAGCACGTTGATGTGTGCTCTGTCCCTGAATCTAAGCAGCATAATGACGCCGCTGCGGCTGCCTCGAACTTATAAAGACTTGGTCACATGCTTCAGACGGCCAATCACAGCTACTGAGACATTTGCAGGCATGGCTGGGATGGCTTAAGGCACACCAGTTAAACGATTGTTGATTGGCTGTTGAAAGCCCGCCATGAAAAGAGCGCCAAAGCATGCAAAACCCGGAAATAAAACGACCGAACACGGATTTTTACCCGAACATACAGTAAAGTGTCCGTGTCCGTGTTCGGGTACAAAAAATCCAATTATTCGGTACGAACACGAATAATACAGTCCGTGTTCGCTCAACACTAGTCATAAATGAACACAACATAACAGGTGTAGGTACTTTGTTAATACCCTAATGTATTATATGAAATATATAGTATGGGCAACTTCTGGACAATGAACACCAATGTAAGGTGACATTAGATGAACCTTGGGTGTGACCTAGTTCTCAATGTGACAGGGTTTGTGTACATTTTGTGGGGTGCAGAAGGCCCTTGTATTTACACCACTGGCTAAAAAATAACACATGGCCATCATCACTTTGGATCAGCTGGTGAGAGACTACAGTCAAGAAACACACTGATGAATGTATTAACCCTTCCAAAGTCACACATATATAACACATGATTAACCCAAATAATTGTGTTTGGCATATGTGCCCAAATGATTATAATCCACAATACAGAATCATTGCAATTTTTGTTTAATGTGTTGAAAAATAATATATCTCTGACATTTATCTTGTGTGTCCAATCTTTAACAAGATTAATGGGTGTGTGACAGTGATTGCTGCCAGGACACAGCTCCTCTCCCCACGAAATAGTCCAGATATTCCTGGCGGATCTGACGGGCCCTGTGTGATGCCAATGCTGACCGTCCAACTTCCATTGACGTCATGGACTCCACTTGGTTAGAAGGTTGGGCCTCTCCACTTGTACCTGGCATAGCAGGGTCAGTATCCAGTTGCTGCAATACATAATTTTGTGCATTCCTGCGTAGGAAGTTGTGCAAAATGCAGCAACACAAGACCACATTATCCACTTTGTACAGTGCCAGGTTTATGGACGTCAGGAATATCCGGAACCGGTTGGCCATTATCCCGAAGGCATTCTCCACAACTCTGCGAGCTCTGGACAACCGGTAGTTGTAAATCCTTTGGTCTGGGGTGAGGTTCCTCTGAGGGTAGGGCTTCATGAGATGCTCCCCAAGCGCAAAAGCCTCATCTGCGATAAACACAAAGCTCATACCCTCAACAGTTTGCTCCCTGGATGGCAGGTTCAGAGTGCCGTTGTTTAGACGACGAGCGAACTCCGTCTGATCAATAACTCCCCCATCCGAATTGCGGCCATTTTTGCCAATATCCAAAAAAATAAACTCATAGTTTGCATTAACTATGGCTAGCATGACTATACTAAAAAAACCTTTATAATTATAATAAAATGTGCCGGAATTCGGAGGGGGGACAATGCGGACGTGCTTCCCATCAATAGCACCCCCACAATTGGGAAAATTCCACTTCTCCAGAAATTGATCAGAAATCTCCAGCCATTGCTCTGCGTTTGAAGGAAACTGTGGGGAAAAAATAAAAAAAAATAAAAAAAATAAAATTAGTGCTTGAGCACATCACATTATTAATTACACACACAGTTGTCTGTTAAATGCTTATGCAACTTGCTAAAAAAATATACAACAGGAAGGCAAAGGTTTGGATATGGGGATGTAACATCTACATACATTTCTTTTCAACCTCCTATTGTTCTTATATTGTAAAGGGCCATACACACTAGAAGATTCTCTGAAGACTTTTTCGTGCAGATTTACCTTTTCTATGTAGTGCAAGGGCCTACCAGATTGCATAGGATTTGAAAGTGTTTGTTGGACCTCATATTATTTGGTTTTGGTAAATCGGAAGGATAAATTGTTCTGACAATCTTCTAGTGTGTATGGCCCATTATACTCACCAGCTAGAGCTGAGATTTACAAACTACGGCCCTCCAGCTGTTGCAGAACTACACATCCCATGAGGCCTTGTAATTCTCTGACATTCACAGACATGACTAGGCATGATGGAAATTGAAGTTCGTGAACAACTGGTGGGCCATAGTTTGAAGACCTCTGAACTTGAGCTTTGGTATATGCTGACTTTGAGATTTAGCATGTGGGTGGGGGATGGGTAAGTAAAACTGGGCATTTATACATCAATAAGGGCTTGTGGTCAGTGAAGGTTTTAACATCATTACATAAACATACAGAATCATAGGTGGGAATGGATGGACTGATGTATTTTAGATAAATCATTAACTAGGTACTAAAACATTGGCCAAGGAATAATTGTTTGAGGGAAAGCAATAAAATTAGATAAATTCGACATACTGTTAACAGGCAATGCGTTTAGGGACACATAGGAGAGAATGGTGGGGTGGTCAGTGGGTAATTTTACAAATGGTTAAAGATAATCTACATCTTTACTACTATGTGCATGCGGACAGAGGGTAGTTTACAAATAATGGCCTGTGTCAATTGCTGTACATCCAAAAACATCATAATTCGGGTGAAACTAGTAATACATGTAATGTAATGTAAAAAATCAAACATACCTTGATATAGTCCTTCTGCAAGACCTTGATGATGGCAGAGCAGGTCTCAGGGATGATGACTCCAAGAGCTTGGGGGGAGATGCCTGTGGTGAACTTCAGATCCTGCAGGCTTCTCCCTGTTGCAAGATACCTCAACGTCGCAATTAACCTTTGCTCAGGAGTAATTGCAAGCCGCATACAAGTATCCTGCTTCAGAATATAGGGGGACACCAGGGCAAGAAGACGGTAAAAGATGGGATCCGTCATCCTCAAATAATTCCTGAAGTCATCAGGATTATTTTCCTGGAGCTCCCTCAGCAAGGACATATGAGAAAATTGATCACGGTTAAGCAACCAATTTTTCGTCCAGGAGGTCCGCTTCTTCTTCCTATTGCTCGTACGTCGTCTCAGAGCCAAAACTCCAACACTAACGACAGCAACGGACGAATTCACGGTCGCCATAATAAATTCTCGAACGATGTCTCGGAAAATAGCGAAATGTCGTCAACCAAACAAATGCTACCGAAATCAGCGCGAGATGCCCAGAAGGGTCACGGCCAAACACTCACTTCCTCTTTTGTAGCGGCGAACGTGCGTGGAACGTAGTGACGTCATTTTCTGTCGGAAGACAAATGTCCTGGGCAAGTTTGGAGCACTTTTCAACAGACAAACAACAAACACACCAGCCGCGAACATTTGTAGGACGTTCCGTTGGCCGACGATCGGTACGTGTGTACGGGGCTTTAGACACATAACCTGTATACCTGAAAATATATCTCTATATGCTTTTTAAATTGGCTAGCTCATCTGCTAATCTCAGTGCGAGCAAATAGATTCAGCCAGCCCGGCTTGTAATTGGTGTTTCTTTTTCAGTACCATCACCAGTAGTTGATTGTTTTCGTGGGATTTCACCTTTTGCCAGAAAGGTTTGTGACCTCCTTCCTTGTGTTTATTTAGTGTATCAAAAGCCCCGCTGATCTCCCTGAACAGAGTTAAAATCAGCTGCCAGCAAATTGGGTATCTTAGCAAGATGAAATTCCCAGTCTGTCAGAACTTTTCTCCTAGGATACAGGGGGAAGCAAAGTTCAACTAAACAGCACAATTAATTCAAGATCACTTCGGAATATAAAAAAAGCAAAGGTTGTTCTATATTGAGCCTCTGTCATCCCAGGGATTTATTGTCAGTTTCTCAATTCAGCATTGCTATACTCTTATAGCTGCCTTCCCTTATTGGTATTCCTGTAATTATCATCTCACATGCATTCTAGCCTTTAAATGGTAGACAGAACTTCAGAAATCAATTGGGGGATTATCCAGATGTAAATATACAGCAAAATATTGCAATGAAGGTATAAAAAATGACAGCATAAAGGACCCCGGATAAAACAAAGACTTCTGTGCTTTCTATTTGATGTGGCTTTGGATGCATAGTCTTTTCAGTGCTGGGAAGCTGGCTTTTCACAGTAATTGGTGTGAAGCATTATAAAATTGTCTGCAGGCATCTGATGAATACTAGTGGTGTGAATATTATGCTGGGGTCTGCAGTTATTAATTAGAACCAGTGAAATGCTATTATGAATACCTGCATAGAGTTTAAAATAAATACTGCTCATACACAGAAGGGTTTGCATCCCTGTAAAACTATAGGTATTTAAAAAACTATTTTAACATTTAATAGAATAGAACTAAGAGCAATGATGCATAATTAGCTAAAGTAACCAACTGTATGCTTCATACATTGCTATTTGATTTGGCTGTGATTGACAGCAGCGGGAGCCAATGGCTTCCACTGCTATGTTTTAGCCAATGAGGAGGGAGAGGGCCGAGAGTGCCTCTGCTTTTGTACACATCACTGGATCGAGATCAGGCTGAAGTAAATATTTAGGGGGGGCTGGGGGGGGGAGAGCTGGACAAAGAGGGTTTTAACCTTAATGCAGGGAATGCATTAAGGTAGAAAAAAACTTTAGGCTTTAGAAACACTTTAAATAAATGGTGCATGCATCATAATTAACTCAATATAATAATCATTTTTCTTTTTGAACAGAAGTTAGTTGGCTGTGACACATGTACATGTTAAACATATAACCTTTTTTGTCTGCAATATACTCATACATATTATGCATGATGCAAAGCAATATACTATATCAAGGATGATTCATTCTACTCTCACTTTTTTTCAGCACAGTTCTTATAACTATCCTCTGTTTACTCTGTAGACTCTTCAGAGTAATAGGCAAAATAAAAAAAAGAAATTGCTCTTTAATATTGTTCATTGCTTGAAGCTAACATGTTTGCAGGAGGTAAATGTCCTCCCTGTAGTAGATTACTCTTTGGTGTTCCGTTGTTAATGTAGATTATACTGTTGAGCACACATTTTATAATGTCTACAGTGGCAGTTTAAAATGCTGTCTGAAGAGGTCATTAAAATCCATAGATGCGCCAAATGTTTCAGCCATCTCTGTTGTTAACTATATTCTTGCTTTAAAAATAAAAACTATAATTAAAAAAATCCATAGATGTTATATAAAAAATGCACTTTAGAATTCCCCAATATATTGGTATATTGTGAAAGAGACCACATAGGTAAAGTTACTTACATTCGCAAGAAGTCATAAACAGATTTTTTAATTAAACACACAATGCCTCGTCTTTCCCCCATGCAATCTCAAGTTATGCAGTAGTAAAAAAAAAAAAAAAAAAAGAAGAATAAATGGCAACCAGATATTTCAATAGTTGCTCTGTGGGAAACAAAATGATAAATTCTGATTTTCCTAAGAAGACCTATGCAATAACATAAAATCTCCACAAGCACTGGACTGTGTTAAATTGTAATTAAATATATTGTAAATGTTGTAACTATGTTTTATAATCAGATATACATAGAAAGCGGTACCATATTCTGGAACACTGAAAAACTAATTACATAACTATCCTACCCAAAAAACAGAAGTAGCTCCCATAGTTATCTCATAGCAGACAAACTTTAAAAGTGTACGCCAGTCAAAACTGAAAATGTAGCTTTAAGATTTTCCTAGAGAGTACAACCAGTCAGCAAACCCCACTCAGTTTAGTCTTTTATCCGATGATATAAGAATGCATGTTGGCGATGAATTACAAAAATTCTCAAACATGTCCACTGCAGGTGCCTTAGTAAGGGAGAGAGAGTCACTAAACACAGAATTTAGTAAATAATCCCGCCTGCCCTTGGTAAGTGGTCTGTGAAAATCTTGACAAAACTGAGTACAGATAAATGGTCTAAACCTTCTGATTTTATCACATTTGCAGAATCTACTGATTAGCATTAGAAGCTCATTAAATAATTTTGCTTGATTCCTTATATGGCTCTTTTATAGATGCAGTATTATTTTGTGGAGGTAAGATCTCAACACTTGAACAAACATGCATAAACTATGGGAAAAAATTAAATCACGTGCAGGTAAACACCAAGAGTACAAAAAGTCTGGAAACAAAGGTGTGAGTAACTAATGTTATTCACGTGACGAAAATACAAAATACAAAAATACAAAATACAAAAAGTCCAAATTAAAGTAAAGTTTTTTTTTTTTTTTTTACCTGCCTTTTAAATGCAGTTGGAGATTGTTAAAATAAAAATGCAGTTCTAGCGGCAATATTCACACTGTTTCTTGGGTGAATCCCCTCAGTAAGCCATCTTTGCTGATTCATGGTATTCTGGGTTATTCAGGGTTAAATAATGCTCAGCGCTCTAAGCATTCTTTAACCTGCTTCCTTTAAGCCCAGGGCATCAAGGCTCTGTCACCTTGGGGAAACATCACCCAGCCTGCCTAGACTTAAATGAGAATGCCACAGAATGTAGTACTACGTGTCAATACACGGCATAGCTCTCTTCATGTTATGGTCCAGTTCACCGCTGAAGACTAAAGAGGAAAGAGAGCACCCATGACATCACTGGACTGTACTGACAGGTACCCGCTTCCACTTCTGCTCCAACCACCTAGGTGATCAGCAGCAGAGGCTCTCCAACTCCTTCCCCGCAGTCTTCTGAGAAATGTGACAGGTCCCATAAGACTGTGGAACCATTCACAATGTGCAGCGTGGCTTCAAATGTTTACACATGAGACTTGATCTCCTCTTTAAATGCAATAATACAAACAAGAATGCTCAGAACGTTCAATTAAAATAGATTGCCCATATCAATACAATTAAGAGCTGTTGCACTTGTACATTTGTTTACATCAGAACTGCTTTTCTCCTCATACAAGACAATGGAAATGCAAAAGAACAAAAGAAGTTCAAAAGAACATGTGAAAGATCTCAAAAGGTTCTCAGAAGGACAACTCAAACTTGTCTAAAAAAGAGGCTGAATGCATCTACGTTAAAGTGTGCTGCATTTGTCGATCTACACAAGCCCTTGATCCATTAAGCAGAAACTTTGTAATCACAACACGTAATCCCACATGTACCTACTTGTCTGCATTATAAGACTTATGTTCTAGTCAATTCATCAGCAAAACAGGAAGGCCATTTGACATATCACAATAAAACAGCATGTGGTCACATGACTTTCAATGCAGTATGAATGAATTTATTGAATAATATATAATATACAGGGAAAGTAAGATGAATAGCCGATTCACATACTGAATTGGCTAACTGAGTTATTATGCCTTCTTGGTATAACTATGTAAAATGGCTTGTCTTTCAAATTATTTAGATTTGACATGTTCCACATTACCATATTTTATACCTGGGGATTTATTGAGAAAAAAATCATATTCATTTATTTACTGCATTTACAGTGTTTCAGTGCAAGTATTTTTTAATGAAATACTTATAGAAAATGCAGAGCGAGTTGTACAATTCTTAAGTGTTAGCATGTTATAACTAAACATTATATATGTTTATATCAAGGTTTATTCAAGCACACATTTAGAGAAATTTGCTGCAGAAAAGAAATCTGAGTAGGATATACAAGAACAGAAAGTATATGATTTGTCGGAGTGAATCCTAGATAAACTGAAAAAAAGCCCCCCAAAAAGCAGTAAAGTTAATTTTTAATTACATACTAATTGTGTAAAATGTAAATGTTTAACCACTTGCCGACCAGTCACGTTGACTGTACTGCGGCAAAGTGGCTCTACGTCGCTGGACTCCTCCCCTTGTGGGCGGCGCGTGCACGCCGCCGGAGGCTCGCTCCCACTGTATTCAGTCACAGCGGGAGTCGGGCCAGAGGAGGAGCGGCGGTGATTACCACCGCTCTTCCCCGATCGGCGGGGAATCGAGTGTGGAGATCCGCCCGCTTGTGTAAACAAAGCGGGCGGATCTCCTAAGTGACAGACAGGGTCAGATTGCAGGGTTCAGCATAGCTAAACCTGCGATCTGTCCCTGTGTCACTCAGTCACCTCCCCCCACACACGTTAGTAAGCTCCAGGCATACATTAACCCCTTGATCACCAATAAAAATGAACCCCTTCCCTGCCAGTGTCATTTTTACAGTAACAGTGCATATGTATAGCACTGATTACTGTAGTAATGTCACTGGTACCCCCAAAAGTGTCAAAAATGTCAGTCAAGGGTCCGATCTGTCCGCTGCAATGTCGCAATCCCGCAAAAAAAAATCGCAGATCGCCGCCATTACTCGTTAAAAAAAAAAAACACCAAAAAGTACAGAAATCTTTCCCTAAGTTAGTAAACGCAATAACTTTTGCGCAAACCAATCAAAATACGCTTATTGCGATTTTTTTTACCAAAAATATGTAGCAGAAAACAAATTGGCCTAAAATGATAAAAAATTTTGATTTTTACATTTTTTTGGGGGGGGGGGTGGGAATTTCATATAAAAAAAGTGAAAAATATTGTTATTTTTTCAAAATTTACGCTAATTTTTTGTTTATAGCGCAAAAAGTAAAAATCAAACAGGTGATCAAATACCACCAAAAGAAAGCTCTGTTTGTGGGAAAAAAAGGACGTAAATTTCGTTTGGGTACGGCATTGCATGACCGCGCAATTGTCAGTTAAAGTCGCACAGTGCCGAATCACAAAAAGTGGCCTGGACGTAAGACAGCAAAATCCTCCGGTGGTAAAGTGATGTCATACGCCTTCTATGATGTCATCATAGTAAACTAAAGCCTGCACACATGACACAGGTATTGCTCAATTCCCATCTCACACTACTTCCCTTTCACTTCAATGTTTCTATTATTCTTAACCCCTTGAGGATCTTTAGCATAGGAGATACAATGTTTCCAGGGCATGTCTTTTATGCCCTGCTCTTCTTCCTTGCCAATGCTCCCCTGATGCTATTATCAGCAGTTTCCAGCTGTCAAATGACAGTCAGGAGATGCTATCTATTAGGCAACAGAAGTGCCTGTCAACATGGACCCACTCCTGTGTAAAATGATTCTTGCAGATCATTGTGTCACAGAGTAAAAACATTTATTTACTATTTAATTCATATGTAGACTAAACAGGTGACCTTTGATCTGCATATAATATTATGTTAAATCAACCTTAAAAATTAAAAAAAAAATTTTTAAAAAATGATATTGGTATTTAACCACGTATTACTCTTTTTTGCTCAACAGGAATCAGAAGATTCTTGCTGCTAAAGTTCAGGCAATGTGAATGTAGACTAAAAGGAAAAAAAACAGTTTGCTGTAACTGATTATAAAGTGTGAGTTGGAGTTTGGCTTCAATCTGTGTATTTAAATCTGCTAGTACATTTACCCTCCCCCAGTCTGACAATGCTGCTGTTTACTGTGCCCCCTGTGCTCATTTATCCAGAGTGGGGGGGGGCATTCTAATACAGGAAGTGTGTTACTGGCTAGATCACCAGGTGAAAACATAGGCAAAACACGTTAAAAAGAAGAGGAAACTTACCTTGAAACGAAGCCCTCCAGTGGTGTGCTGTCACCGCTGATAGGGTTTCTACCTTCACCCTGTCTTCCTTTCAAGTTCGCAGGCTCCGGCCACTTGAATGGCCAAGCAACGATGACGTCACTCCTGCGCATGCTCTTTCAGAGCACATGTGTCGGTGACGTCGCCGGCTGCCAAACAAGCGAATATCTCCTAATCAGAGCACATTTAGTAGATATTCTTGTTACCTACAGGTCAGCTTTAATATATGCTTACCTGTAGGTAAAAAACCACAAAGCGGAGTTTACAATGATTTACCAGCAAAATATTGTTGATGTTGGGGATTAGCCAGTATTGAAATATTGTTATGGAAGCTTCACTAGTAACATATACTATATGTGAGGTTAGTTATTTTGTTAATATGGGACTTCATAAGGAACTAAAATATTATATCTTTATACATTTCTTTAAAGTACTGTTAAAGGAGTTGTAAAGTCTCATAGTTTTTCACCTTAATGCATTCTATGCATTAAGGTGAAAAACCTTTTCTGCTTCAGCTGCCCCCCACCCATTTTTTTTACCTTAACCCGATCATTCCAGTGAAGAGCACAAGCCGAGCAGTTACATGGGAGCTGAATCCTGCTGTCTGTGTCAATGAATGCAGCAGCAGGACTCGGGAGCGCACCCACACGGGTGCCCCCATGGAAAGTCGCTCATTGTGGGGGGCACCTGATGAAAAAGAGGAGCACTGCCGGGGCACCCCAGAAAAGGAGGATCAGGGCTGCTCTGTGCAAAACCCTCACACAAAGCAGGTAAGTATAACATGTTTGTTATTTAACCACTTCCGGACCACCCGCCGCAGTTTTACGTCAGTAAAATGACGTTAAATACTGGGGTAATGGCAGCAGATAGATGCCATAACCCCAGTATTTTTTTAAACTGCGGGCGATCCGTTTTAACATAAGGATGGTCCAGCAGCGGATTCACTGCGGGATCATCCTTATGGGCGGCGGGAGAGGTGCCACCCCTCCTGCTGCTTCCCGATAGTTTTCCCCACTTACTGGATCCGCCAGTAGCAGGGAAAACTATCCCGTCTGCTGTCCCCTCAGGCAGGAAGTCGAGTGAGGGCAAAAAGGATCGTTAGAGTGAGAGCAGTATTACATGCCAGAGGTCCTAGCCACCAGTGCTATTGTGGGTTCTGGTGGCTTTTCTAGTAAGTGATGTTCTGAAGATTGGACCTTTGTATTTGGCTTTTTCTTGTTTTTAGTTGTTTTTAATAAATACTACACTATGGAAAGCATTTTCTCTCTCGCATATCTATTGATATAACTTCCTGCTGGTTGGAGTACTTGAAGGAATTTTTTCCGGTGTCATCCTCTCCTCTGATTTGCTTTCTGGCTCAAGACCTGCTGTATAAGATACAAAAACGCATTAGCTGTCCTAATAAGACAGCAACATGGTCTGGTGAGTGCGCATTTCTGTTTTTGGGTGAAGGACCACTGGTGGAGGATTGACTTTGTTTACACTGACACTGATTATCCATATGGACTTTTTTTGTAGTTTTATGGACTGACTTCATTATTTTTGATCATATGCACTATATGTTCACTAATTTTATGTTTTAGCGCTGCAACCTATTTTTTCACAGAGTGAGAGCAATAATTTGAGCCCTAGACATCCTCTGTAACTCTAAAATGGTAATCTGTAAAAAATTTTAAACTGTCGCTTATGGAGATTTTTAAGTACCAATGTTTGTCGCCATTCCACGACCGTACGCAATTTTGAAGCATGACATGTTGGGTACCTATTTACTTGGCGTAACATTATTTTTCATATTATAGAAAAAAATTGGGCTAACTTTACTGTTTTCTTATTTTTTAATAAAAAAAGTGTTTTTTTTTCTCAAAAAAAGTGTGTTTGTAATATCGCTGCGCAAATACGGTGTGATAAAAAATATTGCATTTTATTATCTAGGGTCTCTGCTAAAAAAAAAAAAAATATATATATATATATATATATATATATATATAATGTTTGGGGGTTCTAAGTAATTTTATAGAAAAAAAAAAAACAAATTTTAACTTGTAAACAACAAGTGTCAGAAAAAGGCCCGATCCAGAAGTGGTTTAAAAAAAAAAAAAAAAAAAAAAACCTTTACAATCACTTTAAGCATCTCTATACTAAATATTCAGAGACAAAAAAAAAAAAAAAACATTTATGTAAAAAAATAACACAGAGTCAGAGCAAGAGTTTTTAAATACAATGTAAAAGCCAAAACTCACAATAATGTGATGTAAGATCACAATTATTGCTTCTTTTATAAACATTTTTTTTTTGTGGAGGTACTTAGAAAGTGATAAAAGTAAATGCATTTATAAATCTGTACTGACCACCAAGAAAATGATAACAACTGCAGTAAAGATCGCAGTTATTGGATTGCCTGTGAATTGGGACCTGAAGGAAAACAGCCTTGTAATGATTCTACTTTGTGACCCAGTGGCTGATATCACATATCCCTTGTCACAGTCACTATCTAGAGATCTCACTCTGAACTATTTCTGCTTTATTTACACATTTTTTTGCATTAAATTGCCCTGAGGTGTGTGAGTTAAAAATGAACCTATGATTAAAATTAACACTTCACGTGAATCAATGTCAGCATTACCAAATCACACTAGTACTTTGAGAACCTCCACTCTACCAAGCAGCACTGATCACATGATTTCTGGCTGCTAATCATTGCTGCAAAGAGTCTGTATTTTCAATCAGTGCTGAGAAAGAAAAATCACAACTATATACAGACACATGCATTTTAATACATGTATGCTCATTCATAAGATTGTTTATATTACATTTGACCTTCTTCAAAAGTACACCTAAAACAGTTGAACTGTATGCAGAACCAAACCTTTTTTTTTTAGTTTTCTCAATGGATGTTTTTGAATTCTTTTGTTGCTGTCTCCATTTCATTGAGGGGATATTTCTATAATTTCCTGTTCTGGAGAGGCAACAGGATGTGGGAAGAAAGATCTAAGTCACAAAACAAGTGAAGTGTCCCCTTTGGAAAATGAATCCTTATTTCTTGTTGGCTAACAACAGGCAGCAATAAGAACCAACAGGGGGCGTTCTCTTTCCCCGCTCTGTCCAAAATGACTTACACTTTAGTCTTACAGTGCAGTTCCCCTTCAACTTATACTGTATAATAATATTTAGGACACTTATTTTTAATTAGCACACATCTTGCTTTAACATTGCAGCTATTGTCGGACCTTGGTGACAGATATGAATAGGTAATTCTATGTAGATACCCCTATATTCTGGGAGAAGAGGGAATAACCTGATAAATTTGGTCCGGTCATGGTGGTTCTGTTCACCACTCCAAATGCTTTGCTTCATATATACTTAGATGTTCTAATTTTCTGTGAATTATTGGTTCCAGTCTCTAGTCTTAGGGGCTATACTTCATATGGGGCTGCATTATATGCTCTGTTTGCATGTCGTGACTATGTTTGCAAAGTAGAATATTGCCTTTTGCACTTTATGGCGTTTTTAATCAGGGTCCCCAGGCACCCTGGGGTGCCTTGAGGTTTCTTCAGTGGTGCCTTGGCAAAATGCCTAAAAACGTATCAAAAATTGTATACAAGCCAGCAGGTGGATCAAGCCTGCCTTTTAGTTACAATGGGTTTGCATTTTGCACCATTACGACTTTCTAGACACTGGCATCCTAACAATTAATGACATCATCAGTTAATAAGGAGGATGTCTGTTGCCTTCAAAGTATTCTTGTTTTGCCCTCCTGTGCCCCTCTCCCTCAGCACTGGGGCGACATTAGCTGACTGATGCATTAAAATTGAGGGAGAAGAGAAACATTAGAATACTGGTCAGTACCAGTATGCAAAAGTGTATTTGCATTGGGAGAATGAATCACCTCTAATGTTGGGTGCCCTATGTGTGGATATTGATATATTATGTAAAGATTTTAGAATAGTTTTTACATTTTAGAATGGGGTTCCTCGAGACTGTCCGTAATTTTAAAGGGTGCCTTGAGATTGTCTATAATTTTTGGGTGCCTCGACTGAAAAAAAGTTGAGAAACACTGCTCTATGATATGGCCAGTGGGGGTTCCTTATTCCACAGAGAAGGGAGAGTGGGTTATTAGGAATGGCAGCTGAGTTCTGCTGCACAACCCTTCCTCCCTGCCTGTTTTGGGGTGTTTTGCACTTTTTTATTTTTCTATTTGTATTGCATTTCTAAACTTTAATAAACAGAATTTAAAAAAAATTGCAGGGATTAGGCTAATGTAAATTTTGATGTGACGTTTAGATTTTTTAAATGTTCGTTGTTCCATATTTTGTAACAAATATAGATACGTGCATAATAAATACAGGATGTTGTGTATTTAACTCAGAACTCAATCATCCTCCCTGCTTTAAGAAAAACTGTTATGAAAGAAATTCACTATGCTCAATACTTTCTGAGTTACTAAATTGGGACAAGTACAGTATCCAGGCTATGAAAGTCAGAGGTCCGACTTAGCAAACGTAGTCAGGGCTAGTGACTCAAGGAATTAACTCTTAACTTTTTTTTAACTATCAGCAATGTTTCTGCATGTTTCTTCCAAGACAAGTTTTCTTTAAAAAAACATGTTTATAAGATATCTGCTGCACCATGAGCGCATTCATTCTAGTGCATCATCTGACTCTTAAGCTGGTCATTGATGATAGATTTTTTGTTCAGGCAGCAGGCTAAATGAAAAGAAGAAGAGGTTCCTCCATCCACACAAGCATTCTGAAAGCAGGAACACATTTCCAACAAGTCTAATGATTCAGTGCCATCCTAAGAGCATTAAAGGGCCCCGGGCAATGCAGTGCACTGGGGCTCTGCCTACACAATCACCCACGGGAATAAAAATGCAAATTATCGATAAAGCTATATTTATTGGTACAGTAGTGCCAGGCTAATGACAGCTTCCAAGTCAAGTTGGGCGGCTGGGTCGGGTGAACACACACACACACACACGGATAAGAGTCCGACTCGACTGTCCTGTGTGTGCCTGTTCCCGTGGAAGCAGACAGGCATTCCTGCAGTTGTGGGCTCCCCCTTTACGGCCCAAGTGGCCTGACAGCAGTGCAGGGCCGACAGGCACTTGCCACCTGCTAAGTTCAGTGGTGGGATGCACACAGGAATCGGGGACTATTGTTTGGCTGAGGCTGGGTCACTGGGCAGGTGGGGTCCCCGGGCAACTGCCCAGCGTGCCCATTCGGTAAGATGGCCCTGTAATGATTGTCAAACAGGCACAACCACACATGGATTGGAATTTGGTCAGTCCCTGCTGAATTTCAATTCATCTATGGCCATCTCTAGACTTGAATTTTGAGAAAGAGCAGTAAGGCACATCCACTGAGTGGCACGGCAAAGCAGAAATAGGAGCACTATTATGTAAAACAGCCCCCCCCCTACTTAAAATATATAATTCAAATTATTATTACAAACAATTAAAAGAAACATGTTTTTTTTACATTTACATACATTGATGAGATTATTTACATGAATCTGATCTCTTTTTTAATGAATATATAAATAAAGTATTGAAAACACTTTACAAGTTGTCTTTAAGTTAAAGTAGTATTAATGTCTATGTAAACCCTTACCTTGTAACCCATTTTGTTTGAAATAGAAATAAAAGGCAAAACATCTGTGTATAGATAGAAAAACAATATATATGTCCTTTTCCCACCCTCTCTGTTCTCAGCTGCATAAGGATCTCAGAGAGCAGGAGGAGAAAAAACAACAATACAGTGGTTTTCTCAGTGAATAGCTGTGCAGGCTGAGTTCCCAGCACAGGTAGAGAACTGACCATGATGTGCTCTCATGCCTTGTGTGGTCAATTTGTAATTGAGAAGCCGATTAAACCAGCAGGAACATCAGGTATTTCGCACAAATTTAGCAATACAAAGAGAACAGGATACTTTTTCATTGTACATGGCACAACATGGCCCTTATCAGAAATGTGAAATGTGTCATGAATTGTTGGGTTTACATATTCTTTAAACCCCTTCCAAAAACATATTATATTGGAGCTGACCAGTTCTTAGATGTGATGGCTCTTAGTTTCCTTTTTTAGGATTTCTTTCTTCTTTTTTTCCTCTGGTGATCCAACCAAGAAGTCTGTGTTTCAAAAGCTCAAACTCTCCAGCAGAATGTATCAGTTTATATTGATGAGGCAAACCACTTACCACAGACAGGGGGTGATTAAAATGATCAACTTTAACCTCTTGGCACTGGCCACACGCAAATATGTAGCCTCTCCACAGGTGGGCCTTGGCACCAGGCAGCCCCATATCTGCGGGAATTAGTGCAAAAACAGCTGTGTCAAGAGAGTGCACCCCACGTGCTCCCAGCACAGTTACTGGCGGCAAACACAAAGCTCCTTATCGCTGCTTGCGATTTGGAGCTTTCCACCCATGTGACCGCCATGACCGCTAATCATGGCATCACATGATCATAAACCCCACCCCGCCTCCCGGCATCCTAAACCCCTGAAAGGGCTGGGAGGTGCCAGCTCCAAAGGGTTAATTTTTTCATGAAAATCCTTTATGCTAAAAGGGAAAAAAAATGTTTACTGTAACTGCTTAAAGAAGTGTGAGATGTAGTTTGGCTTTATTTTGTTAGTGTATCCCAATCTGCTAATACATGTAACACTTCTCCCAGGCTGACAATGCTGCTGTGCCTCTTGTGCTTATTCATCTAGAGTTGTGTCTCACTAATACAGTAGGTGTGTTAATGGCCAGTTCACCAGGTGAAAACTGAGTCAAAGAAAGGGAAACTAACCCAAGCAACCAGATCTAATGCTTGGAAAGCTGCCATATAATATAGTTTTAGTTTTGAGCTTAATACCGCTTTAATAACTTCTTATGTGCAGAGGGTGGAATAGAAAGCGAATCCCAGTATAAGTAAAATGTGTTTCTTAAAAACTGGCACTAGCAGCAGGAAAGGAAGAAGCTGAATGGTTGCTAAACAGGAAATACAGAGCATTTGCAGTCCGGTAAGCCACATATAAAACACCTTGATGTCCTGTAATATATTCATTTACTTAGCAAGACATAAGTTATAACATGGTCGTTTAGCTCTGTGGAACTAATATTGTGCTTGCAGCTGAAATTCACAAGTACAGTCACTAAGATTATACAATAGGATGGGATTTTGTGCAGCGTCTGCTGCAGATGTGATTTACAATAATCATATTATACATCTGCCTAAGAGGCAACAGAAATCTGCTATTCTCCTACTGAAGCAGGCTGTCGTGCAGACATATCCAACACTGAATTAAGTTGGTAAGGGTAGCAGGAAATAGAATTTTTACTAACTAAAACTGTTTTTGTTTTGACACATATAGACAGCATTGTTCAATTATTTCATGATTGAATATAAAACCAAGATGAGTCAAAAATTGCCACAAGCCAATTGGAGTTTTATATTGTCAATTTGTCATGTCCAGTGCACAGCAGGAAGTTTGTCTCTATAAACGTAAGAACCAGTATTGATACTACAACCCAACAACCCTTTCATGACAAGCTGCATAGCTTATACAATACAACACAAGCAAATTATTCATTTTATTAATGTTGCCAGATTCCAATGACTTAATTTATAGTCTAGCTCACAGGTTTAGTAAACTGGCTAAACTGTGTGTGAAAGTGCCCACGCTAAGGTAAATTAAAATACCCTTTGGTGATAGGCTGCTGCTGATATAAAGGCGGTGTGTTCCTATAAATGGTAAATAATGTGAGTATCAGCGCTGCTCTTAAATTCAAATAAACAATTCCTCAAAGTAATAAATACATAAAGTGCCAAGTACAGAATAAAAAATCAACAATTCATAGATATCAATTGCAATAAATAGTGACAATATAGTAATAAATATCAATAAATATTCAAAATGTAGTTCATAAAGATATGAAAGTCTTTGTGATAAATAAAGATACAAAATCAATTGATTGAAGTGCCAGTGTTGAGAGTCTGAATATATGTGGGCCACTCAGTGCTCCCCTCCTGTGTTCCCACGCACTAGATAAATGGGGAAAATAGGCATCTGGTGCTATCCAGCATTAGAGGTCTGTGTTTGTAATCCCTTCTTTCCTAGTATGATGTGTCTTTGATGGACGTAAATAATAGGTCTTCGGTATGGTGGCTCCCAAGTGAGGATATATTATAAAATCAAAAATAAATCTCTATAGTGTAAAATCATTGGTTTATTCAAAATGATAAAAAAAACAATCCACTTACATATTAGTATAATGCAGTCTGCTTCTCCTAATCATGTGGTGATCGCCACCTCGGCGTGTGTTCCAACCACCAGAAGTGACGTCAGACGCTAGGTTCCTGCTTTACGTGTTTCGCCCCCTCCCACTGGGAGTCATCTGAATGGCTAAACTGTGCCTGAATTCTCACTGCACAACAGTTGAATCAGGAACAACCCTTCCTATCAAAAAGTATGGCTAAATTGTGTGTAAAGAGCAAATACTTATTATTCCTGATATGTATCTGCTGTACCATGTACTTGCATGAGAAAGTATCCTGTTCTCTTTGTATTGCTTACTTCATGTGAAGTCCCTGGTGTTTCTGCTAGTCCCCTTGCTTTCCTATTAAAAACTGACCACACTAAGCAGGAGGGCACCCCGTGATAAGCTCTCTAGCTGTGCTTGGAACTCAGTGTACTCTTCTCCAATGATCAGGCTTGTCCTGACATGCCCGCACTGCACAGCTTTTCACTGGCAAGCTCAATGTGCTGCTGCTTCTCCCCCCAGCTCTTATGCAGCTAAGAACAGAGGGAACGTGATCATTTTTAAAAAAAGAAAAAATATATATTTTTTAATGTTGTTTTTTATACCTATACAAACATATTTTGCCTTTCATTTCTATTTCAAACTGAATAGGTTGTTTTACAAGGTGATGATTTACAATCATTTTAAATCAGTGCAAAAAAATTATCCTAATTAGTTAATCTTGGTTACCCGATTTAGCTTTTAACTTTCATTGATTTTTATTGAAAACATTTCAGGTACAATATACAACGAAAACAGTAATATGAGCAAACTGGATATGGTAAAACATAAAGAGAAAATTGCAATAAGGAGAACTGACATTGAGAAACGCTCATGAGAACAAGAAATTGGCTTTGAGAGCAATGAGATCGAGCAAGCGATCTCCGTCCATATGATCAGAAATGCAGGAGGTATATGCTGAATGATAGTTCCCAAGGTAGAGTTAGATAAGGACCAAACACTCGCAAGGAGATGCAACCAAGAAGATGAAGTAGGGCTTACCTCCAGGAGGAAGAAGAGAAAAGGACACCATGCCCCCAATGGGTGGCGAAACATATGGGTCCCCTCAAATCTCCCCCCGGGGGCAAGCCCCAAGAGCCCAAGAATGGTCAAGAGGGGTAAAAGGAGGGAAGCTGTGGGAAGGAAGCAGAGAAGAAGTAAAGAGGAGGAGGAGCTCAGGTGGCTCAAGATGCCAGGTAAGATAAAGAGGTCAAGACAGGAGGTAAAGGACGGTCCGGCATGTAAATTAGATGGAAACCTGCACATATTTGGCCCAGGGTTCCCAAACGGCCTCAAATTTAACAACATTATCATTAACAATGCTAGAGAGCTTTAATTGTGACCTGATTTAGCTTTTTAACTTACTGAATAAGCCCATACATGTACCAGTATTCAGGGTGAATTCTACTTTCTTATACTAAGGTCACATTAATTTGTGGAAGTATAATGTGTATTCTATCAGTTTGCGTTAATACTAATATATTCTGTTTACATTGTATTACCATGTCAGTCTTACTGGTACATATCACAGCTCTCAAGGAAAGAGTTAGACGTACAAGAAACTTAGCAGAAAGCATCTTGAATAATGATAAACCTAAAGTGGTATTAAAATTACTTTTATTTCCTAAATTAGATTAAATTACATAAGAATTTAGGTTGCCTTTAAATTTCCTCCTTGGAGCTTCCTTTTTTAATGTTCCCTGGGTTCAATGGTATGTACCCATTCCCTCTGTGCTGCTGGGATCTATGGATTCTTATAGGATGCTCCAGCTCAGTACTCCAACTCTACGTGCAGTCATTTAGAGCAATGCATATTCAGCCAGCGTGAGAAGGACACGGATCAAAAGCCACACCTCTTTGGTCATTGTCGGCAGCTCTGTGTCCTTCTGGCACTAGCTGTGTGTGCGTAACTTTAAAAGGCTGCATGCAGATTTGTAGAACAGAGCAGGAGAGCACAAGTTGTGGAGACTCACATAGGACTTTATAGTTCATGGCAGCACAGAAGAGAGAATGGGAATAAAGCAATGCGGCAGGCGGACAATAAAAAAAGGAAAACTGAGAAGGAAATGTTAAAAATTCAAATGCATATGAGCTACAGCATGTTAATTGTATCTGATTTAGGAAACATTATTTTAATACTACTTTAAGCTTTTTAAAGTAAAAAAAAAAGGAAGACTTTAATTCCACTTTAAAGGTACATACAATGCTGTGTTCCAAAACCTAAATATACATGGGTATCAGTCCTTAAATTACATTAATGGACTCAGAAGGGGGAAAGACTAGGGGAGAGTTATGGGATTGTATGATACAGAAAAAAGCAATCAAAAGAAAGAGAAAATAGAGGAAAAATAATAATAGTATGTCTAAACGTGAAATGCAAGCTAAAATAACAATGTTTTATTGGGTACAAAATTAAAAAGCTCCCTTAAATGGGGGCAGCATGATGATAATCACATATAAGAGTAATTGTCTAAAACAATGAAGAATGCCACATGATGCACACTTTGAAGCCGCTTTCAAAGCTGGCATCTTGTGCCATTAAACATTGTTTTTAACAATTATGGTCCTTTCACATGGGCGATCCGATCAGATCCACCTGTCAGTTTTTCAGGCGGACCTGATTGAATGCTCCACGCATCCCTATGGGCAGCGGGTGTCAGCGGAGACATCTCCGCTGACACCCCCTGCTATCCGCTTCAGATCCTGTCCATGAAATCCGGATGGATGGAAACCCTATTTTCCATCCGTCCAGTCGATCAGATCAGATGGGATCAGATGAGAACAGACATAGAGGACAGCGGGGGTCTGACAGCTCCGTCTCCGCACACAGATTGATCCCCCGCTGAGCAGAGAACGGACCTCGTCAGAAGGCTGACCCTTACTACTATATGTGATTATCATCATGCTGCCCACATTTAAGGGAGCTTTTTGTACCCAAAAAACTTTGTTATTTTAGCTTGTATTTACACATTTGGACACACCATTAATATTTTTCTTCTGTTTTCTTTTTCTTTTGTTTTTCTTGTTTGGTATCATACAACCTCATAAGTCTCCCATAGTCTTTCCCCCTTGTGGGTCCATTAATCCACTTTAAAGGTATTTGCACATGCGTTATCTACTTGTATACTATGTTTGATATAGTGAAAGGGATTATAAATGCAGAAACCTCATCTGGACTGGCAAGATGCAATTTACATTTTTGCTGCTGGTTTTTGAAACACTTTAGGATAACAAAACCAAATTTATTCACCCAAACAGAGATATTGGTGGGTACTTTTAAGTGGTGGGCACAGAATGGGTGCCTTTGCATTCATTAGTGGGCAGAGGGCAGCGGCTAGTGATGAGAATGCGCAAAAGAATAAAACAGAGGGGCACAGAATAGAGGGGCACATACCTAGGCAGATGTCAATGAGCATTGTTATAGGATGAGCAGAAAAATCAAGTAGAGTGAAAAATATTTTTAATTCCTAATTGATAAGTATATGTAATTTTTTGAAATTAGTTCTTTGTGTGACCCAGTGTCACAAAGTACAGTATGTTGGGCACTCACACTCACCCCCTAAAAGAAACATAAAAAAAACATTGTAATCATAAAATAGTCAGCAAAATATGCTATAACCCTGAAAAATACACAAGTGTTATAGATGGAAATCTTACTTTATCTCAGCTCTGTACTCACTGCTCAACTTGGCAGCCACCAAAACTACTCCAGACACTCTTCTTAAAGCCTGAATAGGGAAATTTCCAGACTCTGTTTCACCCGAAAAATATTATTGATGGCTACTACAAGACCTGCGAGACAATCATTAGTGAAATCTGGAGGTAGACCCAGTTCAAACTAATTCACAGGGCCTTTATTACTTTTCAGATTGATAAATGCAATCCATCCCTGTCAATTAGCTCTAGGCTTAAATCTTCTAGACCAACTTTGCTGCATTGTTTTTGGAGCTGCCTGGAAATTTCCATTTTCTGGGACCATGTGGTGACTTTCATCTTTGGAGTTAAAAAGTCTATTCCTAAAGGCCCACTACTTTGTTTATTTTGATGTGTTGGTTGGAGCTCCCCAACGGATTCAACCCACGTTATTCACTATCTTCCATGGATACATCTCTGTCTTCTGACAGAAATATCCTCACATTTTGGACAACATCAACTACTCCTTCCATCCAGGTGGTGAAAAGGGAGCTGAAATCCTTGATGTATCTTGAAAAAGTTGATACTATTGTACAAAACTTTGAATCCACTAAACGTTTCTTCACAAGATGGAAGTCCTTAATGGAACACATCTTATCAGATCCAAAGCTAATTTCTCACATGGCTCCATTTCAGTATACAGTATATTATGCCAAGACCAATCTGACTAACTCCCTGGGTAGGTTAAAGATTCATTCTTGAAATCTGCTTAACTTGTTTATCCCTTTGATCCATGATCTCCTGTGAGCTCAAGAACCATTTAGAGCCGGTTCCCACTGAGGCGACACGACTTCGGAGGGGGGCCTGGGAAGTCGCGTACCCCGCTGTGCACCGCGACTTCGGCGCGACTTGCAGGGACTTCACATAATGGAAGTCTATGCAAGTCGCTCTGAGGTCGCCCCAAAGTAGTACAGGACCCTTTTTCTAAGTCAGAGCGACTTGTGTTGCTCCTATTAGAACGGGTCCTGTACTACTCAATGGACCGTGACCGACCGCGACTTGCAAGGCTGACAAGTCGCCTTACAAGTCGCGGCAGTGTGAATGGGCTCTTAGTTACTCATAAGTTGTTACATTTTGTAACATTTCATTTTTTCCTGTAGTTGTTCCTTTTTTGTTATATATCATGCTATAGATAATGTGACAATATCTTTGGTTTTCAGTGGCGAGCTTCAACCATGTATATACCTAAGGTGACAGGTTTACTCTATCTCACTTTTATATATAAAGGATTGGCTCCATCTGAGAAAATGTGGGCTGATAGCTACATCTCTTTCTTACTAGAGCTGAAGGAATGTGTGTTATGTTCCTTGTTGTATTGCCATGTCTAGGTTATGGTCATACCCAGTCTTGCAATGTTTTGTGTTTTACATTTTCTACTTGCAAAACCAATAAACATAAAAAAAAAAAAAATAATACTAATATTAAAAAAAAAAAATTGATGCAAATAACGCTGTGAACTGCTAACCTTTCTTTAGTGAAAGCTGTAAAAAAAAAAAAAAAAAAGGTAAATTAATAATTAGGCTTTTATGTCAGTTAGGAAACTCAGCAGCAAATTTGGGTAAATCCAGTAGAAAGAGATTTATAATGAATTGATGTTGTTACTTGGCCATAACGTGATTGTATGATATCTGGTACAAGATTTGAATAATGTACCTTTTGTGACAGATGCCCAGGAGGCCAAATCTTATATGATATTTACACATGAATGAGAATGTTAATAGAATGAAAGTGTGACAGAGATCACAGCTTAAGGGGGTGCTCTTTATAATTGTCACTCCAGAAATAGCCCTCAGGCAGCCAGTGTGCACAGAGCAACTCCATTAATAGACCCTGTGCACAGAGCCACTGATAGCTGCTCTGTACCATATAATCACTGTGATGACCAATGACAGTAATCACATGATGTATAAAGCATAGTGTTTACATCTGTTAGCCCTACCTTCCTCTTAGAAAGAAGAAAGGGAAAGAAACACAAACTAATGAATGAATGGGCAGCTTTGTAACCCTTTCAATTCCATAATGTGATCTCTTGTGTCTTTTCTGCGACCTGTTATTAACACATTTCACTCCACTGATTCTGCACATCTATTTATTACCCTTCATCTTCATCCTCACATTGCATGTGACCTGTACATGAACCGTTTCTTCTCCCTCTTTGTATGATCTGTACATTTAATGTCTCTAGTGCACCATTACCATGCTCTATGTTGTAACACCCTTAATCCAGCATGTTACTTCACTTCCACAAAATTTGTGGCAAAAAATGAGATCACCTTGGAGTGTCTACTTTGCAAAAATGGAAAAATGGGTAATTTGGGGATGTTCGTACTATCCTGGCATTTCTATTTTTTTTAGCTTTTATAACAGAAAGGAAACAAGTTTTTTTTTTTTTTTCGAGGTTTACAGTAAAAAAAAAAAAAAAAGGAGGTTATAAAATACCACCAAAAGAAAGCTCTATCTCTCTCAAAAAAATATGAATTGTTTTATGATTTAGTAATTTCTAAATTAATGATAATAATAATAATAGTCTAAATGAGTCTCTCACATTGATTTAATAAAGGTTTTTTTACAGACTGATGCTGAACTGGTTAAAATGAATTACTTCCTTGAGAATCTGTGCAAGATATTTACACTGATCAGCCATAACATTTTGATCACCGACCATAACCCATCAAGGCATGGACCCCACAAGACCTCTGACTGTATGTTGTGATATCTGGCACCACGCCATCAGTAGCAGATCCTTTAAGTCCTGTAAGTTGCAAGGTGGCACCTCCATGGATTGGACTTGTTTTTCCAGCACATTCCCCAGATGCTTGATTGAATTGAAATCAGGAGAATTTGGAAACCAAGTCAACACTTTGTACTCGTTGTTGTGTTCCTCAAACTGTTTTTGAATTTATCAGGCCAGGTCACTTTCCATTTCTCTGTGGTCAAGTTCTGATGCTCATGTGCTTAACTGCATGGGCACCTTGATTGGTCCAAACTATATTGCACTGTGTTTTCTGACACCTTTCTATCAGAAACAGCATTACCTTTTTTAGCAACTTGATCCACAGTAGCTCCTCTACTGGATTGGACTACAGAGGCCTGCCTTGGCCCCCTTTGTGCATCAATGATTCTGTCACCGGGTTCACCGGCTTTCTTTCCTTGAACCACTTTTGATAGGTCCTGACCACTGCAGACTGGGAATGCAAGAGCTGCAGTTCTGACCCAGTCATCTAGCCATTACAATTTGGTCAATTTGTCAAAATTGCTCAAATCCTTATGCTTAGATCAACTTATTTCACGTATTAAACTATTCTGTCCCCCTCCAGGACAGCTTATGTCTGATCGCATAAAGCTTGGGCCCCTTGTAAAAATTGGTACACGTGTCACTACTCCACTAGTCAATATGTGATAGCTAACGTCCTCCGCAGGTGCCTCTCTCCCCCCTATAAGAGTTCTTCCACTACAACTCTTCACTCCACATCGCAAACGATTCCCTGACCATAACATAGAGTTTTCCTAGGTTTGATCTTTAGATTGCTTTAGATATGAGTACAGTAATATTGGATGTTACATGTGTTATACTGTTTATGCCATTGGCATACCACTTGAAAGTTATGTAACTGTTGAGAATACTGTTATATGTTATATACCTTCCCAATTTCTTTAACAAAAAACCTATGCAAACAAAGCGAGTAAGAGATGGCGTACACTTTGAAACAACCCCTACTCTGCTGGGTAGATGGTCTGTCACTTCCACCCCCGTCATGGCGGGTTCCTCTAGCCAAAGAGAGAGAATAGTAAGGGTCTTGCCTCTCCGGTGTGGGCGGGTGTGACCCTATCTGCCTGGATGAGTTTATAACAGCCCATCTAAATATTATGCATGCTCCATAAGGAAAAGTATGATATAGATTGAATGTATTACCATGTTTTAGTATTGTATGTTTTTGTAATTGTTTGTTACTTAAAACCAATAAAGACGATTGAAACACAAATCCTTATGCTTACTCATTTGCTGCTTTCAACACATCAACCTTATTGGCAACATATTTACTTTTTGCCTAATATATTCCACCCACCTTCAGATACTATTGCAACAAGATAATACATGCTATTCACTTTATGCATATAACTGTGTATACATAATTTAGATATTGTATATATTGTGTTATAGTCTATTATGGGTTCATGTTCTATGTTGTATTATGTATGTTTACTGACTGGAAAAACCTATTTATCAATGCTTTTCTCAGGATGTGGGAAGGGGGCTATGTCATTCTTAGATCATGATGGTTTTGTTTACATCTTTGCATCCATATAAAGAATCCTGTAACAGAAAGCTTTTCCTTAATATGGATGCCATTTATCAGCTCTGGAAACTGATTGGAGGAAAGGGACACACCCCCTTCACACAACACAGGAATAGAGTTGAGGCTGTCAAGTCAATCAGCTGGAGCTCTCTCCCCTTTTTCTTCTCTTGGTGTCAGAAAAAACGTGTCAGAAGTGATTCATGCTGATAGCAGATGAACAAAATAGCAGACAGAAATTACACTCCTAATTTTAGGCAAAAAGAAGGATATGCTTTGTTCATATTTCATGCCTAAGGTTTAAAACCACTTTAGGCTATTATTCATTTCATTTATGGATAAAATAAGACCTCTGTATAGTCAGATCATCATTTAAAAAAGTGGGTTGTTTCCAGTGCTTTTAAACTTGCTTTGAGCAGCTGTAAGTGGTATAATAGGCAATAGATTTCAAGTCTGGTAAAGGTTTACCCAAGAAACATATGAAAGGACCTAGATAGATTAGAATTGCAGTCCAACCTATGCAAAATTCAGGTCAATCATAAGAAGTCTTATTAAAACTTGTCAAGAGTTCTAGAACCAGAATATGCTAAAGAAAACTATTTTTAAGGTTCCTTAGACATTAAATACCGCAGAACAAGTTCATAATAAAAAAGAAAACGTGTTTATTACATAACCTTTGAAAATCTGAAGACTATAGCTGTGATATACATGCATCCACATTTGCTTAAAGTAGCACTTTGATGCCTTTAAAAATCCAATAAACCCCTAGGTATTTTTTTTTTCTCTCCTTTACCTTCCTTTAGATTTTACTCTTATTTTCTTATTTTTTTTCCTTATATGGTTTCATTAAGTAGGCTAGCCATACATGTATAGATTTCTCTACATCAGCTGAACAGTGATTATAGTATTCAGCTAACACCTGAAAATGTCTGCATACCCTAACTGTGGCTGCCTCTAATTGGATGCAGTCACTGTTCGGCAGACAATGTTTCACCTGGCTCCTTCAAATTTTTAAGTCCCTTGTGTAGACATCCATAATCCTTGAGACTCTTGCTGGGTGCCACCATCTTGGATATGATATCAGCAGCCACAACAGACTCTGTCTCACTCTACTATATTCCCCTTTGCTTCTCCCCCAGCAGCTACATAAAAACTATGGATGTGTCACCCATACATGTGCAATGATAGTTACTTGGGTCAGAAACATATTTTAATGAGCATAACTATCATTTGTTTGGCCATACTATTATGTAAGCAAATTAAAGCCAAGGCTAAGATACAACACACTGACCTCTCCTAAAACAAAAGGTGGGATAGGTTTCCCTGACATCCTCAAATACTATCATGCATGCAACCTTACCAGAATTGTAGATTGGTGTATCCATTAAAAAATAAAAGATTGGGTCCAGCTGGAACAGCTATTCACCCAAACACCCCTAAACCAACTCCCCTGGACAAACCAGACTAATACCTAGCTCTCCTATGGATCACACCCTCTCTTGACAAACATGCTTCATATCTGCACTGAGCATGTGTATATATTGGGAAGCACACAGGGAGTTGACCCAGGAAGTAATAGACAGGAAAAGGATATAACCCACAGTGGAACATGCAACGCCCATAGGAGAACAGAGAAGCCAAACACCACATGTGAAAGGAGGCAAGATAGAAGCACTGCAGCAAGGAGGTAAGAGTATACAAACAAAAATACAGGCTAACTTGTGACACCCCAGGACCATTCAAGCCCATCAAACACAACCCAGACTTCGCCCCAGGGCTTACAGACACTTACCTGACCGACACCTGGCCAGATGGTAACGTCAAGGCTGAACTCTTTTTTGAGAAGGGGAAGTTCCTCTCCCTCCCTGCCCTATGCTCCCGCACACCATCCCTTCCCTTTCTGGACTTATCTTCAAATAAGACATTTCTTGAATAACCCGAAGAATAGTCTTCGAATCAATATGCGACAAAAAAGAACCCCGAAGACACCTAATCTCAGACATTTACTCCATGCTTTTCCAAAATAAAACTTCTTCATCCACCAAAATACAACGCAAATGGGAACAAGAACTGGGAATCAACCTCACAAATGAGGAATGGGAACAAATTTATATTTTCACTCACAAAAGGGTTGACCAACGTATGGACACAGGAGAATGGATTTAAACTGATCTCACGGTGGTATATGACCCCCCCTCAAACTTCACAAAATCTTCCCTACAATATATTCCAAATGCTGGAGATGCTGGTTCACTCTTGCATATATGGTGGTCTTGTCCTAAAATCCAGCAATTTTGGAAAGAAGTACACCGTCTTATAAGCCATAAACTGTGTCACAACTGACACATTATGTGTATGGGTGGTTCCTGCGCTATCTGAGGTAGTGTATGTTTCCTTCTTATTGCTGCACCACGATACTGGTACCAGGAACCAGTTGATACAGAATTAAAACAATGTGGGTTTGTGGCGCGCTTCAGAAGTGAAATGTTAAAATATTAGATGATGTGATAGATATTTAAATTATTAAACTCAATAAAGTGCTATTTTTTTAAAATGACATATTCTTTTGGCTGGGGTATATTTCCACTTCAAATATAAACGTGATGACGTAAATAAATAAATGTATAAACAATCTGTGTTCCCTCTATACCGTGTTAAACATATTTAAAAGTGCTGAGTGCTTTCAATCTTCAAAAAATATTAAAGACAACCAATAAATACGTATTCCAATTGAACAATGTGCAAATAGTTGCTCCAAAAAATATAAAGTGCTTTGTGCTTTCACTCTTAAATCAATATAAATTAAATTAATAAGGTGCAGTGTTCATTAGTGTCCATTAAATATCATCCACAATATGGTGTAATTCAACTCAATCTCTTCAACTTTAAAAACCAAAACGTGCTTCTGTGCAGATAAAAGTGCTGTGACTTGCTGCCTCCACCAGGTGTCACATCTAGGTGCTCTAAACTCTCACCTTGATAAGGTGTAAAATACGCCTGTGTATATAGGTTAGCCTTCGGGGTGATAATTAGGGGCTTTCACTCTTTCCAATATCCTATTCCTGCTTCCGGGTAATCCTGTTCTGTCCGTTATGTGGCTGTAGGTAGTCTTTTTAGGAGGTATGCAGGATAGTTCAATCCCTGGGTTTAGTGGAGATGGATGGTGGAGGTGGCTGCAGGCTTTATACAGAGCTAGAAGGACTCTTAATACTTTTATCTTCACTTTAAGTTTAAAGCAGGTTTATCAATTCCAATTCAGAATGCCGCAATCATGTGTTTGTAGTCCTTTAAGGTCCTTGTTCAAAGGTAAGTGTCCTTTCTGGAACAAAACATTGGGATCCAAGTTTTCAGGGATCAGAAGCCATGCTCCCATTTGCTTCCTCTAATGGAGACATCCACCACCTCACTGAGATCCAGGTCCAGCTGGACCTGGATCTCAGTGAGGTGGTGGATGTCTCCATTAGAGGAAGCAAATGGGAGCATGGCTTCTGATCCCTGAAAACTTGGATCCCAATGTTTTGTTCCAGAAAGGACACTTACCTTTGAACAAGGACCTTAAAGGACTACAAACACATGATTGCGGCATTCTGAATTGGAATTGATAAACCTGCTTTAAACTTAAAGTGAAGATAAAAGTATTAAGAGTCCTTCTAGCTCTGTATAAAGCCTGCAGCCACCTCCACCATCCATCTCCACTAAACCCAGGGATTGAACTATCCTGCATACCTCCTAAAAAGACTACCTACAGCCACATAACGGACAGAACAGGATTACCCGGAAGCAGGAATAGGATATTGGAAAGAGTGAAAGCCCCTAATTATCACCCCGAAGGCTAACCTATATACACAGGCGTATTTTACACCTTATCAAGGTGAGAGTTTAGAGCACCTAGATGTGACACCTGGTGGAGGCAGCAAGTCACAGCACTTTTATCTGCACAGAAGCACGTTTTGGTTTTTAAAGTTGAAGAGATTGAGTTGAATTACACCATATTGTGGATGATATTTAATGGACACTAATGAACACTGCACCTTATTAATTTAATTTATATTGATTTAAGAGTGAAAGCACAAAGCACTTTATATTTTTTGGAGCAACTATTTGCACATTGTTCAATTGGAATACGTATTTATTGGTTGTCTTTAATATTTTTTGAAGATTGAAAGCACTCAGCACTTTTAAATATGTTTAACACGGTATAGAGGGAACACAGAATGTTTATACATTTATTTATTTACGTCATCACGTTTATATTTGAAGTGGAAATATACCCCAGCCAAAAGAATATGTCATTTTAAAAAAAATAGCACTTTATTGAGTTTAATAATTTAAATATCTATCACATCATCTAATATTTTAACATTTCACTTCTGAAGCGCGCCACAAACCCACATTGTTACAACTGACACATTAGAGTTCTCACCAGCACAACTTTTTTACACCACTCATCAGCCCCCAAAAGCTTGTTCCTTAAATCCCTGCCCATGCATCTCGTAAATGCAGCCAAGCAATGTACACCCTACCACTGGAGATCATCCAAGCCCCAGCCATAAAAGAATGGATCAATCACATAAAGAAAACAGCCGAAATGGAAGAACTCATTCACCAAGCTAGAGAAACACCCCACAAATTCAACAAAATTTGGGTCACAGGGCGCCACTTTATTACAACAGCTGAGTATATTTCTCTTGTCTCTTAACCCGAAATGCCCTCTAACCCCCAAGACTGGACGGAGGAGAATGGAGACCCCCCCCCTCCCCACCACCTCCCTTTTTCACTTTTCACCATTCCAATCAAGTTTACAGCTCATTTCAGAGCCTCCCAACAGAGCTGTTCTGACCGAATTTTTAAACCCTTGCCGATTCCCACCCTTAATCCGTGTTCCTTACATTACATAATCGTGAACTCGTGCAACCCTTAGCCGACACTCCAAACTGCTAATTATGCAATATTCCTACCCCAATCGTACGAAACAGAACCCGGTAAAATGCCCAAACCAGGTTTACTGTTCTCACGCTACGTTCGCTTCCCTCTACATCTCTATTTCTAGCTACATCAGCCGACCCCTCAAACCCAAGATCCTCTATTTGAGGTGCGAACAGGCCTTGCCAATAAAACATGCCTAAATCCAAACACAATAAAACAGAATCGTCCATTGGCCCCTCACATCCCAGGTAGACTCCAGACTCGCCTCCTTTGCCGCACACAAGTTTGCTCCCATTGGGGTGTCCGCTGACAGACAAGTCCCTCGGGTATCTCCTGGAGTAGAGAAGAGGGACAACACAATTTCAGCTGCTCCATTTTCTTTCTTCCAAAACCCTTAGGTGCACCGCAAAGATGTTGTTATATTGGTAGTATAATATGCATTGTTTTTTTTCTTCCTTTTTAACTAAGTTGTATTTGTTAAACTAATTTATGGAACACTCTACATAAAATACGTTGATTGTTGGATTCTAAAAAAAAAAATAGCTCTCTCCTATCCTGTTATGCTATGTATTTCTTATGTTTACTGCAATATGTGAATGGACAATTAACCTTTTGTACTTCTTTTGAAAACCCAATAAAATATGATGGGAAAAAAATACTGTTATGTATGCATGATCAAGTTCTTTTTTTTTTTTTTAGGGTTAGACATTATTGGTATGCCTTCTTGGCAATAAAAGTATATTGGAATAAAAAGTGTAAATTAGTGAAAACATACATTTATTTCAACAAAATACTTTTTGGCTATTGCTATAATTTCTGATGAACTAACAGACTCTCAAAAATAACCCACTCCATATGTACATTTAGCGACACACTTGACTCCTGAACTTTCTCAATGTAACTTATGAAAAACACTTGGGCTTAATTAAATTGCTATTTTGAATGTTTTTTTTTTTAAATGCCAGACTGTTTAAATCAATGAAGTAAAGAGAGTTTCAATAGAGTATTTTATAATTAAATGGGCCATGCAGTTGGCCATGCTGGAGAATATGTCCAAATGTATAAACTTAGGAGTTGTTCTCTATCTTGAATTTTATCACAAATTTACCCTGCTCACTACAAGCTGGTGAACTTAATTTGTTACAAGCAAACTGGTAACATGGTTCAAAATACTACTTTTCACTTTACTCCTTCCATGCAGAATGGAAGCTGTACCCCCTCCAATGGCATGGGATCCTTAGGTAATGGGAATCCTGCTCTCAAGTAAACCAGAGTTTATGGGGCAACATTGTATTCCCCTAAAACAACAAGCTAAAAAGGAACATATTTTGATTGTCAGGTGTTTTCCTAATAGGAAAGCATAATACTTTATTATCAGAACAGTGAATTATTGCAGGTTTAAGGGGGGTGCTGGAATTCTGCATGGTGAAATGGTAGGTGTTCCTTTGGAAAACTCTTTACCACATCACTGATATGTTGGATGAAACATGAGAAGGTAAACACATTGGGGTTGATTTACTAAAAAATACATTTTCACTTAGCTTAGTGAATGAGGTAAAGCTTACTTATCTAATCATGTGCAAGGAAATAAAATAAAACAAGATTTATGGGTTGAATATGATTGGATGATTAAAGTCAGCACAGTTTCACTTCATTGCCTCATTTCTGCTTTAAACACTGTTTATCTGCTGTAGTCATAATGTGTGCAATAATATAATAAGCTAAACCATTTATTCTCTCAAAATAATGCTAGGAGCATAACATATTAGTTTGTACATTGGAAAATATATTTTGAGCTTAAAAAAATATTGCAAGTAATCAAGGAGCTTTTAAAGGTATTCATGTTCAAGTGGCACCACTCGACTAACTTGTGATAGAATGCAACTGCTTTCAAAATTCAGTGTTATTTCTACAAAAAGAGTAACAGGACACCCACAGTTGATAAAGTGATGGTATTAAAACTTGCAGAAAATAAACAGCAAATAAAAACTGTAATCATATTATTATTTATAAATAGCAGTTATGTATTTTAGTCAACTGCTAGCTGCAGTTACTATAGTAACAATTTAGGAAATATGCATAATAGCATGCTTACTAAGACTCTGCAAATTTGTAGAAATTTAAAAGACAGGTCATACCATAAAACAGGATAAACACTTTTACCATCTTGTCATATGATTACCCTTGAGCTAATATATTTGCTATGTATAAAAGTTTAACATTTCCATCTGTTTAAATCCAATTTTATTTTAATTTCAGTTCAGAAACTTCATGGTTTGATGCATTTGCAGTAGTCTATTATCCTCTTTCCAATGTATTCTTTCCCAAGTGTTCTACTTACAATCAGCACTGAAGCTGGAAAGTGAAGAAACATGCATCACAAATCTACTGAGGCAGACCTATTGAAGTTTTATGCTACACGTACACCATCTTCACAGTAAATTACATTACGTGAACTGTAAGTAGCATTTCCACCTTGAAAATTGATAGCTACCTACGATTCACCATGCAGATCGTGATCTGACTTTCTTAATACATTACATTACATAAGCACTCTAAGCATACCTTCATACCTTAAAGTAAACCACACAAAACTCCAGTAGTTCAATGTGAATAGAGATAATGGAATGGAAGTCAAAATCACTTTACTATTTACACAAATGTAGGCCAAAATTGCTACTCTAAGTGAATATCTGTTTAGTGGATCTGTAAATCAACAAAATGCAGGTGTATGGGGTTTGTTGAGATTATGCTGGCCGGAGGGCAAGCAAAGCAGCACCTCTATGACAGACCTAGCATTTTCAGGACACTAATTTACTTTGCAGACCCAATAAATCATGGAGCTATTGGTGATACTTTGTGCAGTTGACAGATAATCTCTGACCATCCAGCCCTGCTTCTATTTTTTAACCAGTAAAGTCACAACGTGGGTCATGCCAAGACAACACAGCAAGCCAGAGTTCTATTGAACAGCAAAAAAAAGGAAATAAAACCTTTCCAGAGCAGTTACACAGATTATTCCTGGAGAGAACAGCCAGCTACGATACAAATGCTAAAATGATAGAAAGTGCACCCTTTTAGAACAGTTTGCACAGTAAGTCATAGGACAAGAGAGCAGCAAGTCAGAGCTAAAATGAAGGTGATGGTTGCAAAAAATAAAAAATAAACACCTTAATTTACTAACCATTGTGCCAAAGTTCAGTGATATCTTTATACAGGGGTCTAACTGTCAACTATACTGCTCCATAACAAAATGTTGATGTCCTTCCTTAGTTTCCCACAATGCAATGACCCCTTTCTCTAGTACAGCCTTTATCAACCTTTTCAACACAGAGGAACCCTTGAAATACATTTCTGGACTCAGGGAACCCCAGCTAAAAATGAAAAATCTACAACTCATGACACATTAGTGTGACAGTCAGTGGGAAGAATGCTCCTTACTCTTGTCATCATTGGGACAAATTACCCCCTTACAGATAGCTAAAAGGAACAATGGTGTAATTGGAAACTTATCTGAGAAGCAGAAAATGCCTATTGCTCAAGGAACCCCTAGCAACCTTAGGAGGAACCCTAGGGTTCCACGGAACAATGGTTGAGAAACTCTGCTCTAGTACATAGCAAACTGTGCAAACATTCCTTATAGCAACACCTTTCATTGGACATCAATGGTGCCTTTTATAGCCCTCTAATAACACCATCCTCTACATTAGTGGTCAGTGGAGTGGTAGGGAGAAGCGAGTTAAGTGACTTTTACTTTGCTGTGCATGGGTAAAAGCAAGGTTCACTTTAAGGTTTCTCTGTGAAGACAGTATATGTGTGGAATGTAATGTAGGGTCTCTGTCTTAAGTGACAATGTCCCTAGTTAGCTTTTATGTGTTTGCTTTAGGAGCTAGGCTGTAGCCAGCCTGATGTTTGCTTACTTTTCCTGTGTTCTGTGTTCTAAGCTCAGACTATTGATTGCTTCTACCTGCTATTGTTAACCACTTAAGCCCTGGAGGATTTTCCTGCTCAAAGACCAGGGCCTATTTTGCGATTCGGCACTGCGTGACTTTAACAGACAATTGCGCGGTCGTGCAACGCTGTACCCAAAGTCCCTTTTTTCTACAAACAGAGCCTTCTTTTGGTGGTATTTGATCACCTGTGTGATTTTTACTTTTTGCGCTATAAACAAAAAAAGAGCGACATTTTTGAAAAAATAACAATATTTTTCACATTTTTTTATATGAAATTCCCCCCAAAAAATGTAAAAATCTAAATTTTTAACATTTTAGGCCAATTTGTTTTCTGCTACATATGTTTGTTAAAAAAAATTGCAATAAGCGTATTTTGATTGGTTTGCGCAAAAGGTATCGCAGCTACTAACTACGGGAAAGATTTATGTAATTTTTATTGTTTTTTTTTTTTTAACTAGTAATGGCAGCAATCTGCGATTTTTTTTTGCGGGACTGCAACATTGTGGCGGACAGATCGGACCCCTGACTAACATTTTTGACACTTTTGGGGGTACCAGTGACATTACTACAGTAATCAGTGCTATACATATGCACTGTTCAGGGCTGTCTTAAATATTTATTGGACCCTGGGCAAACATTTTCTCGGGCCCACTCAAATTCATTTATCAACTGTCTGCAGTCAGTGGGGGCTCGAGAGGCAGCTGCTTTGGGCCCCACAACAATGACTGGGCCCAGGGCAGATGCCCCCTTTGCCCTGTGTTAAAGACAGCCCTGGCACTGTTACTGTAAAAAATGACACTGGCAGGAAGGGGTTAACTTTATTAGGGATCAAGGGGTTAAGTGTGTCTCTAGGGGCATGATTCTAACTGTAAATGGGCGTGGCCAGTGATGTAACCACAGAGACATACGATCCTACATAGCAGGATCGTATGATCTCTGTTCTTACATCAGGGAGAATGACAGGCGGCTTTGTTTACATTAGCCGCTGCCTTTCTCCCTCTCCACCAGGAGATGGCGGGTGACCGATGGACATCGGAGCCGCCGGTCACCCGCGCGGACATGTCAGGGAACGAGCAGGGGCGGGAGCGTGCCTCCGGTGGTGCGCGCTCGCCCCCTAGAGGCTCGTAGACGAGCGACTTAGCCTTACGTCGCTTTGCCTGTACGGGGCTAACTGCCGCAGTAAATAGTCGTGCGGCGGTCGGCAAGCGGTTAAAGCAGGCTACTGTCGAAGGCAAGAAACAAAATTTAAGTTATAACTATATATTTTTCTCAGTCAGTCACTGGAGTTTGTTCAGCGGTGTGATCTGAGGGAAGGTATGGTCTGAGTGGTCTTTTCTCCTCTAAGTTTTCAACAGTTTTAATGGATTACAGTTGCTTTCCTTGAATGGTCTATTTAGAGTGAACTGTGCAAGAAGATGTCTACCATGAGGGGATATATTAAACTTAATCTTCGGCGCAGGACAGTGTCCAGGCAGAATTGGTAGAAGCTGCTGCTTGTTTATTGCTGCTGATCATAGCAAGAAGGATTCACTTCCTAAAGAATAGCATACCTGTGGCTGCTTTAAAAAGGTCAGGGGTCCCAATGGTCCAGAGAGATAAAAAGATCCATTGCAATTCAAATAGGAGACTGGGGCATTTGGAGATGTCAGCTTTTTATATTACTTTGGGGCTCATTCCACACCAGAAGTGCTTCAGTAGTTTGTCGTTTTTGATTAAAGTGGTTATAGAACTCTAAAGGGAAAAATAAACAAAGCATATTTGTGTATTTGTGTATTTGCTCCGGTCCATAGCATTTAGTGTGGATCCGGTCTTCTCTTGCCTTCCTTTGCTGTCTGTATGGGTCACTGACAGTTTTACCAGACACAATCCTTGAGGATTGTATCTTTATCCCCAGCATACAGTAGGTGATAAAGTGTAGAAGGGGGTGTGCCCATTCCCTCAAGTCAGATCTCAGATTACACTGAGCTGTGTGCTCTGAGCTGGGCAGTGTGTGACATTAGAATCTCCCCCCCCCCCCGCCTTCTGGAATCTGAGAAATACCATCTAAACTGTGCACTTTGGTTAGTTGTGGAAGAGAGAAAGCTGAAAAAAACAATAAAGCAGGCACAGCTAATGTAGAAGGATTGAATTGATTACCGTGTTTAACCTGGGGCTACTCACTTCAGTGGGTTTATGTAAGGGTTTATTATCACTTGATTAATTATAATACTGGAGAGTTATAAAGCAGAAAACTGTTTTGGATTTAAAATTTGGTGTATATAAATTATGGCAACACTTTGGTAATTTCCAACTGCAAAAGAAATAATCTTCAACAGAGTCTGTTTTCCTGTACTGAATATTCATTGCTATTTGAACAGTTCTAATAGTGTGGCTTCTACCTTCAGTACCAATGGAGGTTAGATGATGAAAGCATCATTAACTTCCAGTTGGATTGATTAAAGTGATTGTAAAGTCTCGTTTTGTTTTAAAAAAAATTATACTTACCTCCTCTGTGCAGTTGGTTTTGCACAGGGCAGCCAGGATCCTCCTCTTCTTGGGTCCCTTGTTGCTGCTCCTAGCCCCACCCTTCTGTCGAGTGCCCCCATAGCAAGTAGCTTGCTACAGGGGCACCTGAGCCAAGCTGCAGCTTTGTGTGTCTATTTTGACATGGAACACCTCCTCTCTCTCCTGATTGGCTAGCTGACTTTAAATTGATAGCCGTGGGAGACAATGGCATTGTGGCTGGTTCTCAGCCAATCAGGAGGGAGAAGGCTGAAGGACTCATGGACATCGCTGGACAGAAATGGACCTCAGGTAAGTATTAGGGGGGCTGAAGGGGGCTGCTACACACAAAAGGCTTTTTTATCTTAATGCATAGAATGCATTAAGATAAAAAAACCTTCTGATATTACAACTCCTTTATTTGTAAACAGGTCCTAATTCATAGTTTCTGCACCCTATGTCAACCTTGTAATCCCCAAATGACAAAATTTAGTACAGTATTCTGCCTCTAAGGAAACAAAGTACATGTAGTATTTTGTCCCATCTTCCTATATATTGTGGAAAGCTAGGCATGTGGTTGGGCAGGACACTCTCTTTGTCCCGCGTTTGGCCATCTGATAATGCAGCGAGCAAGGACACAGCTGCATTGATTGCCCACATTTGTCTCTGGCTCTAAGTACTTTCCCATGACAAACTCGGGCAAGAGAAAGGCTGGAGGCCTCTTGTCCCTCTGCATTCCTCTTGCTGACATTTGTCTTGGGAAAGTTCCTGGAGCTGGAGACACAAGCAGACTACCAATATAGCCATCTTCTTGCTAGTTGCATAGTCAGACTGTTGTGGGGGAGAATCTTATCTGACTGCGTAGCTAAACTTCCACAGTATGTAGGAATATGGGATCAATTACAGTATAGCTTGTACTTTGTCCCCTGTAGACAGAAGACAAAAAAAGGACCTTCTTCAATCACATGATTTTTTAGTGTTCATTAGAAAATTTTGGAACACAATGGCTCACTGGTTAGAATGGCAGGTTTTACTGGGGCTCGAAGAACTCCTACTGCCAAAGTTAAAGAAGAATGATGAAAACAAATTTGTAATGTTGACAATTCTTATGCTTTTTAAACAAACACTTAAAGATGATTATTTAGGAAAATCCCAGAGTGTAACAAGTGCTTGAAAATAACTAGATATATATTTTTAAAATTTTGGTTGGTAGGTATTTTTAATAACACGTGCAGTATATGTATTGATAAGATTGTTGTCTGATCTTATTGTTATTGGCTGAAACAAGAGATAACATTATATATAGAAGTTCTTATACTTCATGTATATTTGGCACAGTTTTCCATCATATATATTCCACAGCACAAACACCTATCTAAATTCTGACCTAACTACACAGAAAGGAGAACAGGATAAATGACACAATTACAAGAATCTGACTACACTGTAGCGAATGTTATTTGTATAGATAACTGGTAACGCATTAAACAATGTACTGCAAGAAAGAATAAAACAAGTACATTAGTCATCAGAGGAAACCTGCTGCCCTGACCCAGCATAGATGATGGTAAATGATTTCTCTTGACTTCATGACGCTGCTTCACAAAGACTTTGACAAAGTTTCTGCAGACCAGGTCCAGATTGTTTTGACACATTTATTTTTATTAATTATTTCAGGTACTTATATAGCGCTGTCAATTTACGCAGCGCTTTTACATATACATTACACATTCACATCAGTTCCTGCCCTCAAGGAGCGTACAATCTAAGGTCCCTAACTCACATTCATACATACATAGTAGGGCCAATTTTTTTTTTCTTTATACAGGATCCAATTAACCTACCAGCATGTCAAACAAGTGTGCTGTACCAAGGCAATTCTGACTTCATACACTGCATGCTTATTCCAGAATGTTGTTCATTAGCTTGTCATTACAAAATATCAACAGGGTAGGTAATAATAGACATTGCCAGCAATTCCTTGGCATGCACAGCCCGCAGAACAGAGTTTCTAAAAATGCAAACCACAGACCACCACTCAGAAAACAAAAGGAAATTTCGGCATTGCCGGGTCAATTCTGGAAAGTTACCAGGTATACTGATTAAGGGGTTCTATACCCTGAAACATCCATTTGAAATCTCACTCCATCCCCACCATTTCAGGGTAAACCACTTTCTTTTATCTGTTACTTTTTTATTTTAAATTTATATCTTTATTGGTAATTTTTTATATATACATACATTTCAAAACAAACATTGTCATGTTCTGACCAAACCCCACCCCCCTAACCTCCCCCTCCCACCTCCCCCCAATTACACCGAAAAAAAAAGAGTTTTTATGCTTTTATGTGCACATTCCCAACATTTCTTCATGTAAAAATATATCCCATACTATGTTACCGTACGCCAGGAGGGGTATGGGGACCGTCCCCCCCGCAGCCTGGACCAGGCTCTGCCCAGGGTGACCCTCCCTTGAACTCCCTTTAAGAAGAATTGGCTGCCAAGTATTGCACCCAGGGTCTCCATCTTAACTTAACTTGATCCTCAGAATTTCCCAATATGGCAGACAGTTCTTCCATCTTGAAAATCTCGTTGACCTTCCCACACCATAACTCGTAAGTTGGAATCACTGTCTGTTTCCAGAAAATAGGTATGCATGCCCTTGCTGCATTCAAAAGACGCAGAGTCAGGGACTTCCGCACTGAGCTTCCGCACTGAGCTTCCTGTTAAATGCAGCAAACACAACGCGGGGTCATCTAATATATCCACGTCGGTTATATGATTTATAGCCACTGCTATCTTATTCCAAAATGGCCGCACTCTTTTACATCCTCAAAAAATATGCACCATATTTCCATCCTCCAATCCACACCGCCAGCATTTTCCTGAGACCGCCTCTTTTATTCTGTGTAATAGTGATGGGACTCTATACCATCTGGTTAGAATTTTATACCCTGTTTCTTGGATCTTACTATCTAGTGACGATTGATGAACTAGTCTCAGGATCTTATTTATCTGCTCTTTTGACCACACAGTATTTAACTCCTGCTCCCATTTTTGGATAAACGGCAGTTGTTGATCTCCCTCATCCTCTGACAATTGTGTATAGAACCTTGAGATCAGATGGCCCGTCGTGTTACCTGTTCTACACATATTTTCCAGATTTGTTAGCTCTTGTGGTGCATACCCTTTCTGCCGAACTGATCTAATATAATTATACAGCTGATAAAGGCTGAAATAATCAAGCGATTCTCCTGCACCTGTCCTAAGTTCTTCTAGGGAGGGCATAGGACCATTTTGCCATATATCACATAGGCGCCTTTTACCATCCTGAGCCCACCTACGAATTCTGGCATTCATGCACCCCGGGGGAAAATCCGGGTTCCCCAAGATCGGTGTCATCGGTGATAGACCCGGGGCTACCCTCCAATGCGACTGAATTCTCTTAGTTTCTTATATAATCGCTCCCACTGTAGGATGTTTGAGAATAGCGTCTTTAGATTCAAACACCGACCATGGGGCTGGGGGGGTTAACTGTCCTGTTTCTTCATTCTCTAAATCTACCCATCGTTTGGTAAGTTCATTGCAATGCCAGTCTACCACCCTTACTATATGGACCGCCCTGTAATATCTCAGGATATCTGGTAATCCAATCCCACCTCTTACTTTGGGTAAGGCCAACGTCTGCATTTTAATTCTAGGGGATTTATTTGCCCAAATATAGGCGAGTATGCCCTTGATTGATTGAAAAAATTCTTTTGGAACTGCTATCGGAATTGACTGCATTAAATACAAGATACGGGGTAACACATTCATTTTAATAACGCTACAGCGCCCACACCACGTCACTGCCAACAGCTGCCATATTCTAAGATCTACTTTAATCTTTCCTACAAGCGGAAGGTAATTCTTTCTATAGAGATCCACGGGATCTGCCGTTAACTGTATCCCTAAGTATTTCAGCGTATCTGAGGCCCATTGAAACGGAAACGCTGTTCGAAGTGTTCTTTCTTCCTGGTTAGATAACGATACGTTGAGTGTCGCTGATTTAGTTACATTAATTTTGTAGTTAGAGACCCTACTGTATTTTTTCAGGGCGTCTAGAATATTTGGCAGTGAAAGAGAAGGGTTAGTAGCAAAAAACAACAGGTCATCCGCAAACGCGGCCACCTTATGTTGTTCCCCCCCCCGCTTTGGATTCCCGCTATATCCGGAGAACTCCTAATTCTGCACAACAGGGGTTCCAGACACAACACGAATATAAGCGGGGATAAAGGGCACCCCTGCCGTGTGCCATTAGAGATAGGGAAGTAACTTGACCTCCATTCATTTACCCTAACCGCAGCCGTAGGGACCATATAAAGTGCCAGTATAAATTGCAGCATTTGTGGACCCAGGCCTATGTATGACAGGGTGGCCCGGATAAAATCCCACACCACCCTGTCAAAGGCCTTCTCCGCATCTGCTGCGAAGAGAACCATCTTCTTCCGTGATGTACGTGCCAGATGTATTAAATCTATGGCTCGAATTGTATTATCCCGGGCCTCCCGGGTAGGAATAAAGCCCACCTGGTCAAAATGGACCAAGTCTGCCATATATGGTAAGAGCCTATTTGCTAATATTCTTGCGTATAGTTTCGTGTCTACATTTATCAAGGATATCGGGCGATAGCTGCCACAACACAAGGGGTCCTTCTCTTCTTTAAGTATTAAAGTAATGTGCGCCCGTAGCGAATCCAACGGGAACGCCGCTCTTCTTCCCACTTCATTGAAATGTAACGCTCCCCAAATTTCTTGTAATAACTTAGAGTAAAGCCATCTGGACCAGGGGCCTTATGCGCCTTGGTCTGTGAGATCGCAGCGGCTAGCTCTTCCCCCGATATCTCGCCTTCCAATGTCAGTACTTGGTCTTCTGTAAGTGTACGCATGCCCGAATCTCGTAAATACTCCTCTATCTGCTTCCCCTTTTCTGGACTTTTCTTACTCCCTATTTCCGGTAGGTTATAGAGTGACCGATAAAAAGAGAAGAACTCCTCTGCTATGTCAGCTGAAGTGTGAACCTCCCCACCTTTTGTATTTCTAAGACGTAGAATTTGAGTTCGTCTTTTTGGGCCCTTCAGTGCTCGTGCCAGCATCGCCCCTGGTTTATTTGCATATTCATACAGGTGTCTTTTCAACCACAACATATTTCGTACTATCTTTTGAAAAAGTATCTGGTTGAATTCCTCTCTTGCCCGCATGAGAGGGATCAAATGAGCTTCCGCAAGCGTTCTCTTATGCTGTCTACTCAGCTGTTCGATTTTAGTTAAATATTCTTTGATTTTCGCCTCCCGCGCTCTTTTACGCTGTGCGCCCAACTGTATCAGTACCCCTCTTATCACACACTTGTGCGCTTCCCAGATCGTGGAAGGTGAGAGCGACTCCAATGTATTTTCTATAAAGTAGTTATGTAGCGCCTCATCTATCTTCCCCACCGCTTCCGGGGATTGTAATAAGGCCTCATTTATGCGCCATGACCTTGGACTACAGTTTTTTGATTCCCATTCTATACTCACATAAACCGGTAGATGGTCAGAGATTGAAAAATCTCCGATGTCCGAGTCTGTCACTAACGGCAGGTCTGCCTGGGTCACCAGGATTCTGTCTATCCTACTATATGCCTTGTGGATTGAAGAATAGAAAGTGTAATTTCTCTCTCCTGGGTGCATCAGCCTCCATGGATCGATGAGGCCCAGGAGGGAGATCTCTTTTTGCAACCTTCGTAATTTAGCAAATGACATATATGAGCTTCTCTTGGAGGTATCTAGCAGAGGTTCTGGGGCATAATTAAAGTCACCCCCCATCACTAAGTGCCCTTCCCGGAATTCCAAGACAACTGGAATCAATTTCTGTAAAAACATTACATGCTCATAGTTGGGAAAATATACATTTACGAGGGTTACCTCGACCCGTCCTATCCACCCCTTCACCAACACAAACCTACCCATTGGGTCAGCCAATTCTTCCTTTAGGGTCCAATTCATAGCACTTGATATTAAAATGCTCACACCCTTTGATTTAGCAATAGGGGATGTAGCGTGGTAAACCCATGGAAAGTCTTTATTGTACAATTTTAGTACTGCATCTTTACGGAAGTAGGTCTCCTGAATGAAAGCTATTTGTGTAGCATCTCGTTTTAGATCCCCCATAAGTCTCCTACGCTTCTGTGGGGTTGATATTCCCCTCACATTATAGGTCATAATCTTACAACCTGCTGTCCCCCCCTGGGTCGCCCCACCTCCAGCCGCCATTGTGGACAGTCCCCCGCCCCCCACGGCCACACAATCAATGCAAGGAAAAAGAAAGCAAAAAACAAAAAAAAAAAATGACGAAGAAACCCCCCCCCCCCTTCACCCACACAAGTATGTATATACTATTTAATACCCACTACCCCTACCCCCCCTCTAATGTTTATCTAAACCAGCGCAACCAGGCGCTATCTACTGAGGGGGCCGTGGTTCCCAAAACCCCGCGAGCAAGCCACTGTACCTGGACACTCTCCTTCAAAAACAAGAAAAAGAAAAAAAAAGAGCTAGGCTCCAAAAATTGGGGCTAAGAAAAATGTGCTCTACTCCCTCTCACCCCCACCGTGGTGTAAGGATGTAGTCCCTATCTTATCACTAACAGACAGTAGGTCTATAAATTTTAAGTGTCCAGCTAGAGGAGCTCTGACTCGACGGACGATCGCCTTCCTTCACATAATGTCAATGTACTACTCCCCCCCCCCGCCCCAGAGACCCCCTCCTACACCTCCCAATCCAACGGACCCTAGGTATGATAATAAACACATTCTAGGTTTGACTTTCCCAGCCTTCCTCCTACAAAAGGTGGCGCGGCCCTAAACGGCCAAAACGTCACACCTCTCCCCTAGGGGAGCGGTTCTCTCGAGGCCCATATGCACCCCTGGGTCGGAGTCAAACCACCCCGAGCCAGGTCTCAGATAATGGAGACATGCTTGCTACATAGTCAGATCTTTTACTTATGCCTGCTACTCCTATCACTCTATGGATCCCCCTTCCCTTCCTGAGGGCCCCGGGGTCCCCTCACCCCCCTTTCTGCAGAACACTTACCCTTCCCTCAACACCATCTTAACCCTTCAGACTTGAGCTAGGTCCTGGGAAGATCTCTCTTACTCACATCTAGTTGCTGTTGGCCCTAACTATTCCCTGAGCCACTATACCCTCTATATACACCCTAATAGTGATTTAAATTCAGTATTATAGAGTCTCACATATCTACTTTTTTGTGTCTTAAGCGTGTCCCGCATAAAGTGAGGGAACACTCTCATATTACCTCTACCACAGTGCCCCCTTCCCTCATGACCCTTAAGATCGTGCTCCGGCCCTCCATAGCTGGCAGGGGCACGAACAGAAGCAAGGAAAATAAAAAAAACACCTTGTGAAATTATAGTTGATTTCTACAGATACGAATATATAATTTCCAACTTTCCTGTGAAGCAAAAAAAAAAAAAAAAATCCAAAAACACACACCACAGTTCCCCCATAAGAAAAACAAGAGAAAATAAAACAAATCACACAAACTGTAACCCCCCCTTCCCCTGCGAGGGTGACTCAGATGGTAAGGACCTATGAAAAATAAAAAATAAAAAATGTAGAAAAAACGCCCATATCTCGACAGAGCAAATGTTCAAGGCGGGTGTGGGGACACCAGGGACCTCCGCGCATCATAACTTTCCCCCCTCCCAAAAAAAAAAAAAAGGCATGGGAAAAACCGGGAAAATAAAAAAGAGAAAAAAAAAATAAAAAACATGGAGTAGGCCAGGAACCTGTGTGCAGCACTTTTAGGTTCAATTTATATTAGTGTCTCCTTGCTTCCACACCTATCTACTCCAAATTTCACCCATGTTTGTATGGCTTAATTCATGTAGTAGTTCACGGAGTTTCCTAGGACATCTAACCAGTCACTCACATGGATCGGGGTACACCCCAAAAAGGTAAAGAGCCCGGGGAGCTGATCTGGCCATTTCAATAAGAAAGTTTCTCTGTCTTTCACCACTTTTAAATGGAAGGGGTGTCCCCAAAAATAGGTTGCTCCCACTTTTCTTATGACCTCTAAAGATCTGGCAACAATTTCAGCTGAAAACCTTCATACTCGATCTGCCCTTTTGCCCATGCTTGTCTCATTATGTCTTCTTTAAGTGAGAACAGGTGAATCCTAATCAAGACATCTGGGATTAGTTCTGTTGCTGTCCTTCGGGGCGCTTTAACCCTATGCACTCTGTCAATTTCCATTTTTTCCATTTGGGGTCTCTCCAACAAACCATTCAAAATGCCCACTACCGTGGTTCTGAGCTCTGGGCCCTTTACGGATTCCGGCAAGCCCCGCAGCTGAATATTATTCCTCCGGCTGCGGTTCTCACCATCATCCTGCTGCAGCCGCAACCAGGTGACTTGTTTTTGCAGCTGCGCTCGTGAACTTTCTAATTCAGAGATTCTGACTTCAAAATCGCATTGTACTGACTCTGTATTCACCAATCTGCCTTCAATTTGATCAACTTTTTGTTTTAAACCACATATTTCCATTTTAATGTCACTCACGATTGCTGCAGCCATAACTTGGATGTCCTGTTTCGTCGGGATCAGCTTTACAAACTCACCCCACTCTGCTGTTGATGGTATTTGGGGCTGTTACGGCATAGTCAGGGACTCTTTGGGCTCTTCATTTCTTTGTTCCTGTGATGTATCCATTACTGAAAGCTTCTTCCCACCAGTAGAGACCCCGATAGATTGAGTGTTTGTAGCTTTGGGCCCTTTCTGCTGGACTGCCATTCCTGAGTTTGTTTGGCGTTTCTGTGATGCCTTGGTCCCAGCAGTACTTTGTGATGCCACTGTGTGTCTCAGAAAATAAGAGGTAATGTCTGTCCTTTTCTCTGGGGCTTGCTTCTGCTCTGGGCTGGCTGCTTGAGTCATATATACGGGGGAGACCAGCGACCTCTGCATCTACTGTCCCAGCTGGAACTCGACCCCGGCTCTCCTCCTCCTCAGCCCCTCAGCCCCACACAGACCCGCACGGGCTTTCACCCTATGCTGTACCTCTCTCACTCTGAGGCAGGGTCCCGCACATGACCGCCTGCTTCCTTGCCACCACCGCTGCTTTATGGCTCCCCGAGCCTGAATTTCCCCTTTACTGTCCTCCGTGAGCCTCGGGCCCCGCTCTGCACCTAGCGGGGGAGGGGGGGGAGAACCGACTCACTCACTGCACGGCGCTCTCCTCCACCACGCAGAGCTCCTCACTGCTCGGCCTCTCACGGCGCCATTGACAAACCACGCCCCTTTTATCTGTTACTTTACTTTGTATATTGGCTCTCTACATTAAGAGTCCATTCAGACTAGCGCGACTTGTCAGGCGACTTGGTCGCCTGACAAGTCACGGTCGGTCGCTCGCCATTGAGTAGTACAGGACCCATTCTAATAGGAACGACACAAGTCGATCCGACTTAGAAAAAGGGTCCTGTATTACTTTGGGGCAACCTGGAGGCGACTTGCATTGACTTCAATTAATGAAGTCCGTGCAAGTCGTGCCGAAGTCGTGGTGCACGCTGTGCACCGCGACTTCACAGGTTGCCCCACAAAGTCGTGTCACGCCAGTCTGAATGGGCTGTAATATTGTTATATGGATTTGGGCGCACATCCATCTTTGTCAGACATATGTTGTGAGTTACTATTTGTTACGTGTGCAACCATTAACAGCTTTAAGTTCTCCCTATAGCAGTTGTACTACTACAGGATGGCAGCTGTGCATCGGATCACATAAATGCATACGTGATCCGAAACTTCTGGGTAGGGAGCGCGCATTTATACTGGTGGCATCTTGCTTCCACTATAATTACACACAGCGGAAGCCGATCGGTGGGTGCAGGGTACTAGATGTCCTCTGGCACTCGCCGATCATCCGGCAGAGACACAGAACTGTGATATGTCTATGTAAACAATGCATATCGCCGATCTGACAGGAGGGAAAGGATGGAGTTTGTGTCCCTGCAAAGCAGGGAAAAAAATCCATCTCTTCCCCTAATAAAAGCACCTCACACAGTATAGTAAAACACTAGCTAGCCATGCAGTTAACCCTTTGATCGCTGTTGATTTTAACCCCCTTTTCAGCCAGTGTCTTTAGTACAGTGACAGTATGTATCTTTAGCACTGATCACTGTATTAGTGTCACTGGTCCACAAAAACTACTACTAGTATAAAAAAATAAAAACAAAAATCCCATTTTTGTAGATGCAATAACTTTTGTTCAAACCAATCAATATAAACATATTGGTATTTTTTTAACCAAAAATATTTAGCAAAGTACATATTGGCCTAAATTTATGAAGAAACTATATTTATTCATTTTTTTTAATTGGATACGTTTTTTAGCAGAAAGTAAAATATATAGGTTTTTTTTGTTTATAGTGCAAACAATTCAAAATGCAGAAGTGATCAAATACCACCAAAAGAAAGATTGCTTTGTGGGAAAAAAGGAAATACATTTTATTTGGGTACAGTGTTGTATGACTGCACAATTGTCAGTTAAAGTAACACAGTACCATATCGCAAAAACATGACCTGGTCATGAAGGTCTCATGAATAGTATTTATGGAGTGGTAGTCCACTACTATATACAGTAAATCGTTCTCATTCTCATCCCTGGCAAGCTTACTTCTGATATATTTGTATATTTGTGAGCCTGAGGCTTCCTCCAAATGTATGTATGACTTCACTGATAATAATGGGGAGATTGTCAAATGAAACTCTCATATCTGGATTGTGATGAGGCTGGGCATATTGATAAGAACATACAAATGTAAATTGTTATAACTGACAGTATAACTTCTGTACCTCACATAGGTGTGGTCCACTGCTATAGAAAACCCACCCTAAATAATGTCATGCATTGATCCCTGGAGTGGATGCATGTAGACTGCAAGTGGCTGCATAGAAGATCAGCAGCACTAAGATGCAAAAAGGAAAGAAAAAAATGTGAAAACATTGCAGTTGTTTATGATACACAGTGCTTTAGGAAGCTGTTATACAGGTATGCTTTGCATCTACGTTAAGTGCTAGGCGATTGAAATAGAGCATGTGTGTGCCCTCGGGTGCGGAGAGCCAAAGTATAAACTGATTATCTTTGAAGAAGGTCTAACACAATCTATGAAATTTGCATGTGTATACACACCTTTACACTACAACGCTTTGCATGAATGTGGGGGCAAAGTGAAGAGTTTCTGGAATATTTTAATATTTTGCGATTCGGCACTGCGTGACTTTAACAGACAATTGCGTGGTCGTGCGATGCTGTACCTAAACAAATTTGATGTCCTTTTTTTCCCACAAACAGAGCTTTCTTTTGGTGGTATTTGATCACCTGTGCAATTTTTTGATCATGCGCTATAAACAAAAAAAAGCGTCAATTTTGAAAAAATAACAATATTTTTCACATTTTTTTATATGAAATTCCCCCCCAAAAAAATGTAAAAATCAAAAATTTTTAACATTTTAGGCCAATTTGTTTTATGCTACATATGTTTGGTAAAGAAAATCGCAAAAAGCGTATTTTGATTGGTTTGCGCAAAAGTTATTGCGTTTACTAACTAAGGGAAAGATTTTTGTAATTTTTGTTGTTTTTTTTTTAACGAGTAATGGCGGCGATCTGCGATTTTATTTGCAGGACTTCGACATTGCGGTGGACAGAGCGGACCCCTGACTGACATTTTTGACACTTTTGGGGTTACCAGTGACATTACTACAGTAATCAGTGCTATACATATGCACTGTTACTGTAAAAATGACACTGGCAAGGAAAGAGTTAACTTTATTTTAGAGGGAGGGGTTAAGTGTGTCCCTAGGGGCGTGATTCTTACTGTGATTGGATGTGGCTACTGGTGTAAGAACAGAGATCAACGGTCCTACAAACAGTAGTAGAACCGTGTGATCTCCATTCTTACACAGGGGAGAATGACAGGCGGCTGTGTTTACATTAGCCGCCTGCCTTTCTCTCGCTCTAACGGACGATCGTGAGTGACCGGCGGACATAGGGTCCGCCGGGCACACGTGCGGGGGGGTCCGTGAGCGAGCGGGAGTGGGAGTGCGCCTCCAGCGGCGCGCGTGCGCTCCCCGGAGCCTCACAGGCTAGGGACGTAGACCTACGTCGCTTTGCCTGTGAGGGGCTAACTGCCGACGTAAATCGCCGTTAGGCAGTCGGCAAGTGGTTAAGGAAGGCAACATATGATGAAATAAGGACTCCCTACTGCATACCTCACAACTTTCTAAAATGGGAACGAGGGACATCTTTTAGCAAAAGTATGTAGGCACAGGACACACCCCTTGCCACACCCTTAAAGGAGAATTGTACATAAAAATGAGTGGTTAAACCAAGGGTCTTCAAACTATGGCCCTCCAGTTAATGTCAGAGTTTTACAATGCCTCATGGGATGTGTAGTTCCGCAACAGCTGGAGGGCCGAAGTTTGAGGATTCCTGGGTTAAACCCTCAAGTGCTTTAGATAACTGTTAGATAAGTAGTGCATTTTATATACAACTTTATAGGTCATACCAAAATGAGGAACAAATGAGAAGGAAAGAGGGACAGAGGGACTTTGTTCTGAATGAGGGACAGTCCCTCAAAATCAGGGACAGCTGGGGGCTATGCTACTGTAATTATTGCACCAATCAATTGACTTGAATCAAACTGATGAAGGAAAACACACAGAATATATAGCATTCTGTGCAATTTAGCATTGTAATACAAACAAGTCTTTTAGACGACAGTATATTTTTATTCCATATTTTGTCTATGTTGAAAATGCTGAAACATGCATGAAAACAAGCCTGTTGTGAACAGGCATTTAACATTTAGATAGCCATTTAGAATTGCTGCACATATTTTTAATTTGGCAGCTGTAAATGATGGATAGGTTTTTCATTTGAGATGTTAACAATGGAGGTCTATTGGGCCAGTCCTTAAAGTAGAAGGAATTAAGTGTGTGTGTGTTGGTATGTGTATGTGGTGTGTGGGGAGGGGCCGATTCATGAGAAAAGACAAAGTATATGAATATTTCATTGTACTGTTGGGAGTTAGGCTATGCCAGTATTTCTCAACCTTTTTTCAGTCGAGGCACCCTTTAAAATTATAGACAATCTCAAGGCACCCTTTAAAGGTACGGACAGTCTTGAGGCACTTCATTCTGAAATGTAAAAAGCTATTCTAATAGTATTACATAAGGCAGCAGCATCGACACACGTAGGACACCCAACATTAGAGGTGATTTATTCTTCCAAAGCAAACACACTTTTGCACACTGGTACTGACTAGTATTCCAATGTTTCGCTTCTCCCTCAGTTTCTCTCCATCAGTCAGCTAATGGCACCCCAGTGCTTTATCCACCTTCTGGCTTGTATACAATTTTTGATACATTTTTAAGCATTTTGCCAAGGCACCCCTGAAGAACCTACAAGAAAACAACAAGAGAAGGGCGCACCGACCTTGTGCATTACCACTTAAAAGTTTATTAAAATCAAAGAAGGGTAGCGTACAATATACTCACAAACGTAGCTTATGAACAAGCATATAGGAAATGGGTGGCGATTTTGGCTCTGAGGAAGAGGGTCCTCCCTCGAAACGCGTAAGCCACATCAGGTTTTGAGGACGCCATCATGCTATCCAGCAGTAGAGAAGTGTCCTGGAAGCGAGCGGTGCCCATTTCCTATATGCTTGTTCATATGCTACGTTTGTGAGTATATTGTGCTTTACCCTTCTTTGATTTTAATAAGCTTTTAAGTGGTAATGCACAAGGTCGGTGCGCCCTTCTCTTGTTGTTTTCTTGTAGTGCCTTTTGGATACCCTTGGTCCTGAGGGGGGCAGCAAGACCACTTCATTTGTGTCATAAAAGCGCCTAGAAGGAGAGATATTGTTGTTTTTTGGAAACCCCTGAAGAACCCACAGGGCACCCCATGGTGCCTGGACACCCTGGTTGAAAAAGGCTGGGCTATGGTCACACTAGCCTGCATGATAAAACACAGAATTTCACCATGCCAACTGGTGCAGTGCCAGCTCCTGCAGAAGCAGAGTGATGCACATTTTAGCTTGTTGTATCTCCTCAACTTTATTTAAAGTGTTACGCTTTATTCATGCCACCGCGCAGCAACATGGTGCATTGCCTTGATGTGCGGTGACATGCAGTACCATCCAATGCAGCGCAGACAAATGTGGACATGCTGTATTTTTCCTCATGGCAATGCACTGCACATCACATCAATGTTGTGGTGTGAACAGGGCACATAGAAAACAATTGTTTTCTGTTTGCCCTAGCGGTCACCTGCATTTGTGTGTCATACTGTGTGTGGTGACCTGTGAAAAAACGTAGGTCACCACACACAGTATGAAGGAACCCCTAATGACTTTGGAAGAAATATGTGCTACTCTAGGTAATGGTATATTTTTTTGTTCTAGAATTTAGGAATATTTGCAATTATGCTGTAAATGAAGCACACAAATTCATTTTTAAACAAGTTCATTAAGAATTAAATGTACTACTTTGCAGAAATCCTAGCATCATTAGGACTGTTGGAAATTAAAAAACAATGGACCTGACAATAAATAAGATGTTTGTAAATATCACTGATCATTAAATCACTTTCTAGGTCATTTCTTAGTACAAAGCAAAAGGTTTCAGGCATTTACACAAAGAGTGAATAATGTCACAAGGAAATGCATTTAAAGTGGTTCTAAAGGCAGAAGGTTGTTTTTTTTTTATCTTAATGCATTAATGTGCAGAAGCCCCCTCATCCCCCCCAAAACTTACCTGAGCCCCATCTCAATCCAGCGATGTTGCACGAGAGACTTGGCTGTCCGGAACTCTCCCTCCTGATTGGCTAAGACACACAGTGAATGCCATTGACTCCTGCTGCTGTCAGTCAAATTCAGTGAGCCAATGAGGAGAGAGAGAGGGCAGAGCTGAGCCACGATTCCATGTCTGAATGGACACACAGAACAGTGGCTTGGCTTGGGTGCCCTTATAGCAAGCTTGCTGTGGGGGTACTCAGCAGGAGGGAGGGGCCAGGAGCACCACTGAGGGACCCGAGAAGAGGAGGATCAGGGTTAAAACCACTGCAAAGAGCAGGTAAGTATAACATGTTCGTTATTTGTAAACAAAAGAAAACAAGACTTTATTATCACTTTAACTGACAATATGATGAGATAGTCAGTAAGCATATAGGGCTCCACTCACAAAGCGGTATCCTACTGCATTCGAGTATGCGATAAGATACTGCACATCGTTTTTAGGAACGTTTTTTTGCATACACTAAAAAACACTACTAAAATACTGCATGAGTTATTTTATGAAGTCATGCATTCGTTTAGTAGTAAAAATATGCGGTAATGTAATGCCTGGTGGTAGCCTGTGTATTTGCTACCAGTAGTAAATACTGTGTTGTTAAGCGAGCGCTACCACTCCTGATCCATACCAGGCCACATGCCCTTAACATTGGAGGGTGCATTGGGGCAGGGGGGCTCTGCCCTCCCAAAGCACCTTGTCCCCATGTTGATGAGGAAGGGCCTGGTAAAGAATGGGAGGGTGATCCTATGAGGTTTTTTCTTAATTTTTCATTGCCGCCAATTCTTTTTTTTTTACATTCAGCTGTCAGTGGGAACCCTGCTGACAGCTGATAACCTTGGTTAAGGACACAGCGGCCACCCGCTCCTTTGCAACCATGTTGTTTGCAACCAGTGCAGATTCCATAAGTACAGCATGCCTTGATCACTACATAATTACTGCATGCCTTTAATTATTCATTTTCTTCTGTTAATTTAGTTTAATGCCGGTTCATGCAGCATTTTCTGAGTGTTTTCAGCATTTTGGGCAAATTCCACAGAACAGTATAACGAATTGACAGCTTCAGGATCACATGTGGTATTTAGGGAAAATGTGTGGACACCTACATACCCCATGCGAGATGGTTTTGAGAATGAAGCCCATAGTGATGGTGGTCAATAAGGATGAGCTTCAGGTTTGGGTTGAACATCAGTTCTACCCTAGCCCAGCCTGTTCGCAGTTTGGCAAACCACCGAAAAAATGGCAGCCATTTTGCCTACTGAGAAAATGAGAAAATGTAAACAAACCAGCTGAGGATTCTTGGCGACATAATTAAAAAAATATGGTCATAACCATATTTGCTCGAAGGCATCACCCAGGATCCCTGACACTTTTGTTTGCATTACAGAAGTGCTGGGTATTCTATCATTTAGTCTCAGTAGTGCAGCTTGGAAACATTGTTGTTCAGCAGGTCCTTGTGGCAGCATGTAAATATTGTCAGGATATGGGTTGTCGTGATTGACAATGGATCTACATCTTACTTTTTTGTGAATGATCAATCAGGGGGTACCCTGTATTTATTCCCCTAAGGACAGCAGGATATCGGGGGGCCTCCTTATATAACCCCCACCAAAAAAAACACATCTCTTTTGGAGACAAAATGAGGGGGCATAGTGGCCCTTGTCCCTCAACATTGGTACCTCTTCAATGTTGAAAGGCTTGTGGCCTGGTACTTTATAGGAAGGGGGAGTGGCATGCTTGCTGCTCTCCCAAACCTGGTCATACTGGCTGCACGCTTTGGTAAGCTTTTGGTAGAGATTTTTAAAAGTAACCTCTTGCCATTGTACTGGGTAGTAACTTCACATGCAGCTTTACGGAATACCTCAGAAAAGTTATTTGTATAGTTATTGTGTACAATGTTATTTGTGTTTGTGTAGACTCAGTGTTGTCCTGTTAGCTGCATGTAGATGTACCCCCTCTTAGGTAGGTGCTAGAGTGAGTTTATATAGTTTTTGGTTTCTCTGCCTAACAGAGAGACTGCGAGAGCTGTGATTGTTTATCAGAGGCTGCTCAATGGGCTCTGGTGCTGCTCATGCTGTCTTGATGTTTAACACTAATCCAATAGCAATGGAATATACTGGATAGTGGGTGGAAACCTGGCAGATGGGAGCATGAATGTCTAATCAGCCCTGGCCAAATAGAAGGGGATAAGCCCCAAGGCATGCTGGGTGACTGTATTTATATCTGAAGATCACATGGAGGAGCGAGAGGTCCAAGAGGGGAGGAGGCTGTGACCTCTCCCCAGCACAGGCTGCCATGTGGCCTCAGATAGGAGACCTGAGGGCCTAAAACACTGAAGCTAAAACCCATGGTTCTCTTACAAGCTGACTAAGGGAGGATGTCCATGGACCCTGTCTGGTATCATAGAGGAAGGTGACCTGCGGCCATGGCCTTGTGAATACAGACCCCCTAAAGGTATCCAAGGGAGAGTGTTGTTGCTAAAATCCCCCTCTTTGTGCTAGAAGTAAGCAAACTGTGTGTAAGCTAAAGGGGACACTGGCTGGTGTCTTGAAAACGCAAGGTACACTAAATTCCTTCTACTACAAAAAGGACTTGCTTAATTCTGTACAGCCTGCTACAGTACATAGTTCTTCTGACAGTCTGTCACACAGTTCTATTAAAGAAGTTGTCCTCGATTGTGAATAGTTAATTTGGGGTATCCTACTAAATCCCTTCTCATATCCAAGTTCTTAGAAAAAATACGAAAAAACACATCCCCTAGACCGGTTATTGGAGACAATGAGCGGAAGAGTGTGTGCACCTGGCTGTGTGAAAATACCCCGTAACTGACTGTGGATTAATTAGTGGGAGACCCGGGCACAATTAATCAGCTCCTGGGGGGGGGGGGGTAGCGCTACATAAAGAATCTCTCCACTCTGAATCCATAGACTTCTAAAAGGTTTGGCACTATGTTTGGAGTTTGTGAACTTCCTTCTGAGTTCACTGAACCTCCTATAAACCAAATGTTGCCCAGTTTTCTCATCCCTGGTGATCAAATCGAACTTGTATGTACTGTATAGGCCACTGCAACTCGTGCCTTTACACTTTTATGCCAACTGTACATTCAGAACATGCAACAGCCTGAAACAACTGCAACTGGAACAATTGTTTAAAATTAGGCTGTATCTATAAGGGCTCTTTCACACTTTCACACGGGCGCTCCGTATGTCCGTATTTCATCCCATTTTTTGCGGATGAAAAACGGACATAATGCATGTCATTGGGATTGCGGATGTCAGCGGATGATATACGGACATAATGTATGTCAATGGCATTGCGGATGACCATCCGCTGACATCCGATTTTCGTCCTTTCAGTTCTGTTCCGTTTTTTGGAGCGGAACAGAACCCTATTTTTCTTCCGTTTAAAAAACGGAACGGATGCAAAATCGGATGTCAGCGGTGTCATCCGCTGACATCCGCAATCCCCATAGACATACATTATGTCCGTATATCATCCGCAAACAGATGGGATGATAAGCGGACATACGGAGTGGATGACACAAGTGTCATCCGTGTCCGTGAAGAAAAAAAAAAGTGCCGCAGCGGAATAAAAAATCGGAGCGGCCGTGTGAAAGAGCCCTTATAAGGACCAGCGATTCTGGATGAACAGTTGCCACAGTGGCAAAAAGGAATGATCTGCAAAGTTCTGCCCACTGTCCTAATATGAGCAATAAAGCATGTTTGATGGGTTTTGTTTGAAGTGCAGAAACATAAAAATCTGTATTCGAAGAAAAACTGCAAAACTATTGGTAATTCCTACCAAAAACCAACAAGAAATAGGTTTATTAGTTGCTTATCTTTGCATACTGGGAAATACAATGAAGCACCTAATAGGCTGATATTGCATCACACTTGTTCTAACAGGTGAGAACAATGGGGGATTGATCAAAAAATTCAACCTAAGTCGATTGTATTTTTTGAAGACCATGCACAGAATTCTGTTTGATTCCTGTTGCATTTGCATTGCATAGATAGCATGATTGCAGGTTATCAGTTGATAGGCTTTTACAATTTATGTATACCTTACTGTTCATAGCAAAGCTAGGACTGCATTATGTAAAAGAAACATGGATACAAAACACATGTCAATTTTTTTTACTAAATTTAAGTGAAGAAACACCAGCAGCGCTGCTTATGTTCCACAGATTGATGTGTGTTTTCTTCACTTAAGTTTATTTTAATTTATTTTAGGCAGTGGCATCTATTGTGGTAGCTGGGTTTTTAGCGTGGGAGATCAGCACATTAAATATACAAATTTTTTACTAGCCCAATAAGAATACCTTTTAACTTTCATGATGAAAGTGGACCAAACAGCGGAATAGCTACTGTAGATGTCTAACTAATGGCTAAAACAGCTTTGTTTAATAAAAATCTGCAATCTATTAAATATAAACCCCTCATGCTCTATGTTGCAGCATTCTGATACAATGTGCGCTTCCTTGACAATTGCACCTATTGTGGTTAGCAGGTTTTGCTGTGAATAAAAATGGACTGAAAGGTTTTTTTCTCGCCCTTGGAGAACGTGACTGCTGTGTTTGACAAGATGTGATTCCAATATAACACAGGATTCTGTTTAATTTCCCCATCCACACAAAACTGAATCCTTTGCTTCTGGTTTGTGGAAGCCCATTTAGGTCTTGTTACCATTCACTAAATTTTGTATATCTGAGCAAAAACAAAACAATATTTTAATATAAAAAAATTTGTTTTGGGGCTCCAGTTTGTGACAATACTCTTGTATATTTGCTCTCTGCTTTTCTTCCCATAATTAGTTGAAAAGCATTCACTCATGCTGGAGGGCCCTACAATTTGGGAGCTAAACAAGTCTCTTGGGATTCCGAGATGATTATCTCTGTGCCGATAGCATCCTAGCTAACAGCAGGAACTGAAGCTGCATGGATGGCTTGTTGATGCAGCTGATCAGACAAGACTCACCAGTTGTCTGATCAGCTTGCATTTTATTCTGAGTACATTTGAACTCCTTGGCAATCATGACAGGGAAGCAAACGTTACCTAATTTTCTCAAAACTGAACAGTTTTCAACAAATCACTGCACTAGTCTCTTAGATTTACTTGAGAAAATGGAAGTTTTAGAACTTTTTAAGTCATCAATTTATTACTAATATATGGCTGCCAAGTTCTGATCCAGTAGCTGCATTTAGAGCCACTTATAGACCAGTGCCTGAGGCGGTAAAATAAGAGGTGGCAGCACCAAGTCAAATGATATTATGCACAAAGCACACCTTAGGTAATAGCATTCACTGCTTGCTTTTAATAATTATAGTGGCATTCCCATCTTCTTAAGTGAGATAAACCAGATGGCAGCACAATATTATATGGAAAAAAAATCAATAATAAATGCATATCAAGAGATGCATGTGAAATGTTTCCTTATGGTTCCCAAGTTTGGATCCAGGGCTGTCTTTAGAATAATAAACCACTAATAGATCAGTGCCTAAGGCAGCAAAATAAGAGGGGGCAACTTCAAGTCAGAAAATAATATGCATAAAGCACACCTTAGGTAACAACATTCACTGCTTCATTTGATAGATTATAGTGGCATTCTCTCATCTGATGTGAGATAAACCAGATGGCAGCGTGGTATTATAAGCATTTTTATAAATAATAAATGCATATCAAGAGATGCATGTGATATGTTTCCTTATGGTTAACAAGTTCTGATCCAGGGCTGAATTTAAGTAATAAAGGTGTACAGGTGGCAGCACCAAGTCACATAGTATTATGCTTAAAGCCTTAAAGCACACCTTAGATAATGACATTCACTGCTTGCATAGGTTATAGTGGCATACTCATCTTCTTAAGTCAGACAAACCAGATGGCAGAACAGTTATCAAATTCCTGGTTTTGGAAGAAATCTTTTTAATCAACAATAAATGCAAATCAAAATGTTCATGTAGTGTGTTTCTGTATTGCCTTTGAAAAGTTTAATGTTAAGCTAGCCCTACTTTTGAATTGATTGATTGATTTATTGATTGATCGATTGGTATGTATTAATATGTAGATAGAATGGCCATGTAGTTCATGCTTTTTAAATACAGATACATAAGAAGATGTTCTCAAATGCGATATTAATCTTATGTTTGAAACAGAATGAAATGCTTTCCCTTTAATTGATAAAAATTGTTATACTGCCAGCCAGGGTGGAAGATTGAGGCATCGATGTTCATTTAGAGTGAAATTTATAAATGGGACAAGGAAACACAAATGCTGATTACTATGTAAAGGAAATCCACACAGACACACACACACAATTATTTTCGTCCCAAATTTCTGGCACCCAGTATTTACAATTTGCATAGACAGAAAGCCAAAGCTATTGCTGGGCTTGGAACACTTTCATTAGTATTTGTAATAACAGACGAAATATGGCATACCCAGGGGATCATTTCCAGCTGTCATTTCCAAAAATATACGAGACAAGCAGTAATAATTAATACCTGGTATTACCCTTGCTTATTCCAACCTAGAAACAAGGAATGCTGAACATGTGATACAAAAATTAAATGAAATAAATACTTACATACATGTCTATCAATGTTAACTATCAAGAGGTCACAAAACTTCATTTTTCATTTAGGCTCCTTCAAAGAGCATATTGTGATATACATTTGACAAGTGACATTCAACAATCCAAGTGACGAATTGCCTAGTGTGACACCAAAATGGAACTATTTCATTTAATAAATTAGCTCTCGCTGGTATTATATCCAAGTGTAATTACCTTAAAGAAAGCTGAAAGGAGAGACATCTCTAATTGTAACCACATGTTTCCCCCTCAGGGATTGTCATTCCACAGAGTGCTGATGCTCTGTTACTTCTTTGTCTCTGTTTGAAACCCCGTTTGAAAGTTGGTGACAGCAAAGCTTTTCTCTTGGGACATGAGTGCCTGTAATTCATTCATCTGTGGTCACAAGGCTACTCACAGTATACCCTTTTACTTAACTGACTGATTCATTTCAAAACAAGGTCATCTATCAGCCTCAAAATTTAGCAAAAAATATAAAATAAAATAAATGCAATAAAATAAAATACAGACACCTGTGACATGAATTGGAAATGTATAATAAGGGTCTTCTAATGGCTTGTTACTTTCTAATTTTGAAGCCCAATCTGAGAAAACACTGGCATCAAATTATAATCTGCCTTTAAAATCTATTTAAATAAGCACTACTAAGAATGTGTGAGACTGACGATCTACTTAAGAAGATACATGTTTTCCCTAATATGCATGTTGCAGTAGTCTATAGCAACCATTCAGCGATCATTACCATTGTGCAGACAGCTCTAAACTGTTGATAGGTGAAGCAGGATTCATTATAGAGTTGCTGCACTTCATCACTGCACTTTGCATCATTGCTTAATTAAATAAAGCCAAGTGTCTTGTTTCATTGCAGGTACCCTTATTAAAAGCTGTGTGACCACTAAAGCTAACACATAGAGGCAGAGCTAGCTCCTTGACCAATGGCAATGCCACAAACTTAATGCATAATAAAGGTTTACACTCACGTGTGCTCTTACATTAAGCAAATAGCTATTTTAACAACATAAAGAGTTAATGTGCAAAGATCTATAGCCTGATAATGAAACATGTCCTCAGTCACGCAGTGTTCTAAAATCTTTTGCTTATCCTGTTATAGATTTAAGCATCTTACTAGCTCTGTAGTGTTAATATGATTTATTCTTTACATGCATTTAAATATTGGTGTCCATTGTCCAACATACATTGCAGATTCACAGAGATACACAGTGATGAGATGAATAGATATTAGAGCATCCTCATCTTACAAGAACAACAATCTGCTTACCTTGAGCAGGTAACACTGTGCATACATGTCACCAGCAGTTCTATCCACTCCATCCAGTGACTGGGAGCAAATAAAAGACACAACTTGTATAATCGCTGCCTCTACTTTCATTGCGTCTGATCCAGCAGGTCCTTATGTTCAGCTTGGATGCCTGTGTATGCTTTTTCTCGTTCCCTTACACCAATTACCATTCATTTGATCAGTCAGGGTACCAGGAATGTAGATTACTGCCATTTTCTAAGACAAAATTTCTTGCTTTGTCCTTTTCTCCTCATTTCTTTAAGATTGCTATCCCCTCTAAGGCTTGTTCTGCTTCTTTTAGCTAAATAAGAAAATCACAGAAAAAAAAAAAAAGTGTGTTGTCCTACTGATGTTTCTTTTCTCTCACTTGCTATTCAGCTATTGGAGTGAAACCTTCTCTAACTTTGATGATTCTTTGCTTCTAGCATCCTTGGCAAGAGTGCTGCTGGACAATTAGTGCTTGGAGTGGCCTCCTGTTCCCATGCTGTGATTTAATGAGAGGACACACTTTCTGCTCTCACAGCAGCTTACTTTAAATGGTGCAGAATTGGACTGATGATTATTTCACAGCTCTGGAGCACCAGCAGTGCTCTCCCCAGCAGCATATCTGCTGCTGTGCTACACAGTAACACAAGGCAGATCGTAACATACATCACCTTCTCCATCAATTGTCTGACACACCCACTGTGACGCTGGGTGCCACTCAGCCTCATTCACTATGAACATACCAGATTGTGTCCCAACACAAAGAGCCTGCTTCATTTATTAGGCATATAAACACAAGGCTAATATACATAGGCTCATACCCTGGGAAAGTCATCTATGCATCTATCTAATTTTATATCTACGGTTTTACAAAACATACATGTATTTTTCATTTATCTTAGGATGGAGTATCACTGGAAATGATGTAGTGTATATCTGAAATGACATAGTAACACAGTAAGCATTTTTCTGTGCTGGTAGAAGACTGTGATGCATGACAAATAGAAATATGCAAGGTAAGGCACCTCTGCAAAGTGTGCTTCCTAAAGTGTCTGAGCTTTTTTTTTTTTAAATACAGGCTTCCCCCCCCCCCCCTTTTATTGGTTGAGCTAGATGGACTCGTGTCTTTTTTCAACCAGACTAAAGACCCGTACACATGATAAGAAAATCAGAAGTAAAATTTAGTCTGACGAACGATCTGCCGATTTTCAGATCGTTAGTATGGTGCTTTCGACAGCAGATTCTGAAATTTTGGACAACAACAGGCTATACATTTTTTTTAGGTTGAATATATTTTTTATTGTCATTAACAAATTTCAAAAACAGGCTATACATTTTTTATTGTACGTAAACACAATGTCCAATTTTAGTTTAATTAGCACAGTTTTTGGAAAACGAAAGAACACATACAAAACAATTTAACACATGACATCACTTCTGAAGTTGAATTCTGTCATAGGAGAATTTTTGCATGTTGAGTAATCTCCTCACTTTCGATATGAGACTGGCATGCAACAAAAAACAAATTAGAAAAAAATAGGTATGTATGTCAAGCCTCAAAATTGTGTAGATCGGTAAAATGGCAAAAAACTGAAATAAACATATTCATAAGTAGGAAACACTTTAAACCTCTTTTGTGTTTATCAGTTTAGAGTTAACCAAAAAGTTTGGATAATAAGTTGCCACAACAGTTTTCTTTACTTTTTTTGAAAAAAAAGATTTAATGCAGATGAACTAACTGCTGTAGGCACCCTTTTCAGTATTAAAAGGTTGGTTCCACCCACCCAGACTGATGCTTTTGTTTGACAGCTTTGTTTGTCAACTCCTCCCCACTGACAGTATGTACAGTATATACAGTATCTCACAGAAGTGAGTACACCCCTCACATTTTTATAAATATTTTATTATACCTTTTCATGTGACAACACTAAAGAAATTACACTTTGCTACAATGTAAAATAGTGAGTGTACAGCTTGTATAACAGTGTAAATTTGCTGTCCCCTCAAAATAACTCAACACACAGCCACTAATGTCTAAAATGCTTGCAACAAAATTGAATATACCCCTAAGTGACAATGTCCAAATTGGGCCCAATTAACCATTTTCCCTCTCCGGTGTCATGTGACTTGTTAGTGTTACAAGGTCTCAAGTGTGAATGGGGAGAAGTTGTGTTAAATTTGGTGTTATCGCTCTCACTCTCTCATACTGGTCACTGGAAGTTCAACATGGCACCTCATGGCAAAAAACTCTCTGAGGATCTGAAAAAAAGAATTGTATAAGAAGATTGCCAAGGCCCTGAAACTGAGTTGCAGCACAGTGGCCAAGACCATACAGCGGTTTAACAGGACAGGTTCCACTCAGAACAGACCTCACCATGGTCGACCAAAGGAGTTGAATGCACATGCTCAGCATCATATCCAGAGGTTGTCTTTGGGAAATAGACGTATGAGTGCTGCCAGCATTGGTGCAGAGGTTAAAGGGGTGAGGGGTCAGCCTGTCAGTACTCAGACCATACGCTGCACACTGCTTCAAATTGGTCCACATGACTGTCGTCCCAGAAGAAAGCCTCTTCTAAAGATGATGCCCAAGAAAGCCTGCAAACAGTTTGCACTGAAGACAAGGATTACTGAAACCATGTCCTGTGGTCTGATGAGATACAGATAAACTTATTTGGTTCAGATGGTGTCAAGCATGTGTGGCAGCAACCAGGTGCGGAGTACAAAGACAAGTGTGTCTTACCTACAGTCAAGCATGGTGGTGGGAGTGTCATGGTCTGTAGCTGTATGAGTGCTGTCGGCACTGGGGAGCTGCAGTTCATTGAGGAAACCATGAATGCCAACGTGTATTGTGACATACTGAAGCAGAGCATGATCCCCTCCCTTCAGAGACTGGGCAGCAGGGCAGTATTCCAACATGATAACGACCCCAAACACACCTCCAAGATGACCACTGCCTTGCTAAAGAAGCTGAGGGTAAAGGTGATGGACTGGCCACACCCTATTGAGCATATGTGTGGCATCCTCAAATGAAAGGTTGAGGAGCGCATGGTCTCTAACATCCACCAGCTCTGTGATATTGTCATGGAGGAGTGGAAGAGGACTCTAGTGGCAACCTGTGAAGCTCTGCTGAACTCCATGCTCAAGAGGGATAAGGCAGTGCTAGAAAATAAAGGTGGCCACAAAAAATATTGACACTTTGGGCCCATTTTGGACATTGTCACTTAGGGGTGTACTCATTTTTGTTGCCAGCGGTTTAGACATTAATGGCTGTGTGTTGAGTTATTTTGAGGGGACAGCAAATTTACACTGGTATACAAGCTGTAAACTCACTATTTTACATTGTAGCAAAGTGCAATTTCTTCAGTATTGCCACATGAAAAGATATAATAAAATATTTACAAAAATGTGAGGGGTGTATTTACTTTTTTTGAGATACTGTTTATATATATATATATACATATATATATATATATATATATATATATATATATATATATATATATATATATATATACACACACACACACTATACTACCAAAAGTACAGGGGCGCCTGGAGATAACAACCGATGCGGCTTATTGGCTGCTTGGCTGTTATCCCAGCAAGCGCGAGGGGATGCTTAAAACAGTGGTAAAACTAAAAAAAATTCAAAATAAGTAAAAAGGAAAAAAAAATGTAAGGCTACCCCCATTGCCGTGAGCTTGCACGCTAAAGAGAATGCATAGGTAAGTTGCTCCCGCAGATGAAAACAGTGTTCAAATCACACATTTGAGGTATGGCCGCGATCGCCAGAGGGAGAGCATTAATTTAGCAAAAGATCTCCTCTGTAACTCCAAACTGGTAGCCAGTAAAAATAACAGTTGAACGCCCTGACAATTTGGGTGTTCATCGAACGGGCGAACATCCAATGTTCAGCCCACACTCATGCTCTGGCTGAACTGTTCGCCCAAATCTACCTGTGGATAGTGTTGACATGCTGCAGAAGGAAGCAGCTGCAGATGGGGGAGGCATGGCAGGATCACTACATATTTTCTGTTCTTTTAAACAAAAAGCTAAAAAAGAAGTCATAGTCAGCGTTAAAAAAGAATGAAAAAGAATAAAAAAAAAGTAAAAAACTGGACAAAATTATTTTCTTGCAGAATCAACAGATAATAAATGGGAGAACAGCATTGTTCATGCCCATTCGCTATGAAGGGTAGGTGGATTGTGCATGTGTTGTATATGAGGTCTATCGGTTTGTGCTACATTGATGTAACCTGGCAGCCAATAAGAGTAGACTGGAATATTCATGCATGAACAATGAAGACTTCACAGTACTAGTCACATGTTAAGTGAGCATGGGTACTATGTGAAAAAATTACTGAGCGAGTAGAGCAAGAAATCTGCATCAAATTCTATGTTCAGCTCAAAAATGCCTGTGTGGCAACTATTCGGATAATTCAGAAGGCTTTTGGGGATGAAGCAAGGAGGGCAGCGCAAATAAAAGTGTGGCACAAATGCTTTAAAGATTGTTGAGAATCTGTTGAAAGTGATCCATGTTCTGGAAGGCCTGCAACAAGCAGAACACCCGAAAATGCTAAAAGTGTACAGGATGCAACCAACAAAGATCGGTGTGTAACCTTTCAATATTTATCTTCTAAAAGGACAAAAGGGGATTGGACAATTTGAGGAGTAGAAAACTCGCTTAACTAAGCCACTAGTACGTTAACACAAGCAATAATTATGTCTTTCATATTTAATGCGTTAATATAGAAAATAAAATTGATTTTTGTCATGCTTTTTCATAGTTCAGGACACATTTTGGTGGGGATAATTCAATGTTATCAAAACACACAATTTCCAGTTATGCATCTTTGAGTTTATTCATGCATTTTTAATGTGTTCATAATATTTTATTAGGATGTGTGTATGTCTGATGTTGTTTTGTTGTTTGTGTCCTTGGAAAAGAAATAAAATGAGAAAAATAATGTGTGCTTCAATCATGTGGAATAGTTATATACAGTATACTGAAAAAGGAATATATTCCAACGTGTTTGCACATTTCTTTATATAAAATGTACAACTTTTGATAATGAATTGTAACTTTTTGGCAAATATTAGTAAGCATATGAAACAGAAGATGCATTATTTTTATTTTTTAAGTTCTTTAAAAAAAAAAAAAAAAATGAAATGAGCACTTTTAGGTCTGAAAACCTTATTTTCCAGCAAAAATGGAGAGCAACTTTTTTAGCTTCAGAGTTCCCCCACTAGTTTTTTTTTCTCCCCATTTTTATGGACAAACTTCTGTTTTCTGCTTTTGTTTCAATTTGTCATCAGTTCCAATCCCAATGACACAGAAATCAATGTATATGACTAAACAAGAAACAAAGGGCAGGAATTACTGGTGATTGCTGTTCATCGAAGAACTGTAAGACTTCTGAAAGGGTATTTTATGATTTAGGCCAGGTTGACATATGTGTGGCCGTGGGTTCGTGCCTGGGGTCTGGGTGCATGTCTATTTACCGGTTCAGGTGCGATTCAGGACCAAATGTTTGCCTGAATTTGTACCTAAACCGGACCTAAAAACACACACAGGACCTTTTTGCAACCTGCTCTGTGGCCGCTTCAACCCTTGGAGAACTGGCTTCATTGAGAGCTGGTCACATCCACCTGTCATGCAAAATGGATGCGGGAAAACCCGCATCCAATTCACACATATGTGAACCCAGCCTAAGTCAACAACATAACTATTAACAGTAAGAGTATTATGAACAAACATTTATAGTGGTGATGGCTTGCGAATATGTTTTCTGCTAGAGGACCTGGGCACATGGCTACTATTGAAGGAATCATGAATCTATGCTAAATAGTTCTAAAGGAGAGAGTCAAGCCAACTGAGACAATGAAAAAAAAATGGAGAGGCTTACTAAGATATGAAGGTAATATTTTATGTTCAAAAACCTACCAATACACTGGACAACAAGTTTTCTTTTACCAAAAGTCCCATACCCTATTAGGGTTTTTTTTCCTATCCATTCTTTTACCAAGGCTTTTGCTTCCTGAAAAACATTTGGTGATTTTGAGAGATCCTTTCAAACTGTGCTCAAATAAAATTTCAGAATGACCGAGTCACAAAGGAATCTTGAGAAATATGAAATGACCGTGTAACAACCATCATGCATTTAATTGCATAATGTTTTTGACATGCTGCATGAGCTTAACAGGGCTAAAAAAAATTTGCTGTAGATTTTTGTGTGTACTTTATGTCCAATGCACCTGGCTGCAGTGTCAACAATGCACCTGGCAAGCATTGATGGATTCCAGTTACCCTGATACCATTATTCCATTATATCAATGTCCTGGTGAAATCTTTCTCCATGTTCCTAACTGCACCTAGATTTTTGAGAAAGCGGTCCAAGAGTGAATGCAAAAAATATTCTTCAGTGACATGTTGCACTTCATGGTCTTGTAAGATGTAAGAAGTTTGTCAACTAACTGAATGTCATTTGGTATATTGTAGTAGCCAAGAAAAATCCCAATGGTGTCCTTAAATGATTTCCAGGTGATTTTCTCTGGCCCCCACTTACAGATTTTTAAACTGCTTGCCATTAATGATGTATCTAGTCTGTGGACCCACAAAAATGTCTTCTTTAATCTTGGCATTAGTTATCCCTGTAAACATCTGTCTCAAAAAACAACAAGCTTCACCTTCGTTGTGAAGCACTTTCACAAAATGTTTCATCCTTCCAAGTTTTATACCCTTTCCAACAAACTATGCAATGAAAAACAGGGACTTTTAGTTTAGGTTGGCATGGTGTCCACCGTAGCATTTGTAGTGGCAGAGCAGTGTAGGACTGGCCATAAGAGGGATTATGATGCAGTAGTCCAGCTTAAGCATATATTGCAATATGTGTGAACTAAAAATCCCTGTTATTCATTGCATAGTTTTTTGGAAAGGGTGTATAGCAGTGTGCAGAGGGTCCATCCATAATTTGTAGTGGTAATATGAGGTCACACCCTTTTAGCACCTGATAGTTTAAATACATGTACAAGCTATTGGGATTTGAGCACAGCTATTTATTTTCTCTATTGTAATGCAGGTCAGTGACCAGACCTGAACTCAATAGCTCCCCCCCACTTTGTGTCTTTATGCCCCAGGTTGGCATGGTATCCACCATTGCATTTGCAGTGGCAAAGCAGTGTAGAACAGGCCATAAGAGGCATTACTTTAATGCAGTTGGCCAGCTTAAAGCGTGTATTGCAATATGTGTGAACTGAAAACCCCTGTTTTTCGTTGCATAGTTTGTTGGAATGGGTGTATAGCAGTGTGCAGAGGATCCATCCAGAATTTGTAGTGGTAATATGTGGTCACACCCCTTTAGCACCTGATAGTTTAACCACTTTACCACCGGAGGATTTTCCTGCTTTACGTCCAGGCCACTTTATGCGATTCGGCACTGTGCGAATTTAACTGAAAATTGCGCGGTCATGCAATGCCATACCCAAACTAAATTTACGTCCTTTTTTTCCCCACAAACAGAGCTTTCTTTTGGTGGTATTTGATCACCTGTGCGATTTTCATTTTTTGCGATATTAATAAAAAAAATGCGACAATTTTGAAAAATAACAATATTTTTCTACTTTGACAGTTAAAAAATATCCAATATATTACATGTTTGTCATATATTTAGGCCAAAATGTATTTAGCTACATGTCTTTGACAAAAAAATTCTCAATGAGCGTATTTTTAACCGCTTTAAGACCGGAAGATTTTACCCCATTCCTGACCAGGCCATATTTTGCCATTCGGCACTGCGTTAATTTAATAGACAATTGCGCAGTCGTGTGATGCTGTACCCAAATTAAATTTATGTAATTTTTTTCCCCCACAAATAGAGCTTTCTTTTGGTGGTATTTGATCACCTGTGCGATTTTTACTTTTTGCGCTATAAACAAAAAAAGAACGACAATTTTGAAGAAATAACAATATTTTTCTAATTTTTTTATATGAAACCCCCCCCCCCCCAAAAAAAAAAATGTAAAAATCAAAATTTTTTAACATTTTAGGCCAATTTGTTTTCTGCTACATATGTTTGGTAAAAAAAAAAATCGCAATAAGCGCATTTTGATTGGTTTGCGCAAAAGTTATCGCAGCTACTAACTACGGGAAATTTATGTCATTTTTATGTCATTGTTTTTTTTGTTTAACTAGTAATGGCGGCGATCTGCGATTTTTTTTGCGGGACTGCGACATTGCGGCGGACAGATCAGACCCTTGACTGACATTTTTGACACTTTTGGGGGTACCAGTGACATTACTACAGTAATCAGTGCTATAAATATGCATTGTTACTGTAAAAATGACACTGGCAGGGAAGGGGTTAACTTTTATTGGTGATCAAGGGGTTAATGTATGCCTGGTGCTTACTGACGTGTGTGGGGGGGGGGGACTGTGTGACACAGGCTCAGATCGCAGGTTCAGATATGCTGAATTTTGTAATCTGACCCTGCCTGTCACATAGGAGATCCGCCCGCTTTGTTTACACAAGCGGGCGGATCTCCACACTCGATCCCCGCTGCTCCTCCCCTGGCCCGGCTCCCGCTGTGACTGAATACAGCAGGAGAGAGCCTCCGGCGGCGCGCGCGCCGCCCACAAGGGGAGGAGTCCAGCAACGTAGGTCTACATCGCTGGACGATAACAAATCACTTTGCCGCAGTAGGCTCAACGTGAGCGGCCGGCAAGTGGTTAAATAAATGCACAAGCTATTGGGATTTGAGCACAGATATGTCTTTATTCTTAAAATGTGGGGAATCTCTACTCTCCAGATTTGACCTTGAATCATTACTTTTATTGAATATCTCAGTTTTTTTATGTTGAAAATCTGTTATTCTCTCCTATCACCTTTATTTGCCTGCCCCAGCATGAGCACAATGCATTCTTTTGTCTATCCTCTGATATCAGCCTATGCCCCGTACACACGACGACCGATCGACCGATTGTATGCTTGTTAGTATGATGCTTCCGACAGCCGACAGCGCATTTTCGGCCAAACAGAATCTGTCGTGCAGGCATTAAAATTTTTGTTGGCCAACACCAGAACGGCCGATTGTTCCACAGTCAGTACAGATTTCGGCCGACAGACAGCAGATTAGCAAGACTGGGCATGCTCAGAAAAGAAAAAAGACAAGGAAAGTTAACCATCACATGACATCACTTCTGCAGTCGGCTGTTGTTGGCCGACAAAATTCGTGTGCAGTCTTTTGCAGTTTTCAACAGACACGACAGCCCTGGACAAAAGACGGCCGATCGTTCAGCCGACGATCGGTACGTGTGTACGGGGCATAATGCTCTAAAGCAAATTGCAAGTGATAAAAGACAGGAGCCCCAGATATTAGGGCATCCTCCTCCAAACACCGCCTATTAATAGCAAGTACCTGGCTATACTGCACCACTGCTGCCCTAAGAATTGGTGCGAGAATCAAATATTTATGTGAAAAAAGGCTGCCTTTGAAATAAAGAAAATGAATGGCGTGAAAAAAGGACAGGAAGGTAAATGAAAAGTGTTTATATTTCTCTCAGGTGACTCTCATTTGTGTATTGAAACTCCTGGGAAAGCCAGTTCAGCTGTGAAAGGATGTTATCTGCACAATTGAATATTGGCCTTATTAGGCCTAATTGTGATACCAGTATAGTTATATTTTATAGAGAAAACAACTGCTTTCTCTAACTGTCTCTCAATCCTTGGGAAGGAAGAGGCTGCTTTGACCTGCAGAATAACAGAGAGAGAGGGAGGCAGTGTGGTGGCAACTTTGTAAGTACAAAGTAGCTGTTCTGTAGAGCTGAACCGGTTAAAGAGAAAATTGAACCATGCAGTAAGGCAAGGATTTATTTTTATATTTTGTGCTTTTTCATAGTTTTCATTTGTTTAATGCAGGGGAGACACAATAAAGCTGGCTGTGGCCTGTTCGTAAACCTAATTGTTGCTGCGTGGAATCTTGCTATCTGTACAAAACCTCCTCATTAAAGCGGTCCATCCCAAGGAAAAACAAACACAGGGCTGCTGGTATTATGTTGTATATGACTTAAAAAAAAAAGAAATCTGAGAAACATCTGCAAATATCACTGTTTCTGTTGGCATGAGAGTGACGTGTCTTTCTCAGTATTGGTCCGTAGACGCTCCCAGCTGATGGCATACAGTTTATCTGATCTAGCCTCAGGAAGCCTTTTACATCCCTGACATCCATGCCATTGTCCTATAAATAAAACTGTATCACAAGTAGTAAAATATGTGCACCATCTTGAAGAATCTTGAAGAATGCAGATTCAGTGACCTTAGGTCCTTCAACCATTTACATTTGTAGGAGGGCTGTCCGAGTGCCTGCTTTCAGCATTTCCTAACACATTATGCATGCAAAGATATTAGCAGAACCTTTCCAACAGAAGCACAGGGAAACAGGGAAATACATGGTTATAAATAGCAAAATAAATAAATAAAAAAAAAACTCTAAGATGTCCCCACTCTAACCTTTCCTCATTCTAACTAAAGGGTGAAAGGAATTCACATGTAAAATATACCATTGTAATTTAAAATGTATACATTGCAAAATTTAAATTACAAAGATTAAACATTAGAACAGCTTTTCTCAGTCAGTGTTCTGTGGAACCATGTGGTATTGATAGGGGTTTCTTGAGCAATTAGCAATTTTTGACTCTCAAATAAGTAACCACTGACATCAATTATCTTTCTAGCTATCTGTAAGAGGGGCATTCTTCCTACTGTCCATGAATATGATGAAAATTCTTCCCATTGACCACCAATGTAGAGGGTCCTTCTCCTACTGACTACCAATGTAATGAGCATTCCTGCCACTTACCACCAGTGTAATGGGGCCTTTTTCCTACTGACCACCAATGTAAAGTAGCCCTTCTCCCACTGACTACCTATATAAGGAACATTCTTCCCACTGACAACAAGTGTCAAGGCTCCCTTTCCTCACCGACCACCAATCTAAGGGGGTCCTTCACCATTGACCACCAGTGTAAAGGGGCATTTTCTGACTACCAGTGTGTGGGAATACTGCAGTTTTCACTTAGTGCATTTTTTTCTATTCATTAATAATTAAATGTTTAATTTCATTATTACTGAAAATAATTTTGTCATATGGAGCAACTTTGGAGGCCAAAGTACACCACTTTCCCTACTCTTTATTTATTCTTGCTATTTACCATATTATAAAGTGATCTGTAAAAATAGTATTTTTTGGTAGGATTCCATGAGACCTTAAGTTATTTCATAGGTTCCTCTATGTTAAATACTGTAGGTTGAGAAAGACTGTAATAGATGGTGCTGTACACTGTCTACACCTTGGGTAAAAAAAAACAGCTTCTTTAGTTTCTCCAATGTTCATGGTAGGGTACACAAATCACATTACTGGTCTTCTCCCAGAGAGTCTTCTATACTTGTAGCTAGAAACTTCTACTGCATTTAGATTTTCTACTGTTGCATGGGAGAAAAAGAGCTATGACAATTGCTTTAGATAAGAACATAATCGACAGAAGGATTGTTGGTTAACACTATTACGTACAATATTGCTGCAACTTGGGAGACCAGCCTTGATCTGCTGTGTTTCCAGCAATATAATACATAAAATACCAATCTGTTATCAAAACAGTTAAGAAGGTAATCCAATCTTGTGCAGAATTACTTTCTTGGTGGTGAGATTAATGGTTGTTTATAAGACAAAGGAAAGAACTAACCTTTTGCCCACCGTACATCCTGCTTGAAATTGCAGTAGTTCTTAGTGAATGCAAACAGTTCAAATCTGAAGAAAAAAGTCATAATGTATTGGGGTTGATTTACTAAAGGCAAAAAGTCTGTGCAATCTCTAAGTGCAGTAGTACTCTTTATTTCATAGTAAATGTCAGTGTGGTGAAGCTTCATTTTGTAAAGAATACCAAATCAGGAGCGAGGAAAATAAAAAAATACATTTTTGCTTACACCTAATTTGCTGATAAAAATCAGCGGAGCTTTGCCACATTTACTAAGCTCCGGGGAAAATAAGTGTACTGCCGAGTGCACAGTCTTTTTGCTTTTAGTAAATCAACCTCAATATGTGTTAATGGAAGTTAAGCATACAGTAGAATTGAGATACCCTAAGAAAATGCCTGAAAATTTTGTTGGGCAGCATAATTTATATTTAACAACACTTGCTTGTGGCAAAGGCATAACTACAACCTTAAGGGCCCTGGTGCAAGAAAACATGGAAGGCCCCCATCCCGGGACCCTTTCTCATGTTCTGCAGTGGGCCCATCTTGCTGTCTTGAGGCCCCCACATGGTGGTGGAACGCCTGAGCCAAGTCGCAAGTGCAACCTTTACAACCCTAGTAGTTCAGCCACTGACTTTACTATTACTAGTGGGCATTTTGAAGGATGTAAGGGAGCACTCTGGAAGATATAAGGGGCAGAGTGATCCCTTTCATCCTCCTGAGTGCCCCCTTGGGATCAGTGGAAGTAGTGTTTGTGGGGGGGGGGTGGGATCAGTGGTTGTGGTGGTGGGGGGAGGGATGTGGCAGGGGAATGGAATCAGTGGCGGTGGTGGAATTAATCGTGGATGGAGGGGTCAGTGGCAGAGGGATAGTGGTGGGGGATGGGATCAGTGGCAGAGGGATGGTGGTGGAGTAATGGGATCAGTGGCAGAGGGATGGTGGGGGGGGGGTGGGATCAGTGGCAGAGGGATGGTGGAGGGGATGAGATCAGTGGCAGAGGGATGGTGGGAGGGATGGGATCAGTGGCAGAGGAATAATGGGGGGAAGGGATGGTGGTGGAGGGATAGGATCAGGGGCAGAGGGATGGTGGGGGGGATGGGATGGTGGTGGTGGAGGGATGGGATCAGTGGCAGAGGGATGGTGGGGGGGATGGGGTTAGTGGTAAAAGAATGGTGGGGGGGTGGGATGGTGGTGGTGGAAGGATGGGGTTAGTGGCAGAGGGATGGTGGGGGGGGGATGAGATGATGGTGGAGGGATTGGATCAGTGGCAGAGGGATGGTGGGGGGGTGGGATAAGTGGCAGAGGGATGGTGGAGGGGATGAGATCAGTGGCAGAGGGATGGTAGGAGGGATGGGATCAGTGGCAGAGGAATAAGGGGGGAAGGGATGGTGGAGGAGGGATAGGAGCAGGGGTAGAGGGATGGTGGGGGGGGGGATGGGATGGTGGTGGTGGAGGGATGGGATCAGTGGCAGAGGGATGGTGGGGGGGTGGGGTTAGTGGTAAAAGAATGGTGAGGGGATGGGATGGTGGTGGTGGAAGGATGGGGTTAGTGGCAGAGGGATGGTGGGGGGATGAGATGGTGGTGGAGGGATGGGATCAGGGGCAGAGGGATTGTGGAGAGGTGGGTGGAGGAATAGGATGAGTGGCAGAGGGATTGTGGGGGGGTTGGGTTGGTGGTGGAGGGATGACTTTAGGGGCAGAGGGATGGTGGGGGATGGGATAGAGGGATGGGATTAGTGGCAGAGGGATAGTTGGGGGATGGGATGGAGGGATGGGATCAGGGGCAGAGGGATTGTGGGGTGGATGGGATGGTGGTAGAGGGATGGGATGGTGGTAGAGGGATGGGATCAGTAGCAAAGGGATGGTGAGGGGGATGGGATGGTGACACTGGCACTCACTTGTTCTCAGTGTCAGTCAACCCCCCTCCTTGCTCAGTGCTCTCAGCCTGGCTTCACAGTGCCTCCAGTAGCAGCTCTCCCGACATGGGAACTCTGTCTTCACATTGGCTCACGCAGGGGAGATCTCCTCCCCCTTCACTCTACTGGCCCATCAGCTGACTTTCTCCTCCACCTGACATTGATCTGCTTGGAGGAATGGGCAGAGTGCTGTCCCAGTAGAAGTGAGTTTATAATGTCCCGACTGACATGATGCCTGCAATTAGCGGCAGGGGCGTGTGACACCTACAGTCTACAACTATGTCTGGGACATATTGTCCCGATCATTGCTTAGAAGAGGCGGCAGGCTGGCGGCGGGCGGGCGAGCTGGCGGGGAGCCCCTCTGCAGTGGCGTAACTCCAGGGCCCAGTCGCAAGTGCGACTGCTGCAATGCTGGTAGTCCACCACTGGCTTGTGGCTAAAATATCTAAATTTATAAAACCTCTTACAAAATTCTGTTATTTTTTATAGATCCGGATTTCTCAATTTTGTGGCTAACCAACAAGGTCTCTTTCTGTATTCCTTTAATGACATATTGTAGTACTGTGATTAATTCTTATTTGAATTTATCAAGCACATACTATTGATATTTTTTCAGCACATTTGATTTCATCTTTCATGATGACTTGTAGTGACCTTTCTGAACAACTACAGTCAGGATTTCCCTGATGAGACTCAACAGAGCCATCTTCCTGCAAGGTTTTAAATGATATCCAGGTTATTAAATTAAAGGTCAGTTACATGGTCTTATTCCGCTGGACTTCTGTGTTTTTTGACACTGTTGATTGTTCTCCTCTCATTTGGATTCTCCAGCATTCATTATAAAGTGGTTTGTTGATTCTCATTTCTATTTTAAGACATCTGACTGATCCTGCTCCACAGTCTATAGCAATAACAAAAATCAGTACGCCAAATAAAATTGCAATTGTAACTATGCTCAGATTTAAGTATACAGTTATAATGGTGAATTCAAAATAATCCAATACCCAACATAATGACCTCCACTGTGACACATCCATAATAACTCAAGCAAAAAGTATATAGGAAAAAATCATATACCAATGTTGGACTTGGCACTGGCATGAGACAAACCACTTCCGGCTTCGCACTTCTGGTCCGTGGAACACATAGCATTCCAGATACAGCACATGGAACCGTTGGCTCTGTATTTAAGGCTTTTACTTATTGTCACTGTTGTAAGTGCATTTTACTTATATTAAATAAAACTATCTATACTGTATTACACTATGAGATGCCTCTTTTCATCTGCATAACCCCGTGATGGAAACCCCAAGTAATCTGGTAGACTGATGTGGAGAAGGAGACATATTGGCGTTCTGGTTTACCTGTTCGTGTCTGTGACCCCTGCAGGTATTGTTCTCTCTGGTTAGTGCGGACCTGAAAGGGGGGAGCACGCGTGAATTCACATTTCCAGTTCACCATCAGAGACTGCGTTTTTTGCACTGATTTTGCACTTATCACTTTAACTTATGAATTTTTTTAATATATATATTTTTTGTACTGCATTTTTCTTTGCACTTTTTTGCACTGAGAACACCTTTTTACCTCATAATTCATAGTGTGTGGTTATATATTTATGCGATAATTTGCTTAATGATATTTGTATTTTTGTCAATTTTTTTCACTGAGAGTACCTTACTATTGGATTCATATGTTATAGTGTATGTGATTTGGTTACATATGATTATTATTGTATTGCGTACATATTATTTATGTCTTTATGTACACAAGGTTTTAAGGAAATAGTAGTTTTATTACTTTTTATCTAGATATTTTTCCAGGCAGCGCCACCTATACCTCTCCCTTGAATATATTCACAAACTCATCTCAGAATTGTCCTCCTGACTGTCCTGATTAATGAATAGTGATGATTGTTGTAATAGATATGATAGTAGCAATTAAATCAATCATTAAAGACCAAGATCTGCTGATGGGATCCTACACAAAAAGCATAATTCTGTATCTCCTGCACAGCCCAATCCCCCCTATGTGACCTCTGATTTTCATGCTTCTCTGCCAACCCATAGCAGGGAGACAAGGCTGTGCGAGGTAGAAGCAGTCTATGCTCTTTGGGGGGTATGCATTGATAGGCGGATAGTTACAAACAGCTGTGTTATGTGTCCCCTGCACAGCCCACTGTCTCTGCTGTACTCTTTGATTGGGAGTGGGACATTTGCTATCTGTAGGCAAGCAGTGATCTCTTTTCAAAGGTCTGACACCTCCTACTGAGTCAGGGCCAGAGCTTTTCAATCAGCTTATTGCAGAGCAATTGGACTCATTCAGCAGGGAGAGTGTCAGACCTCTGCAGAGGAGTCACTGTGAGCAAGGATCCCTCTCTGCAGCTGCTGGCAGGGGATATACTTCTCTACCTAGGCTGTAGCTGCTTTAGAATGAAAGCGATCTATAAGTCACTGAATACTGTTTGTATAGATGCCACTGGAATGTATTGAACTGATTTAATCCGAGAGTTCAGCTGGGTTTCAAGGAATGACAAATGTATTTCCAAATCAGTAGCCACAAAACAGAAATATTAAAATTGCTCTGGTCCATAAGGGGCCAGATGACAACCATCAAGTAGAAAGTCTATACTTGTGACTGAGCCAAGCCTAACCCTAAGCACGTTTTCATTTATAAGTCTTGTTTAGAGTGGAAATCAGTCTTGTCTTTAGTAATTGGTCTTTGAACTTTGCAAACTGTCTCACTTGGCTGCCCAGGAATACAGACACACAGGTCTCTAAACCTGTTGCAGAGGCTTTGCTGAAGGAGACACAGCCTGATTTGCATCTAATCATGTTTGATTAATGCCCACTTTTGTCTTAGAATCATTCTGTTTGGCAATGTTTCTTTAGATAATGATGTCACAAAAGAAAATGGCATATCATGTGCTGTACGTTTCTGTTTTTACTAGCATTTCACAGCAAAAACAGAGAAAAGCTCTTCTCCATCTCGGCCACTCAAAGGACCCTTGTTTTCATTGTTAAAAATACAAGGCCTCCTGTGAATGGCTGAGCAGCGCTCAGCCCAAATCAATTTTGTTCTGGCAGCAAATGGGAAGTCACTGTACTGCTGCCAGAACACAGTACTGTATACTGTATTTGTTTGATGCTACATACGGTTTATATAGCACTGGTATGAGAAAAATTACCATGTGGGTCGGCCCATGCCCCAAAAAAAAAAAAAAGGATAAAGAAAAAATAGGGGTTTGTGAGGCCAATTGGGAGAAGGAAAACCAGGATTCAACCATATAAAAATAAATCAGTTTATTGATACATGTATAAAAAATGTGTATAGATGAGGGACAAAGGAAAAAGATCCCCCATATATTCACACCAAGAGTAAAAAGCGCAGCACAGAAATATATTCCCTATAGCGGGAGAAATACTGTTGTTGACGCAAGGAGTCTCTGATGACATTCGGTTTGAGGGTCCCAATGAGCCAACGCGTTTCGCATAAGGCTTCGTCAGGGCCAAAGAGACCGAGCAATACCGATATTTCTGCAGTACATACATATAGCAAAAAAGAAAACATTAGAAAATACATAACAAAACATCTCTTATCTTATAGTTCTTCTATACAATCAAATTGTATCACATTAAAGAGTACATATTCATGAACTCTATGTGGGTAGTTCATACTGACCTTGCTGCGTGCAAAAATAGTATTGGCAGGATAGGATACCAAGTCCCTAAAACACGATGTAAAGCTATGGTGGCGGCTGTAAATATTCGTAGTAATTTTTAGGTAATTCCTCAGTCGGATAGGTATATGACGTAATCCCACAATACCGTTATGGCACTACTGGAGTATATACATCTATATATGTTTGTTTTATTTTCAAACAAAAAGCGAGGAAGGATAGCAGTGGAGCTGTGGACAATTATATATTGTCAATGCCAATATATATAACAAGGGGAATTGTATTATAGGAGTACAATCTAGCTAGAGGGCCCTTACTATGATGTAGGGCTACAGATCATAGTTATACCCACCTTATATAGCACTGACAGCAGCCACATCAATTAGTAAAGAAAAAGGTACATTTGGCCCACTTGGCCCTAACAAACTACTTGAAATGAGAGTAAAGATGGAGTTTGACTGAGAAACATTTGCAAAAACATTGTTGAAATGATTATAGCTTATCTGGAGGGCACTGCTTTTTCCTGAACAAAACTGGAATCTCATAAAAGGATACACTAATAACATAATGAGATTTATTGATAATAAACAAGAACGCCTACAGCCAGGAAACTTGAACATTCTTTCTTGAAGTGTGGATTCACCCACACTGCAAGGGTTAAAGTGGTTGTAAACCTCAGTCATTGAATCTGAAGCAAAGCTTGTATATCTGTAGTGTTTACTTATCTCTCTCCAAAGCTCTAAGTGTGGTTTTGTTCCTCTGTTACTAGCATGAGTTACTTCTGAGAGGTTGGTGAGATAAATGGGAGTTGGGGAGGGGAGAGCTCAGCAGACAGCTTGTCTATTCACAACACAGTTCTTCTGCTGTGTGGCGGAGGTTTGTGCGTTTCCTTACATCAGGTCTCACACACTGTTGCTGCAACCTCTCTGCCCTCTCCTCTCTGCTCCTGACAGATAAAGAACAATTTTAACACTTTTCTACCCTTTTGAAGGGATGTAGAGAATAGAAGACTGCAGATAAACATGTAAAACCTATGTAGAAGGATGTGTATCATCTGAGGCTGTTCACTTCACTGGGTAAGGGTTTACAACCACTTTAACTGGTTAACACATTTGCTTGCTTATGCCTAGGGTGCATGGAAAAGTAGATCTAATTACCCAATACTTTGCTCCTCTGCGCTGATTGACTGGTCTCTGCAAGTATCATTTCCCCCATGCTCCAGTGGTTTAAAGGCTTGATGCCATCAAAATTGATGCAGAATCCATAGTTCTGCATTGTATGTGCGGATGCCAAAACCGTGTCCATGGGCAGAGTATGTCGGAGAGCTGTTAGCCGGGTGAGAGTGTAGGACTGAGTAAGTAAAAGTGCTTCTACTCTCTCCTAGACCTAAATGAACAGTTAGCCCACATAGTGCGGGCGCAGTCTTACCTCAAGGAAGAATTTTCAGATTTCCTGGAGATGGGCTTTAATACAATAATATTAAAAAGAAGTAATATTACAAAAAATAAATTTTGAGGCTACACAAAAAATAGCACAAAAAATGTCACATCTTTTCTGTTTGATTATGCTTTTTTAATGTTACATCCAAATATAAGGAAAAAGAAAAGCTAATATTGTCAAGATAATTCAGGATATAACCACACTTATTTCCAGTTCTCTATAATGGACTAATAGGGATGGCTAACTGGATCAGTGTAATGTCACAAGCATAGGTCAGGGTAGTCAATGAAGGTTTACATTCCAGACACAAGCCAAGGGTCAGAAAAGAGGAATACTGCCAAATCACACAACACAAACCAAGAATACAAAGTCATTTCATTGTAAAGGTACATTCATTTGAATCAAGAACCTGTCATGGGTGTACTTTCAGCAAACTTTGAGTCATTAAAGTCTGGAATACCTGCAGGTGCATGCCTAAAGAAAGTGTCTGAAATATAAAGGGGAACCATTGTACAATGACAATCACTGTGATCGTTGGAAACTAAGGACAAATATATGCTTGGAAGGGGCTCTACTTCCTATTTAAATGACATTCACTGCTCTCCAAATACAGAACGTGTGCTGCACAGCTTGAGTCCAGCAATTAGTCCGTCCCTATAAACCCCTGCAGTTTATAATCATGTAGAAGTGTGCTGGGGACTAAAGAGCTGAAACAAGCTCTGTAGCCTTTGTGTCATCCTGCTGATTCTACAAAACTTTACAAACTCTGTAGGTACAGGAAAGACATTACCCTGACAGACTACACATATCATTTCAGCCTCAGTACTCTCATGGGATTAGTAAATGCAGTGGATTATTATTATAATTATTATTTTGGGGAGTTCCAATTATCTGTTTTTATATTCAAGTGTAATATAAATTTTCCAATATAAGGGAGGTTGGCAGCCTGGTGTTTGATATCCATAGAACACACTTCATTGCATGTCCAACACAAATAAGAAAAGACCCAATACACAACTCCTACGCGTTTCAGCCCTTATTGGCTTTAGTCATAGGTTTGACTATACCTCCTTCACTGTAAAGCATAGAAGAATTTAGTTCCACTTTAATGCAAAATGTTTGTGTTATTGAATGCGGAGTGGGTTTTTTTTTCTGCAGAGATCATCTTCAAGGACATCCTTTTATACTGTATAATCAAAAAAAGATTGCAGCGCTATAAAATTAAATGAATGTGATACAGTATATCATATCACAAAGACACAAACAAATCATATACAGTATATCAAAGGAATATACATTTAGTGAAGTCCATATGTAAGAGTCCAAGTAAAACAGAATGTTGTAGTTCCACTTGCTCAATGATAACTCAAGTGTAACCACGGTGATATCCTCTACCGAATGGTAAAAGAACCAAGCCAAGGTCCTGAAGAAGTACATGGCACAAAATGGATGTTAAGCTGAGATATACGTCTGAGGTCCAGTCGCTATCCTAAGTTTAGTTTGGCGGCTTTAACAGTAAGTGCACTACCATTATCTGCACTAGTTGTGTTACACTCTATGGACCTTGCTTATGGATTTGTACCAGCATTTTGGTTTTTGTTTTTATTCTAACCACTGATTTTTGTTCAGCGAGTTAGTGTTTTAATTATATTTGTACCATTTGTTTTAATAAATACTACACTATGAAATTTAATTTCTCATGCTTGGCGATTTATCCTTCAGATCGGTTTGAATACCCTGTGTGATGACATTGTTTTGAAAGCTCTGGAGCGCACAGATCTCTGTTGTTGACACCACTTCCAGAGAGATATCATATCAATACCATTGCGAGTTTGCTGTCCTATAATTTAGATAGCATATGGTTCTGGTGAGTTTGCATATTCACTTAATTTTTATAGCGCTGCAACGTTTTATTGATTGCTCACTGTTAGTGTTGGTATATTCACAATGTTTTGCATGCTGCTGATTCAAACAATTTTTTGTAGCACTGACATACTATTGTTCTGCTTCTATACTTTATATTTATCTCTCTCCAAAGCTTCAAATGTAATTTCTCACCCTGGTTCTTCTGTTATCAGCATGACTTAGTTCTTGCAAACAACAGTTAAAATGGTGATGGAAGATGGAGCTGCAGCACCCAGCCTGTGACTGTTATCCACAGCTGTGCTTGTTCTCTCTGTGTGAAGGGGGTGTGTCCCTTCCTTCCAATCAGGGCTCAGAGCTATTGGTTATGTGAAGACTTTAGATCCCAATCCCCTGTTGATAGAACTAAAGGAAAATCCTTTCTTCTGTGCGGTTCCAGTATAATCTACAGAAGAAATGGCTGTAGATACACATCTACAACTTATGTAGGAGGTTTGGTTTAATCTCTGTGTATCACCTAATGCTAGTCACTTCATTGGGTACATGTAAGGGTTTACAACCACTTTATAGCTGGAGTTAATCTTTAACCACTTAGTGACTGCCCCATGCAGATATACTGCGGCAGGGCGGCCGCTCTGTGCCAGATCATATACCTAGCAGGTGTTCCAACACTTCCGTGTCTGGGGCGCATGCACGCGCCGCCGGCGAACCGCTGTGATTGGTCCCATCGATCATTCAGGAGAAAGGCAGAACAGCGGTCTGCCTATGTAAACATGGCAGACCACTGTTCTGTGAGAGGGGAATGTACTGATCCTGTGTTCCTGCAGGGCATTCCCCCAGTCAAAGCACATCTCCCACATTTAATAATCACTCCCAGGGAACACAGTTAGCCCTTTGATCCCCCCTGATGTTAACCCCTTCCCTGCCAGTGTCATTAGTACAGTAACAGTGCATATTTTTTTACATTGATCACTGTATTGGTGTCACTGGTCCCCAAAAAGTGTAGGTTAGGTGTCCGATTTGTCTGCCGCAATATCAGAATCCCGCTATAAGTCACTGATTGCCGCCATTACTAGTAAAAACTAAAAACTAAAGTATAAGAATAAAATAAATAAAAATATACCATAGTTTTTAGCCACTATAACTTCTGCGCAAACCAATCAATATAGACATATTGGGGTTTTTTTTTACCAAAAATATACAGCAGAATACATATTGGCATAAATTGATGAAGAAATTCGATTTTTTTTACATTTTTTTATTGGGAATGTTTTATATCAGAAAGCAAAAAATATTTTCCTGACAGACTCTATGGCAGCATACGTTTCATTTTTGCCCTGCCTCCACTCCTACCCTATAGGACCCCACTCCCATAAATCTTTGCTCCTATTCAGCATCCATGTTCTTTTTTTGTCCTCCTCTGGAGCACCTGTAGAGTGCCTTGTTCCTATCCTCAGTTCAGCCTCGGAGTGCAGCCTGTGGGAATGTTCAGGGGCTATGCGGCGACTTCGCCAGGGTTCCAGGAGTGTTGCTTCTAGGTAGGGGCGTATTGCTGTGTGGGCTGTGTGCTATGGCTTCTCTCCCTCTCTGACCTGACTGTGTTTTGGTCCTCAGTGAAATTCAGTTCCAGTCTCCTGGGTTGAAAGCTTCACCGCCCTTTCTCAGCGGGTCCCTGTTAAAGGGTTCTACCTTGGGGTACGGTCTGTGGGGGGGAGGGTGGTGCATCATGTCTCTCTTTCTCTATTTTTTTTCATAGATCTTCCAGGTCTGATCCTCAGCACACCGCGCATAAAGAAGATTGCCATTCAAAATCGCAGCACCGGCATTCATCTTCAAAGTCCAGGCGCAGATCCCCTTCTAGCCCAAAGAGCTGTAGTAAGAACTTAGTGTCTTCACCCAGATCTTCTCGTCACCCCGGCCACTTACATGAGACATGGTGCTGGGGATGTGGATCTTGGGTCCCAGACAGAAAGCCTTTCTGTGACCACTGTCATGCCCAGGCTGGGGAGGGGGAGTACGGATAAACTGTTGGAATCCATGATGAGACGAGTCCTTAAGGATTCCCTGAGTGAACTGGGAGTTAGCCATGTCCAAAGTATGGCTTTGGACCCTCCACGCTCTCCCGTGAGGGACGCTCAGGGCAAAGACACCCTGAAATCTTCACAGCTAAGCCGTCCTTGCATCTTACTTTCAGACAGCGATTTAGAGACAGAAGATCCCTGTCTGGGTTTCGATTTTGGACTTGTTCCCCCCCCCCCCCCCCGGGTCAGGGCGGTAATTGAAACCCTAAACTGGGAAGATCCATCGGTTTCTCCTCCCAAACAGAGAAAATTCTTTAAGCAACTGAATAAAGATCATCTGAATTTCCCATTCCTAGGAGAGTTGGGAGAGGTTATTACGGATGAATGGAGTAAGGTGGAGAGGAAATCTTCCATGCACTCAAAAATGTCGAAGCTCTATCTCTTTAAGGAAGGTTAAGTGAAACAACTGGAGTCCCACTCCCCACCTCAGGTGGTTGCAGCTGTAAAGAGACTCGTCAAGCATGTGACTGTTCCGTTGGAAGATACAGTGTCTTTTAAGAATGCTTTGGAAAGACGGATTGATACCGATCTTAAACAAATCTATCTAACGGCAGGCATGGCTTACAAACCAGCCTTAGCCCTAGCAGCAATGTCCAAAGGAATGGAGATATGGGCAGACAACATGGATAAGACCCTTATGAGTGTCTCTGTAGAGGTGGCCAGAAGCTCCCCCATTCAAGAGCTGAAAATGGCATCGGCTTTCTTAGGAGAGGCGTCCATTGACATCATCTGCCTTGTGGCTCGAGTTATGCTATCCTCTGTCATCACTAAGCATGTCCTCTGGCGTTGACCCTGGTTAGCTGATTCTGCATCAAAGCAGGTGTGATGCCGGATTCCGTTTGAGGGCTCCTCCCTCTTCGGTAATAAGTAAGATAAAGCTATAACACGGGGCAAAAGGGGGTGTAGATCAAGGTTCCTCCCCCAAGACAAGTGTATGCTAAATCAGAAACGGGCTTACCCCAGGAAGTAAAATACAGGCCGTGTTAGGTAGGCATGCAGCTACGTACAAGCAGAGAGTTTGTGAGAAGTTGGAAGTCAAGACGGTCCTCCTTCCGGAAAACCCCTAAGGGTAGTTCTACTGGGGACAGGGAGGCCACAAAGTCCTTTTGAGATTGGGCCCCCTCAGACATGTAAGGTGGGGCCTTACCTTCTCCACTTTTGGCATGTCCGGACGGCCTCAACCTTGACCGTCAGAACGGTCTCTTTGGGACATTCTTGGGCCTTCAGCAGCGCTCCTAGGCTCAGGTTCGTCCCCACTTCCCTCCCAACTTCGGCATAGAAAAGGCAGATGCTTCTGTCCTACGTAGAATGCTTGATAGCTCAGGACGCCACTGTTCCCATCCCGAAGGTCGAGAGGGGGCAAGGAATTTACTCACCTCTCTTCATGGTACAGAAAAAGAACGGTACCTGGAGGACTGTCAAAGATCTTATGCATCTAAATCAGTTTATCGAGAGAGAGAGGTTCAAGTTGGAGACACTACTAACTATCCAGCAGTCAATCCAGCCAGGGGACTGGCTAGTATCTATAGACCTGAAGGACGCCTATTTTCATGTCCCTGTAGCAAGAAACTTCCAACAGTTCTTGCGCTTCGCCATCGGTCAGACTCATCTACAGTTTACCTGTCTCCCCTTCGGGCTTTCAACATCGTCTTGCACATTTTCAAAAGTCTTGTTGGCAGTAGTAGCTTTAATAAGAGTCAGAGGTATCTGACTCCATCATTACCTAAACGATCTGGACAGGATTCAACTTCTAGAAAACATGGGTCAAGTCTTCGCCACTCTCCAGGAATTCCGGTGGATCCTGAACATGGAGAAGATTCATCTGGAACCCACACAGTCCCTTGTGTTTCTTGGGGCTCAGTTTGACACAGCAAGAGGCACCATCTCTCTGCCCGAAGAAAAAATTCTGGTGGTCCGAGACATGATATTTCTCGCTCTCTCTTCTTCTCATGTCTGTGCCCGGCAGTGTCTGAAAGTCATCGGGACTATAGTAGCCACAGCACCCATGGTGAAGTGGGCATTATGGAGAATGCGGCCCTTCCAGGGAGGCTTCCTCCAGCAGTGGGGGTCAGTAGACAAGGATCAATGCATCTACCTAATACCAGGAATGATGGGGTGCCTTCCCTGGTGGCTTCTGTGGGAAAATCTCCTCAATTGCCATTTTATAGTCCCTGTCTCGTGGATCACAATAAAGTCAGATGTCAGCAGTATAGTTTGGGGCACTCACTGTTTATCGGAAATGGTGCAAGGCAGATGGGGTTTCCTGTGGGATAGTCTCCAATATCCTAGAGCTTCAGGCAGCATTCCAAGCGTTACAAGCCTTCCGTCACCTGACGTGGGGGTCCTCAGTGATGCTCAGATTGGAGAACACAATGGTGGTGGCCTGTGAAGAGGCAGGGGGGGAACTTGCAGCCTGTCCCTGCTACAGGAGGTGGAGCCAACTATAACCTGGGTGGAGAAGAACGTGTCCATCTTATCTGCAGCATATGTTCCTGGAGTCCAGAATGTGTAGGTGGCCTTTCTCTCTCGAGTCCGGCTGGACAAAAACGAGAGGGCTCTACACAGTGAAGTCGTCAAGTGGGTCCTGTCCCTGGGGTTCTACCCAGACGTCAACCTCTTTGCGTACCCATGCAACTACAAGCTATCAAGATGTTACTTGAGATTCCAAGATCCCAAGGCCTTCAGGGTGGACGCCCTCATGAACCAATGGAAGTTTTGCAGAGCCTATGCCTTCTCTCCAATTCCAGTTGTTCTTCAGTTCCTGTGGAGGCCCAGGAGAGAAGCGGTGGAAATAGTGGTGATAATTCTGTACTGCCCAAACAAGCCCTGGTTTCCCCACCCCACTTGCTACTCAGTTACCAAGATCCGATCCCTCTGCCTTACAGACTGGACCTGCTGTCCCAGGGCTCTATCCTACATCCATGTCTGACTCATCTGCACCTGAAGGTCTGGTTCTTGAGGGGGGAAGGCTCGAGGCTCTAGGTTGCCCAGAAGAGGTCATCCCAACACTCTTGAACGCTAGGAGGAAGAGCACTAATAGAGTTTACGAGAGGATATGTCCAAGTTCACAATCTTTTTGTCCTCCAGAGTCAGCCCGTGGGTGCCTCCTATGGTCCAAGATATCCTGAACTTCCTACAGTCGGGCCTGGTCCTGTCTCTGTCAGTTACCTCGCTCAAGGTGCAGGTATCGGCTGTTTCAGCTTTCACGGGAGTGTCTTGGGCCAGGCATGCCCTGGTTCGTCAGTTATTTAAAGGGGCAGTGAGACTCAGGCCTCAGAAGAAACGTAGATTTCCCAAATGGGATCTTCTGCTGGTCCTCGATTTCTTCTCATTACTCGGATTGGATTTGGACAAGCCTCTCTCGATCAAAGAACTTACTCTCAAAACAGTTCTCCTGGTGGTCATCACATCAGCAAAGAGAATATCTGAGATTTGAAGTCTGGGCTCAAAGGAGTCTTTTATAACCTTCTTCCCAGGCAGAGTGGTCCTAATTCCTATGCTGGGATCAAACCCTAAGGTTACCTTCATTTTGCAAGAGAACCAGGAGATTGTTCTCCCCACCTTCAAATCAAGTGAAAATTCTGTAGTCCATCCTCTTGATAGGGGCAATACCCTGAAGCAGTATCTAGAAGCCACAGCTCCCTTTCAACAGTCTGAGTACCTATTTGTTCTCTTTTATGGGAAGAACAAGGGGATGAGTGCTTCGCCAAGATCAATTGCTGCATGGATCGTGCAGGCCATTCAGGGGGCCTATAAAGTGAAGGGCTTGGCACCTCTGGAAGCGGTGACAGCGCACTCGACCCGAAGCGTCTCAACATCTTGGGAAGATGCCAAGGCACGTTGCACCTGAAGTAATCTGCAGGGCAGCCTCCTGGTCTTCTATCAACACGTTCTTGACCCATTATTGTATTGAGTCAGCTGCTTTATCTTTTTGTTAATTTTGGTGTTTAAGTACTGTCGGTTGATGGTGTCAATTAAAATTTTTTAGTTTAGCATCAGCCCACCCAGGTGTGTACGACGAGGTATTTCCCAAATGTATGCGGACATGGAGTCTGTCAGGAAAACTGAAAATTGTCTATCAAATACTTACCGTAATTTTCCTTTCCGGAAGGACTCCATGACAGCAGGAGTCCCTTCCCAGTTCCTGAGTAGGCTAGTTACAGAACACGGATGCTGAATGGGAGCAAAGATTTATGGGAGTGGGGTCCTATAGGGTAGGAGTGGAGGCGGGGCTAAATCCAAATGTATGCTGCCATGGAGTCCATCAGGAAAGGAAAATTACAGTAAGTTTTTTTTTTTTTCTTCAGAATTGTCATTCTTTTTTTTGTATATAGCACAAAAAATAAAAACCGCAGAGGTGATCAAATACCGCCAAAAGAAATCTCTATTTGTGGGAAAAAAAGGACATAAATTGTATTTGGGTACTGTGTCGCGCGACTGCACAATTATCAGTCCCAAACAATGGCGTGGTCATGAAAGGGGGTAAAGCTTCCAGAGCTGAAGTGGTTAAAGTGGTATTACACCCAAAAGCAAACATGTATTATATTAGAGCTTGCACATTCTTAGATGTGATGGCTGCATTCGTTTTCTTTTAAGGCTTCTTTATTTTATTTTTACCTGGTGATCTGGCAAGTAAGTCTGTAATTTTTCAACAGGAAAAGCTATCCTGCAGATGTGGAAGTTAGAGGGTGGAGACAAACAAGGCAGGGGTGCTTACAATGATCAACTTTTTTTTTTTTACTTTAAGTAAAACCTTTATCCCAAATGAAAAAATGTTGCTGTAACTGATTAGAAAGTGTGAGCTGGAGTCTGTCTACATCTGTTAATGCATCTAAAGCTGAATGCACACTATACCATATTTGTTGGTAGATTTCCTTTAGAATTACCTTCAACTATGTAGTGTAGGGGCCTGCCTGATTGCAAACACATTGAAAGTGTTTAGGTCTGACCTCATATTATATGGTCTTGATAAGTCTAAAGTCTAAAGGAAAAATTGTATAATGTGTATCCAGCTTTACACTCCCCTCCTTCTAGATTAACAATGCTGGTGTCCAAAGGTGTCTCTGTTGTGCCTTCATCAAGAGTGTAGAGTAGACAACCTAATACAGGGAGTGTGTTACTGGTCAGATTACCAGCTGAAAACAGAGGGAAAAGACCTACAAAACAGAAAATAATGCAGCCATCACATCTAAGGATTAGTAAACTGCATAGGTGTGCGCACATGGTGTTCCAGGTGTGCCTGGGCACACCCTAATCACCCAGTGTGGCGTATTTATAAAATTTCACCAAATAACAAAAAAAATCTCCCTTTTTCTCCTAAACAAATAGTAAAAAAATAATAAAAAAATAAAATTGTCAAAAATAGTACAAAATAAAATAGTAAGCGTCCATTGCCCTACTGACACCAATCTCTGCCCTGGTGACACCATCCACTGCTCTACTGACACAGTCAGTATATATACACACGCACACACACGCATATGTGTTTGAGCTTCGGGGTGCACACCCTAATTCAAAAGACTGCACACATCTATGGTAAGCTGTAATGTTTTACAATTTATGTTTTGGGATTAAAATCACTTTAACTTGAAGTTTAGGTGTCATCCACCTTGCTGTACTATGTGAGGGGGCTGTGTAAATCTCAGGACTGGATACACAGAAATACCTTTGGATAGGTAAAACAACTCCTTAATATATACATTTCATGTGTTTTTTCTGTATTTAGCCATATATCTGGAGTTCAGATTTAAATACAAATCCAGCTGTCTATATTTCTAAATCATCATTTAGCACCTGTTTTCACTAAAAGCAATCTGTATTTTTTTTTTTTTTTTTTTTTTTTTAAGCAATCTGTATTTTTCTTTCATCAAAACTACAGTTAAATTTTTTCAGTGATAGGGTTTTTTTTTTTTTTTTTAATTACTGCATTGCGTCATAAATTCCGCACAGGCCGTAGAAAGTGAGAAAAATCCACTATTGTTTCATATAACCTCCTTGCAACCTAGCATAGTAGTTTGTGTTCACATTCCTCCAGCAGTGACAGTGTTAAAAAATCAGGATCTTTTCCGTGTAGTTTAGCTGTTTTAGGAAGGAAGCAGCAGAAGTGTCTGTGTAGTCGGAGGTGTAAAACTGCAACCATGGAAACAGGTAACAGGAGGAAAATAAAGCCTCAATGCAGATATCAGAACTTTAAAGCTATAACCTTTTAGAGCTGTATCTCCGAAAAGAGAAGAGAAGAAAAGTTAAAATATATATTAAAAAAAAAAACATCTCTTGTCTTCAGCGCTGGAACAAAATGATGAGAATTGAAATAAATTTGCTTTCTTGTGGAACAAAAGATGACATTGAGTTGAAATTATTCCTTGACATACCAGTGCTTTTTTTTCCACAGACTGTGAACAGAAATATTTGAGCTCAGGGCATCTGGGAATCATTGATTTTTTATTGAACTCTGAAAATAATCTTTACCCTGAAAAGTGTTTTTGAATTGTTGCTCAGGTCTCTTCTTTATTAGTCTTACAGGAAGAAAAACTGAAAAATGTTGGCTTAGCCTTACACAGTAAAGTGAATCTATAGCAATCTATTGAAAGGCTATACTAACTGCAGATAAGTCTATACCTAAAGGGTAAATCCACTTTTGTGGGGAAAAAAATCAGCAAATAAAGAAAAACAATATAGCGTATACAATTGGGACACAAATCATATTGTAATTGAAAGTTATTAAAAATAACCTTTCCTTTTCAATCTGCAGCTGCTGTAATTTTCTGAAAATGCAATGCAATATGGCTACCTGGAGCTGTTCTGTACACAGAATATGAACTTACCACACCCCCAGAAACATCATTTCCTGCTTGTGTGATTGGCTCATCAATTTTCCCAGAAGTCTGCCTAAGATATAAGTTAGATTTCTGGCATGCCCTGCAACAAAAAGGTAATTTTTGATGAGATACTCCCAATAGGAACACGTCTAAAGGGATGCAGGCCCAGCAGATTTCCTTATTGGAGCTCTGCAGCTGCCACAGCTGATAGATAATTATGAAACCACTCCCATTTGTCCCACTCAGCACAGAGGCACAGAGGAACTGAAACAAAGTTGGTTAAAATCCCTGCAATGTACAGAGATCACCCAGAGGGGAATTTTTTTTCTCAACAAAAGTAGATATACGCTTTAAAGTGATGAAAAACTTCAGATATGAAATATGAACAAAGCATATCTCTCTATAGTGTGTACTTGTCTCAATCCAGAACATTAAGGCCGGGTTCACACATACTATATTACCAAAAGTTTTGGGGTTCTCTGGCTCTTTGGATTACATCAAATACGGAGCTGTTTATGGTCCAGTATGGAGTAGTTGGTTTCTGTAATTTTTATGGGACAGTAGACAGAACCTTCCAAAACAAATTAATTAAAGCGATATAAATGATAATAATAAAATAACACAACAATAGTTGGATTGAACTGACCGCGGCCCTTTATTGACATTAATATTAAATCCAAAACTTGTATATAACATACAATAAATATATTTATTCAAATACCAGTACACCATAAATTAACCATTTTTTAACTCAGCTATAACCGCTAGAGTTAATACCTCTCAACAATAATCATCCCCTCTCAAAGAAAGGGACATTAATGTCACTCAAAAGGACCATGACAAGGGAGGAAGGGTGGGACAATCCTCTTTCGCTGCCCCCGCTGACTGGTAAACTGCTGACGCAGTTATTGCTTTATATATACTCCAGCTCCTGAAATAAAAAGTTTTAAACCGACTCTATAAGTTTTAACCAATTACAGCTCATATGCAAATATGTAGTACTTAATATTAATAAGTGCTTATCCTGTTAGGTCTGTCACTGTCCTATAGGTGTAGGTGGTGCAATATATGCCCCCCCTCCCCTAACCTTATGTGGGACAGTAGACAGAACCTCCCTAAACAAATGATTTAAAGCGATATAAATTATAATAATAAAATAACACAACAATAATTGGATTGAACTGGCCGCGGCCCTTTATTGACATTAATATTAAATCCAAAATTTGTATATAACATACAATAATTATATTTATTCAAATATTAGTATACCATAAGTTAACAATTTTTTAACTCAGCTATAACCGCTCAAGTTAATACCACTCAACAACAAAAATCCACACGCCAGGCTCACACATTAGGAGCCTGGCACCCCACCTTAACCAAGGCCAGTTCAATACAATTGGATACCTAGATTAAAAATATCTAATGATACATCAGATAAATGAATATTGTCCGAGCGATAAAAATCCAGGAGATCACCTTCCAGGTCAATATGACGATATGAAAAACCATTAACCGAAGAAATACATTTTTCTAAAGCCCTATTAATACGTTTTCAAATTTTTTTTGCAAAAACTTAGGTCAGGAAATAACGACCATTTAAGTCATGGAACGATTTCAGAAAAAAAACAAAACCGCAGTTGGAAACAAAGAATGCAATTGTATAAATTCTAATCTAATAATCAAAATCATATCCAACGTTTTTGGGAACCAATATCGTTTCCCCCTAAATGAATAACAGTAAGAGATGGAGAAGGCCAATGTAAAACAAAAAGACAAAGAGTCAGGTAAGTCAGTCCATTGCATACCCCTTTTCCCAAACCACCAAACTAGAAACTAGTCCATTGGAAAACCCAGGTTGGAACCATAAATCCTTTGAGCTGCTCAATGAGAGGCCCAGAACACGAAGGAATGGCCTATAATCCACACGTGCTTTTGAATATCTGTAAATCAAATAGAAAAATTAGGTCTCACATAAAAACGATAACAATCAGAAGACCACCCACCAATACGCTTTATTTCAGGAGCTGATAAACCTAACATAGCAGCTTCAGTAGCCGCCCCTATATGAAATGAATGCAAAGTAATTCGAAGATGTTGAAGATTTAAATTAAACAAACACTTAAGAGGGCATCCGGACAAATGAATCAGAAGAAATAAACCATCCGGACGAACAGCTAAATATTCAAAAATAAGTGTGTGTATAGGGGAGGTTGCACTGATAGATGGTTAAAGCTGCTACCGGTATTCAGTGCCTGTTGAATATGTAAATAAAGGGTGATAAATGTGGTGCGCTAAAACAAAAATGAAAATGACCTAAATCAATGGGAATACCAAAATCAATCAAATGTGACATATAAATATAGGTTCATCCTCAAAAACCAGTGACACTGGTGATATTCATAGTGATGAATGAACATAAACATGAAGTTCATAAGTATTCATAAATTGGTGATGACTTAAACTTGCGAAAAATGAAAACGACGTGCTTATAAATCCAACGTGTAAGCCCACCACCTAAGTGAAATTCCTCCTTACCAGAGGGAAAAAATAAGGTGCCAAAATATATAACAAATGAACTGAAGGTGAGACAGACAATCCCACTGTGCTCCAAGACGCCTCGAGAAAACACCCAGATGAGTCTCTTACCAGATAGCAAACAATATGCGCTTGTAAATCACTCCCAGAGAACACAATCTTCTCCTCCTCATCCGCAATCAAGCAAATTTTCCCCAATGTGTCAAGCTGACGATCACTCAGAACTCGAGTTCCTTCTTCCATCCAAGTTGCCGTTTAATCCATTGTAATGATCCAGGCTGTATACATGAGCGGAGTCCCAGCACTGTCCGTACAAGAAGCTGCCTGCCGGAGACTCAGGTCTGCCTGCTGTCGTTTACCCCTAACTGTGCTGAAGTTGGTGGTGAAGGTGTTACGCTGACCGGATGAGGAGGCGGTAGAGGATGAGGAAGCAGAGTAGGAGGAGTTAGCAACAGGAGGCAAACTGAAGCGCCCTGCAATCCTTGGTGGTGGAAGGACATGCGCCAAACTGCTATCTGCCTCAGGCCCAGCCGCCACTGCATTTACCCAGGGTGCTGTTAGGGAGATATAAAGTCCCTGACCGTGCTTACTGGTCCACGTATCTGTAGTTAGGTGGACCTTGCCACAGATGGTGTTGCGCAGTACACACCTGATTTTGTCCCCCACTTGGTTGTGCAGGGAAGGGATGGCTCGCCTGGAAAAGTAGTGGCGGCTGGGCATGACGTACTGTGGGACAGCCACCGCCATAAGGCTTTTAAAACTCTGTGTCTCCACCAGACAGAATGACAGCATTTCAAAGGCCAGGAATTTTGAACTGCTTGCATTCAGGGCCAGGGATCGTGGGTGGGTAGGGGGGTACTTCCTCTTCCGCTCTAGTGTTTTGGAGATAGAGAGCTGAACACTTCCATGGGACATTGTGGAGATGGTTGGTGACCCAGGTGGTGGTGTTGCTGGCTGACCCTCTGTTTGCGGTGTGGCAGGTGCCACTGTCACTACAGAGGTGGATAAAGAGGCCGAGACTGCAGCAGAAAAGGAAGCAGGAGGAGCCAGAGACCTTTCTTGGTTTTTGAGGTGTCTACTCCACTGCAGCTCGTGCTTTTCACTTAGATGCCTGGTCATGCAGGTTGTGCTCAGGTTGAGAAGGTTTATGCCTCGCTTCAGGCTCTGATTGCACAGCGTGCAAACCACTCATGTCCTGTCATCAGCACATTGTCTGAAGAACTGCCACGCTAGGGAACTCCTTGGAGCTGGCTTTGGTGTGCTCAGTCCCTTGCTGCATTGGGCAGTAGCAGGCGTACTGTCTAGGGGATGGCCGCTCTGCTTTTGCACCCTGTTCCCTCTTCTGCTGTGCTGGTGGCTCTGTGCGACCACTGCCTCTTCCTCCGAACTACACAGATCACCTGCATGATGTTGATTCCATGTGGGGTCGAGGACCTCATCGTCCTCCACATCATCTTCCACCCAGTCTTCACCCCTGTCCTCCTTGTCGGTCTGCACAATTCTGAAAGCCGCAGCAGTTGGCACCTGTGTTTCATCATCATCCGAGACGTGCTGTGATGGTCCTCTCATGTACTCATCTTCAAACATAAGTGGTTGGGCATCTGTGCACTCAATCTCTTCCACTTCTGGGGCAGGGCTTGGTGGATGGCCCTGGGAAACCATGCTAACAGAGTTATCAAAAATCAGAAGAGACTGCTGCATGACTTGGGCCTCAGACTGCTTGGCTGATTTGCAAGGGGGTGAGGTGAAAGACTGATGGACATCGGCTGCAGGTGCCAACTCTGATCTTTCAGCAGTAGACTGGGTGGGAGACAATGTAACGGCACTGGAGGCACTGTCAGCAACCCAATCTACTATCACCTGTACTTGTTCTGGCCTCAACATTCGTAGAGCCGCATTAGGCCCGACCAAATACTGCTGCAGGTTCTGTCGCCTACTCGCAACAGAGAAAGGTGTTTCACTTGTGCGTGTAGCTGGCACAGATCAACCACGTCCTCTCCTTGCAACAGGAGCTCCACCAGCAGCACCAAGACCGGGGCCACGTCCCTTATTTGACGTTCTCCTCATATTTCTCAAATTTAGCATCTTTCCCTAAATGGGTGTTTTTTGAATAGCAGAATAGACAACAGTATGTTGTGTATTTTGCCCAAAAAGGGTGTTTTTTGACTAACACAGTAGGACAGCAGCTTGAATTCTACACGTACAGAGGCAGCAAGCAAGGGCTATAAAATTATGGATTTTAGCCCCAAAAGGGTGTTTTTGAAAACCCAGAAAACTATAGCTATATATAGCTTAAAATGCACACTCAATAATGCGACAGAGGCCCAAGAAGGAGGGTGATGCCAAAAATGGGTGTTTTTTTAAACCCTGAAAACTATTGCAGTATTTCAAGCTTGTTTTTATCACACATGCAGCAAGCAAAGGCTGTAAAACTGTGTATTTTGCCCAAAAATTGTGTTTTTTGACTAACACAGTAGGACAGCAGCTTGAATTCTACATGTACAGATGCAGCAAGCAAGGGCTATACATTTATGGATTTTAGCCCAAAAAGGGTGTTTTTAAAAACCCAGAAAATTATAGCTATATATAGCTTTTAATGTGCACTCAATAATGCAAAAAAGGCCCAAGAAGGAGGGTGATGCCAAAAATGGGTGTTTTTTTAAACCCTGAAAACTATTGCAGTATTTCAAGCTTGTTTTTATCACACATGCAGCAAGCAAAGGCTGTAAAACTGTGTATTTTGCCCAAAAATTGTGTTTTTTGACTAACACAGTAGGACAGCAGCTTGAATTCTACATGTACAGATGCAGCAAGCAAGGGCTATAAAATTATGGATTTTAGCCCAAAAAGGGTGTTTTTAAAAACCCAGAAAATTATAGCTATATATAGCTTTAAATGTGCACTGAATAATGCGACAGAGCCCCAAGATGGAGGGTAATGCCAAAAAATGGGTGTTTTTTCAATCACAGAAAACTATTACAGTATTTCAAGCTTGTTTTTATCACACATGCAGCAAGAAAAGGCTGTAAAACTGTGTATTTTGCCCAAAAATGGTGTTCTTTGACTAACACAGTAGGACAACAGCTTGAATTCTACATGTACAGATGCAGCAAGCAAGGGCTATACATTTATGGATTTTAGCCCAAAAAGGGTGTTTTTAAAAACCCAGAAAATTATAGCTATATATAGCTTTTAATGTGCACTCAATAATGCAAAAAAGGCCCAAGAAGGAGGGTGATGCCAAAAATGGGTGTTTTTTTAAACCCTGAAAACTATTGCAGTATTTCAAGCTTGTTTTTATCACACATGCAGCAAGCAAAGGCTGTAAAACTGTGTATTTTGCCCAAAAATTGTGTTTTTTGACTAACACAGTAGGACAGCAGCTTGAATTCTACATGTACAGATGCAGCAAGCAAGGGCTATAAAATTATGGATTTTAGCCCAAAAAGGGTGTTTTTAAAAACCCAGAAAATTATAGCTATATATAGCTTTAAATGTGCACTGAATAATGCGACAGAGCCCCAAGATGGAGGGTAATGCCAAAAAATGGGTGTTTTTTCAATCACAGAAAACTATTACAGTATTTCAAGCTTGTTTTTATCACACATGCAGCAAGAAAAGGCTGTAAAACTGTGTATTTTGCCCAAAAATGGTGTTCTTTGACTAACACAGTAGGACAACAGCTTGAATTCTACATGTACAGATGCAGCAAGCAAGGGCTATACATTTATGGATTTTAGCCCAAAAAGGGTGTTTTTAAAAACCCAGAAAATTATAGCTATATATAGCTTTTAATGTGCACTCAATAATGCAAAAAAGGCCCAAGAAGGAGGGTGATGCCAAAAATGGGTGTTTTTTTAAACCCTGAAAACTATTGCAGTATTTCAAGCTTGTTTTTATCACACATGCAGCAAGCAAAGGCTGTAAAACTGTGTATTTTGCCCAAAAATTGTGTTTTTTGACTAACACAGTAGGACAGCAGCTTGAATTCTACATGTACAGATGCAGCAAGCAAGGGCTATAAAATTATGGATTTTAGCCCAAAAAGGGTGTTTTTAAAAACCCAGAAAATTATAGCTATATATAGCTTTAAATGTGCACTGAATAATGCGACAGAGCCCCAAGATGGAGGGTAATGCCAAAAAATGGGTGTTTTTTCAATCACAGAAAACTATTACAGTATTTCAAGCTTGTTTTTATCACACATGCAGCAAGAAAAGGCTGTAAAACTGTGTATTTTGCCCAAAAATGGTGTTCTTTGACTAACACAGTAGGACAACAGCTTGAATTCTACATGTACAGATGCAGCAAGCAAGGGCTATAAAATTGTGTATTTTAGCCCAAAAAGGGTGTTTTTAAAAACCCAGAAAATTATAGCTATATATAGCTTTAAATGCACACTGAATATGCTGGTGCACTGAGCTTGCATAAAATTCCCCCTCACGACCCACCTAACTAACAGATGGATAAAAGTATTTTTTTTTGTCACTGGGATCAGGGCAGGGTAAAAAGTTTGTGCACTGCACCCACACAACAAAATCTATGTAGATGAGTTGAAGTTCTGATTAAAGAATAATATTAATGATTCTGTCCTCCTTCTATATACTCTCCCTCTCTCCCTCAATGCAGCACCGCCCTAGTACACAACAAAATCTATGTAGATGAATTTAAGTTTTGATTAAAGAATAATATTAATGATTCTGTCATCTTTCTATATACTCTCCCTCTCTCCCTCAATGCAGCAGCGCCCTAGTACACAACAACATCTATGTAGATTAATTAGAATGATCAAAGATTCTGTCCTACTCCTATGCTTTCCAACAAAGCAGCAGCCGCAGGCAGCCTTTCCCTACACTAGATAGAGGAGAGTGACGTGCGGCGCTATGTGACTTCAGCTTATATAGATGCTGGGTCACATGCTGCACTGGCCAATCACAGCCATGCCATTAGTAGGCACGGCTGTGATGGCTTCTAAGGGCACACCAGTTAAACGCTTGTGGATTGGATCTTTTTTTACACGCCATTATATTGCCGGACACTGAACTCGATAACGAACATACAGTACGATATCCGGGATCGGTCCGGTACCCGAACGTTACAGTTCGGGTTCGCTCAACCCTAGTTAGCGCGACTGTTTGTGCAACACAAATATACTGTTTCCACATCATGCTTACCAGTTTTAATTAACCACTTTACCACCGGAGGATTTTCATGCTTTACGTCCAGGCCACTTTTTGCAACTTGGCACTGCGCGACTTTAACTGACAATTGCGCGGTCATGCAACGCCACACCCAAACAAAATTTACGTACTTTTTTTCCCACAAACAGAGCTTCCTTTTGGCGGTATTTTATCACCTCTGCGCTTTTCATTTTTTTTTGCGATATTAATAAAAAAAAGAGCGAAAAGTTTGCAAAAAAATTGACATTTTCTACTTTGACAGTTTAAAAAATATCCAATATATTCAATTTTTGTCATATATTTAGGCCAAAATGAATTTAGCTACATGTCTTTGACAAAAAAATCCTCAATGTGCGTATTTTTAACCGCTTTAAGACCAGAAGATTTTACCCCATTCCTGACCAGGCTATATTTTGCGATTCGGCACTGCGTTATTTTAACGGACAATTGCGCGGTCATGCGGCACTGTACCCAAATTAAATGTATGTCCTTTTTATACCCACAAATAGAGCTTTCTTTTGGTAGTATTTGATCACCTGTGCGATTTTTAATTTTTGAAAGTAAGAGCGACAATTTAAAAAAAAAAAATATTTTTTACATTCTAATATATAACATTCCCAAAAAAATTTAAAAATCTAAATTTTTTAACATTTTAGGACAATTTGTTTTCTGCTACATATTTTTGGTAAAAAAAATCATAATAAGCGTATTTTTATTGGTTTGCGCAAAAGTTATCGTGTTTACTAACTACGGGAAAGATTTGTAATTTTTATTGTTTATTTTTTTTTTACTAGTAATGGCGGCGATCTGCGATTTTTTTTGCGGGACTGCGACATTGCGGTGGACAGATCGGACCGCTAACTGACATTTTTGACACTTTTGGGGGTACCAGTGACATTATTACAGTAATCAGTGCTATAAATATGCACTGTTACTGTAATAATGACACTGGCAGGGAAGGGGTTAACTTTATTGGTGATCAAGGGGTTAAATGTATGCCTCATGCTTACTGACGTGTGTGGGGGGGGGGATTGTGTGACACAGACACAGATCGCAGGTTCAGCTATGCTGAATCCTGTAATCTGTGACTGTCTGTCACAGAGGCGATCCACCCGCTTTGTTTACACAAGTGGGCGGATTTCCTCACTCGATCCCCGACGATTGGGGAAGAGCGGCGATGATCACCGCCTCTCCTCCCTTTGGCCCGACTCCCGCTGTGTCTGAATACAGCGGCTGCGAGCCTCCGGCGGCACGCGCGCGCCCCCGAGAGGGGGTGTTGTTATACATCGCTGGATGATAACGAGCCACTTTGCCGCAGTACCAGCTTAGTGAGCGGTCGGCAAGTGGTTAAAGTGGTTCTAAAGCCTGAAGGTATTTTTACCTTAATGCATTCTTTGCATTAAGGTAAAAAACCTTCAGAATGCAGCTCCCCCCCTCAGTCCAGTGATGTGCATGAGAGCAGAGACTTTCTTGGCTCTCTCCCTTCTAATTGTCTCAGACACAGCAGTGGCGGCCATTGGCTCCCCCTGCTGTAAATCACAGCCAATGCGGAGGAAGTGGGGGTGGCAAAACCATTGCAGAGAGCAGGTTATGTTATGTTATTTTTTGTTAATAAAAAAACCCCCGAAAAAAACAGAGTTTACAATTTTATAGATACATAATAAAAATCATGTTCTCTACTTTTTTCAATCTAATGCTCTTATAAAATATACCATTACAGTTTGCTTTTTCCCTCAACCAAAATGTTTGAATAAATTCCTTACACTTTAGGTGTAAAGAACAAGAGGTCATGTATATTAATAAAGTGGAATAATGTGGCTGAACTAGAACAAATTTTGTAACAATCCCGGCACTTTGTTGGAATGAATTCCACCACACTGACAGCATAGATATGTAAATAGACTAGCAGATGTAGACTCTTACTAGTTTTTTTAATGCACAAACATTGACACCTTTTTTTGCCTACATTTTAACTATTTAGTGAACGGGCACACACAGCAGAATAAATCATTAGTATAGATGCTCCCAAAATTATTATTTTAAAGCCTCATTTACTGTAATATATGCACAAATACAAACAGTGCAAAGGCCTAGTGTAGTAAGTAAGCCCCATTTATTAAACACAAATACGTTTTACACTCACATTTTGGTAAAAAATGGAGTAAGTATAGGGGTAACCAAATCAATTTTGGAACAACTCTATGTCCAATGGATGGTGGTCTGGTCAGCTGTACAGATGGGGCTCATGGTGTAAACGGTGGTTTACACCAGCCCACACTTCTGAATGCTCCTATCCTCAGAAACCTTCTATTAAAGTTTGGCACTTCCAGGAGTGTCACTCTCTGGAGTGCCCCACAGTTCTCACTAGTCCTCACCTTCAGACCTCTAATGGTTACAGGAAAAGCTGTGGTGACCTAGAGAAGAAGAAATCAATGAGAGATGCATGGGTCCCAGAAAATGGACATGCCTTCTTTTACAGATATACCTTCATATTTATACTATAGCAACAGGGTGACTAATATTCACAACAGAAATATCTGTCAGTTTGACAAATATGAGAATTCCCCTTAAAATCATTCTGACAGACACAGCATGAATGGAAGTGGAAGGAGCCTGAACTGTGCACAGCATCCACTGTTGTCACCAAGAGGGAACTTACCGTTAGCAATCTCATATATCCATTACTGTAGTACATGAATGTAGACATAAAGTGACTTTAAAGAGACTGTCAGTGATCAGCAGCACTGAGATGAAAAAAATAATTTTAAACTGCAAAGATTAATGATACTACGTGCTTTTGCAAGCCATATGCCATTCAGTTTGGGTTTACATTTTACTTTAAAGGATAAGTTCACTGTTTAGAAAATAAAACTTAAATTCACATTTTTTTGCAGGCCTCCAGCGTATCTGCCAGTGTATCTGTGTGCCCATACATTCCATACAGGCAAAAGAAACAATCTGACAGGAAGAGAGAATAAACGACCACAGCGCTCCACAGTGGGTCATTGAAAACTACAAGTCGAGCCGAGGGATGGGGGGAGGGGGGGCAGGTAAGTTGGTACTTCTCCTTGGAACTTGGGTACTAAGTTGTCCTTCAACACCAGGCAGGTATTTTAAGAAAAAGGACCAGGTTTCCTGGACCTCCGCTGTTTAAAGGCTTAGGAACTTATATTTTCACGGGGGGCTGCTGGGATAAGCCTGGTGTATTGTTGTTAGTTGGTTTCTCCAAAGGTTATAGTTATTACATCTTTAAAAAATGTATCAGCAATCTAAATCCATTAAGTTCAGGTAAGTTCTGATTGCATGAGAAGATATGTTATATGTCAATGTAGTGGATTTTAGGTTGTTTCCTCATCATAGTTTATTGCCTACTGATACTTTTCTCTTTTTTTCAGAACATTTACAATCTAGCTTTGGTTATTAGATTGAAGTGAGGTTGTCAAGCTGTGAAACCCATAAACTTTAACTTGGCAAGCTTAATAAAGGATTTCTCATAGTCATTGAGGAATCCAAGCAGTTCAGGACACTGCTGTCAGGAGCAGTGACGCATTGAATGATCTTCTTTGTAATCTTACAGCATCCATGACCTACCACATACAGTGAAAGGCAAAAGATCCACATTTTCCCATTAATTTGAGGTGGAGAAACTAAAGGGTGGATGAGATGTGAATGCACTCAGAACTCTTAGCCTACAGCTTTATAGCTATCCAGTGCCACTTATCTCTTTATTTTCTTAGGCTTGACTTGTAGTGAGTCCATTTGTCCATTATGTTTCAATCCCTCTAGTTAAAGAAAATCTTGAATGTACTGTTGACATTTTTGCTTTTGTATTATTCTATAAAATAAAAGGTTTGGCAAAGAAATCTCTGTACTACATTTAAAAGGGCATACTTTGTAAATGGCTGAATGCATTCCTTTGACATTTTACACAAAAGTGCTTGCGGAAATATGCAAGCTGTGTACAGTAACATTGGGAAGGAAATAAAACTGAATGGACTAGAACTTGCAACTAAATTTTTATTTCTATAAAATTGCTAGGTGATCCAGAAATCCAGAATTTAACACTAAGTTTACTGGTAATGTTAGCGTGTTCTTCAAGAAGTTCAAGTATGGCTAATAGGCTTGATAAACTAATCTCCTTCTTTTAGAGTAGAAATTCTAAATTGTAAACAAAAAGAATCTGGTAAAATGTATTATAAGATGCTGAAGAATAATGTGGATTTGGAAAAGTCTTTTTCCTCTAGACATCTACCTACACATGTGAATTCATATCTATAGGCTCAACTTTGATTTGAAATAACAATATTCTAATTGTTGTCCAATTAAACTCCAAAACATGTTTTACACAAGTTTTTACTTCTCTGTATATAGATGTTTCTACGCATAATTAAATAGAATAGGATTTGTACAAATTGCATTTGACAATGTGTAGCCATTATTCCAAATAATCCAGAGGATTCTCCAGTGGGCACTGCCATTTAGACTGGTAAAACAATATTTATGCTTTCAATAGAAACTGGGCCCTCCTGGTGTCAAACATGCAGGAGGGGTCTCTAGGAATACAGCAGTTGCAGTTCTTCCTGAATATGCTAATTTAGTCACTTGCCGGTTGCCGCCTGCTAACAGGAAATTTACTGCAAGTGGGAAGCACAGCCAGGCACAGCAACGCACCGATATGTTGTGTTGTACTTTCTGGTTGTCGGGCATGAATGCACGCACCCCCTGCTGACTTGTGCTGTGCTTGGACACAGCAAAAGTTTGTCAGCAGGTAACAGCTAATGATTTTGGCTATTTACCTGCTGATCGGCAATGGCCAATCACAGCATAGTTCTGCTTTCCACAAAACCATGGATCAATCTTCTGAGGACTACTAAACAAAAAATAGAAACCAATTACCATACACTTATAGGGATTTTATTGGATATATTTTATAGCAGAAAGTAGAAAATATGTTTTTTTTTTTTTCAAAAGAAAATTTTAATTTACATAATATAAATTAAAGCAACCCATGGTGTTCAAAGACCAGCAAAAGAAAGCTCTACTTGTGTGAGAAAATGATATAAATATTATTTAGGCAGAGTTTTACTTGACCGGGTAACTAAAGTATTTAAAGTAGCACAGTGTTGAATAGCAAAAAATATCCTAGTCACAAAGGGGGTAAAACCTTCTGGAGGGCAAGTAGTTAAGATAACAGATGGTAATAGAACTTTTCTCTGCTCATCTATACAGTATGTCAACATCAATTTTACCAGTAAAAAGAATATACTATATACTGTACTGAGTATACATATATCTATATCTATGTATCACTGGCAACAAAATGGAATACACCCCTATACTACTCCTCATCTGGTTGCCGCCACACACGCTTGACACCAGTGAGTACACCCCTAAGTGAAAATGTCCAAATTGGGCCCAATTAGCCATTTTTCCTCCCCGGTTTTATGTGACTCATTAGTGTTACAAGGTATCAGGTGTGAATGGGGAGCAGGTGTGTTATATTTGGTTAAATTTGGTGCTATCGCTCTCACTCTCTCATACTGGTCACTGGAAGTTTAATATGGCACCTCATGGCAAAGAACTCTCTGAGGATCTGAAAAAAACAATTGTTGCTCTACATAAAGATGGCCTAGGCAATAAGAAGATTGCCAAGACCCTGAAACTGAGCTGCAGCACGGTGACCAAGACCATACAGCGGTTTAACAGGACAGGTTTCACTCAGAACAAGCCTCGCAATGGTCAACCGAAGAAGAGTGCACGTGCTCAGAGTCACATCCAGAAGTTGTCTTTGGGAAATAGATGTATGAGTGCTGCCAGCATTGCTGCAGAAGTTGAAGGAGTGGGGGGTCAGTCTGTCAGTGCTCAGGCCATGCGCCGCACACTGCATCAAATTGGTCTGCATGGCTGTCATCCCAGAAGGAAGACTCATCTAAAGATGATGCACAAGAAAGCCTGCAAACAATTTGCTGAGGACAAGCAGACTATTACTGGAATCATGTTCTGTGGTCTGATGAGAACAAGATATAATTATTTGGTTCAGATGTTGTCAAGCGTTTGTGGCAGCAACCAGGTGAGGAGTATAAAGACAAGTGTGTCTTGCTTACAGTCAAGCATGGTGGTGGGAGTGTCATGGTCTGGGGCTGCATAAGTGCTGCCAGCACTGGGGAGCTACAGTTCATTGATGGAACCATGAATGCCAACAGGTACTGTGACATATGGAAGCAGAGCACGATCTCCTCCCTTTGGAGACTGGGCCGCAGGACAGTATTCCAACATGATAACGACCACAAACACCTCCAAGATGACTACTGCCTTGCTAAAGAAGCTGAGGGTAAACTTGATGGACTGGCCAAGCATGTCTCCAGATCTAAACCCTATTGATCATCTGTGGGGCATACTCAAACAGAAGGTGGAGGAGCTCAAGATCTCTAAGGGCTCCAGTGCCTCCAGTGGCAACCTGCGAAGCTCTGGTGAACTCCAAGCTTAAGAGGGTTAAGGCAGTGCTGGGAAATAAGGGTGGCAACACAAACTATTGACACTTTGGGCCCAATTTGGACATTTTAATTTAGGGGTATACTCACTTTTGTTGCCAGCGACTTTGACATTAATGGCTGTGTGCTGAGTTATTTTGAGGGGACAGCATATTTACACTGTTATATAAGCTGTACACTCACTAATTTACATTGTAGCAAAGTGTCATTTCTTCAGTGTTGTCACATGAAGAGATATAATAAAATATTTACAAAAATGTGAGGGTGTATTCACTTTCGTGAGATCCTGTATATATATATATATATATATATATATATATATATATATACACGCTTAGCAACAGGTGCACTAGATGGGTAACACTGAGACAACCTCCAAAACAGGCATGGATTTACAGGTGGAGGCCCCTGACCTTTTTTTTTTTCCTACTTTTTTTTTTTCTGACTGTTTTTCACTAGTTTTGCATTTGGCTAGGGTCAGTGTCACTACTGGTAGCATGAGGCGATACCTGGATCCTATAGAGGTTGCACAGGCAGTCCAACTCCTCCAGAATGGCGCTTTAATATGTGCCATTACCAGAAGCTTTTTCTACCAGCACAGTCTCAAGAGCATGGAGGAGACAGCCAGTTACTCAAGAGAGCTGAACAGGGCCGTAGAAGGTCCTTTACCTATCAGCAGGACCGGTATCTGCTTCTTTGTGCAAGGAGGAACATAATGAGCACTGCCATAGCCCTTCAAAATTACCTCCAGCAGGCCACTGGTGTAAATGTCTCTGACCAAACAATCTGAAACAGACTTCATGAGGGTGGCCTGAGGTCCCAACATCCTCTAGTGAGCCCTGTGCTTACTGCCTGGCACCATGAAGCTCAATTTGCATTTGTCATTGAACACCAGAATTGGCAGGTCTGCCACTGGCCCCCTGTGCATTTTACAAATGAGAGCAGGTTCACCCTGAGCACATGTGACAGTTGTGAAAGGGTCTGGAGAAGTCGCGGAGAATGTTAGGCTGCCTGTAACATCATTCAGCATGACTGGTTTGGTGGTGGGTCAATGATGGTCTGGGGAGGAATATCAATGGAGGGATGCACAGACCTCTACAGGCTAAACAATGGCACCCTGACTGCCATTAGGTATCAGGATGAAAATCTTGGACCCATTGTTAGACCCTACACTGGTGTAGTGGGTCCTGGGTTCCTCCTGGTGCACAACAATGCCTGGCCTCATGTGGTAAGTGTATTCAGCCAGTTCCTGGAGGATGAAAGAATTGATAACATTAAATGGTCCCCAAGCTCGCCTTACCTAAATCCAATAGAACACCTCTGGGACATTATGTTTCGGTCCATCCGACACCAGTTGAACCTCAGTCTGTTCAGGAGCTCAGTGATGCCCTGGTCCAGATCTAGGAGGAAATACCCTGGGACGGCATCTGTCGTCTCATTAGGAGCATGCTCAGATGTTCTCAGGCATGCATACAAGCACATGGGGGCCATACAAACTACCAATTTGAGTTGCTGTAATGAAATTTCAGCAAAATGGACTAGCCTGCTGCATCATTTTTTCACTTTAATTTTCAGGGTGTCTTTGAATTCAGCCCTCTGTAGGTTGATAATTTTAATTTCCATCAAACGATAAGGCATCCTTTCATTCCAAACACATTACCCAGTCCGTATCAGTATAGATATCCAGCATGATATTTTTTCCCATTGAGATCTGATGTGTCTTCAGAGTGTTCCTTTAACTTTTTTGAGCAGTTTGTACATATATATATATATATATATATATATATATATATATATATATATATATATATATATATATATATATATATACATATACATACATATCTCACAAAAGTGAGTACACCCCTCACTTTTTTTGTAAATATTTTATTATATCTTTTCATGTGACAACACTGAGGAAATGTCACTTTGCTACAATGTAAAGTAGTGAGTGTACAGCTTGTATAACAGTGTAAATTTGCTGTCCCCTCAAAAAAAAATCAAACACACAGCCATTAATGTGTAAACCGCTGGAAGCAAAAGTGAGTACATCCCTACACCACTCTTCACCTGGTTGCCGCCACACACGCTTGACACCATCTGAACCAAATAAGTTTATCTTGGTCTAATCAGACCACAGGACATGGTTCCAGTAATTCACATACTTAGTCTGCTTGTCTTCAGCAAAATGTTTGCAGGCTTTCTTGTGCATCATCTTAAGAAGAGTCTTCCTTCTGGGACGATGGCCATGCAGACCAATTTGATGCAGTGTGCGGCATATGGTCTGAGCACTGACAGGCTGACCCCCACCCCTTCAACCTCTGCAGCAATGCTGGCAGCACTCAAACGTCTATTTCCCAAAGATATCCTCTGGATATGACACTGAGCACGTGCACTCAGCTTATTTGGTCGACCATGGCAGGGTCTGTTCTGAGTGGAACCTGTCCTGTTAAACCACTGTATGATCTTGGCCACCATATTACAGCTTAGTTTCAGGGTCTTGGCAATCTTCTTATAACCTAGGCAATCTTTATTTAGAGCAACAATGCTTTTTTTTCAGATCCTCAGAGAGTTCTTTGCTATGAGGCGCCATGCGGAACATCCAGTGACCAGTATCAGAGAGTGAGAGCAATAACACCAAATTTAACACACCTACTCCCCATTCACACCTGAGACCTTGTAACACTAACGAGTCACATGACACCGGGGAGGGAAAATGGCTAATTGTACCCAATTTGGACATTTTCACTTAGGGATCTCTGAGTTTAGAGGACTGAGTACAGAACACATAAAATGTTTTCATTGCCATGGTCATATTGCTGCTAACTGTTCCCTAAATGTCAAACCAATGCAAACCATTTAAAAAAAATGCATGTCTCATTTTTCACAGGTGGCATGTACTGCATCATGTCAAGGGGGCATGGAAAAACAAATGTGTATGATTTCAGTTGATGGAAAGCCAGTCACTGCTCTGCTAGATTCTGGTAGTGTTGTGACATTAGTTAAAGGTGATTTTGTAAATCCTGCAAAGTTACACTCTAGCACTATTGGAGGTTTTTGCATACAAAGTGACACAAGTTACTACCAGACTGCTGTGATTGAGATTGATACCCCTTGGGGCACTGTGACACCATCAGTCGGGGTGGTACCCTCACTGCTTCATGAAGCCCTAGTGGTAAGAGATTTTCCACACTTTTGGAGTTTGTTGGAAAACAAATAAGCTCCTTCTGCTGAGGAAACACCGAAGCTCACTTTGGACCCTTTTAATTACAAAACTGAAAGGGAAACTGTTGGTGTGTCCAATAAATGGGTAGATCCTTTTGCTTTTTCTGTAATGGCTGGGGAGCAGGAGGATCTGGAATCCAGCCCCCAGCTTGAGGATAGTGAACAAGAAATTATCTCTGACTCTAATAATGCGAGTGGACAGTGAGTGGAGTGGACAGTGGTGCCTGACTTAGAAGTCAGGAAAGATGACTAGTGTACGAAACAACTAAGATACTGCACACTCAATAGAGCCAGAGAAAACATTAGAATGATTGATGGGGAACCTGCTGAACCTAATGTAGGGTGTCTTTCCCCTACATGGCTCCTAAAAAGGACTTGCTGAATCAAGTGGAAAAGCAAGAGGAAGAGGTAGAAAAGCTAGTGGTCCCTGAGACCTATCCCCGGATGGTATTAGATATAGTCTATGATCGTATAATGGTTGGGCACCTGGGTATAGAGAAAACTAAGAAGAGAATAACCCAGAGATTCTTTTGGCCTGGGTTACACACAGATATCAAAGAAAATTGTGAGTCATGCTCAGAGTGTCAGTATTCTGCACCATTGCCCTATTTTCACAGTTTGCTGGTACCTTTACTGATAAATGGCATGGATCTAGTGGGACCAGTAGTAAAGTCTGCCCGGGACCATCAGCACATGCTGCTAATACTGGACTATGCCACGTGGTATCCTAAAGTCATTCCCTTGTGTAATACCTCAGCTAAGGCTACTGCCAAAGAGCTTGTCCAGGTAGTCATGTGGGTATTCCAAAAGAGGTATTAATGGATCAATGCACACCATTTATGTCCAGAGTCACTAAAGAGTTGTGTAAGTTGTTCAAAATCTCCCATCTCCGTATCTCTGTCTACCACCCCAAAACTAATGGTCTTGTTGAGAGATTTAACAAACATGGTACAAAAGATAGCAGACTGCTGTGCCTCATGTAGGCTCTGAGGAAGAGGCTAAGCCTCAAAATGCGTAAGCCTTTACACCTTCAAGGGACAGTACACCCTTGGATCTCGATGCTGAAGATTGCGTACCATGTTTGATATGCTTTTATCAAGAACTCGTTTGTGAGTATTTTTACACCTTTTATTTAAATAAATCTTTTAAAGGATAATGCACTAGGACGGTGCGCCCTTGCGTTTGTTTGTCATTTTCATCTACAGGTTTTGCCCTTTTGAACTACTGTATGGTAGACAACCCAGGGGATTGCTACATGTCACAAAAGAAAAGTGGAAGGGAGAGACCATATCTTATAGAAGAGTCATCGAGCATACCTCACTGATGTAAGATAGAATTGTGGCTGTCATGCTGCATGTATGGGAACATATGGAGCAAGCCCAGGAGGCCCAGAGAATGGTTTATAATTAGGATGCCAAGACCTGGACATCAACACAGGGGTCAGAGTCCTGGAACTAGTCCCCACGGTTGAGAGTAAAATCCTAGCAAAGTGGCAAGGTCCCTTTGAAATTATGAAAAGAGTAGGGAATAGACATGTGCAATTAGTTTTGGTCAGAATACAAATTCGGATGAATTTTTGGTTATTAGGAGATTTATATGTATCCAAATCGAGATTTGTTGAAATCCGGTAAAATTTGTTTCATTAATTCATTTTCTAATGAATTCCAACTTTTAAGAATGATTAGAATTCACATTGGTAAAAAATGATCAACCAATTCAAATTCTGTGTAAAGAATAGCTGGTTGTTAAGCAGCGGGCGGAGAAGCCCGCTGCCCACGTCCTTAACAACCATGACTTATCACCTTATGTAAAGAAAAGAATTTCGGCATTGCTCGGCAATTGAAAAATGTTTAAAAAAATGCTGTGGGGTCCCCACCCCCCAGTCCATGCCAGGCCCTTCGGGTTGGCGGGCGATGTGATTGACAATTGATTTACACATCGAAAAACACTATTTTTTAATAAAGGAATTGTCAAAAACTTGGTCTCTTGTTTTTATAAATTTTGACACTTTTTTGGTGAATGGGTAGGGGTACTATGTACCTGATACTCATTCAAATGGGGGGGCGGGATCTGGGGGTCCCCTTGTTAACGGAGGCTTTCTGATTCTGCAGACCATCACAACCACAGTCAGGGTTGTGGGGATGAGGCCCTTGTCCCCATCATCATTGGGACAAGGTGCCTTGGGGCTTTGGGGTGGGCCCTGGGGTGACTCTGGTCTACAGTATATCTCAACAATTCTGGTGGCCCAGTCTCTGCGCTGATGTAACCGCCTACGTAGCCACTTGTCCCGTGTGTGCTCAGAATAAAACACCACAACACCTTCCAGTGGGCCTCCTAAAACCCATACTTAGAGAGAGGCCTTGGACCCACTAGTCTATTGATTTTATTGTGGCTTTACTCAACTTACAGGGTAACACATTTTTTATAATGGCGGTTGACTGGTTTTTGAAAATGTCTCATTGTATTCCACTATAAAAAGTTGCCTACATCCAAAGAACTGGCATCAATTTTCCCTCGGGAGGTCTTTCGGTTACATGGGTTACCTAAGGTTATCATCTAGGACAGTGGTAGCCAATTTGTGTCATCCAGGTTTTGACGGCCTTTTGTGCAAAGCTGAGAATTCAGCTTTCCTTCTCCTCGGCATATCACTCATAATCCAATGGGACCGCAGAACGGACCAACCAAACCATGGAGCAGTTCCTACATTGCTATATTTCTGACCACCATAACAACTTGTCAGACCTGTTACCTTGTAAGGAGTTTGCTCGCAATAGTGCCATCAATGCCGCTTCCTGATTGTCTCCATTTCTGGCGAATTATGGGTTCCAGCCATCCATGTTGTCTGATAAATTTGTTCCACAGAGAATTCCTGCATTTACGGAACATCTTCCTGAACTCCGATCCACTTGGGTGCAGGTCCAAGAATTCTTGCAACGTGCCAGTGATAGGTACAGACTCCATGCTGACTTCAGTCGCCTAACTGTGCCCTCTTACCAAGTTGAGGAGAGGGTCTAGCTGTCTTCTCGTTACCTCTGACTCCGTGTTCCCTCACTAAAACTGGCGCTCCAGTATATTGGGCCTTTCCGAATTCTCCATAAGATCAACCCAGTGGCCTATGCATTAGATCTTACTTCCAACTTGCCTATTTCTAACGTATTCCATGTTTCCCTATTAAAACCTTTGGTGTGCAAACACTGTACCACCTCGGTACATCGTTCTCCCCTGGTTCAGGTTGACAACCATGAAGAGTATGAGATAAAATCTACTATTGACTTCTGTAGGTTTTGTGGGCGCTTACAGTACCTTGTTAATTGGAGAGGTTACGGTCCGGAGGAACGATCCTGGGTCTCGTGCTCAGAGGTACATGCTCCTGCCTTACTCTGTGCTTTCCATAGATGTTTTCCCCTCAAGCCTGGTGCCCCTCCAAGAGGGAGGGGTCATTAAGCTACTGACTCCAATTAGATTTCATTGAAGTAATTAGTCCATTGGTTAGCTTATTTTTTCCTCAAGCACTGTGAATGTTTAATGGGTGCGTTCAATAAAGACAGGAGAAATTAGACTTGTTTGTTTGTTATCAACTTAAGAACATTCTGTTTGTCTATTGTGACTTGGAAGAGGATCAAATCATATTTTATGGCAAATTACTGCGGAAAACCAGTTAATTCCAGGGGGTTCACATACTTTCTTGTTACTGGAGTTCAATGATATACTACTGCTGTACATCATAAAAATGCTTGCACATTCATAGTGCTTTCCCAAGTATTTATAAAACAAATAAAAAAAATAGAAAAATGTGTACTTCTATGTCATATGCCTTCTTTGGTCTTGGTATTGATGCTGCTAATTGTGGTAAAGAAAAAAATAAGTACTTTATTCCAATGTCCATTATAAAACACTCTTTTCCCCAATAATATTTTATAGGAGACTAGCACCAGTAATGCAATTGTATACTATTACTGATACTAGTTACTTAGTGCCAAAACTGCAACTTGTGGGCTGCATACAACCGTTGGTACCTTTTGTGCAACTGTTGGGGCTCCTGCAGACAGTAGTCTATGTTTTTTTTTTTTTTACCTAGGTGCTGACACAAACTGGTATAGCCCTCTTTTGGGGATGTTATGAGAAATGACCCTCCCAAAGCAGAATATTGCGCTAAACCTGTAGGTAATTAAGAGAACCAGAAGCTTTGCTAAATGGAAAAGTGGGTTTGATAATAAAGCTGTCAGTGCCTCCACACAGGACAGGGTCTCTGTGAACTGATGGGGTTCCTTTCCTGAGAAATTAACCAGTAATCTAATCAAAGTAATTGGGAGCAGAGGAATTACTGCAACCAGCATATAACATTAACCATTTGTATTTATATATGCACACCAGTATGGAAATAATACAAGCTTTATATAAGAAAAGATTAATATTAGTGCATACCATACATCCAACTTCCAAACAGATATTATCAGCAAAGGGCCAAAAAAGAGCCCTGACAGAATTGTGCACATTTACCCAGGTATATATATTTATTAATAAAGATTCTTCCAAATGAATGTTGCAACAAAGTTTAGTTTCAGGGGCTTCTGAGAATGATCATTATGCAGTGTCGGTCTTTGTGTCCGAGACCTAAAGACATGATCAGCAGTGATGGGGAGATCTTCTAACTAGTGTCCAACCAGTCTTGAACTCTGATTCTCACCAGCAGAAAATATCCTGTGGCACTGGAACTCAGAGTTAACCTATCTACTCTGCCTCTTAGTTGCTAATAGTTTCTAATCTATCATGCAACTTGAGCTCTAATTGCCAGAAGTGACCATCTGATACCTAGCCTGGCTCTAGCCTATGCTGGTTATTAAGCCCTGAGCTAAAACTAGATATAGAATCCCAGACCAGAAAGGACAGGGTTAACTAAAATAACAAGAGCTGCATATAATCTCTATTGAAACAAACAGGTTCACATATTATTATACTGAAAGTTGATCACTAAACACATGCAGTAACACAGATCTAGCTATCTGTCAGTGTGCATGTTAGATAATAACAATAGGACAGAGATAAGTCTATTACAAGGATTGAGATACACACTCGGGAAGCTCTGAGCAGCTGCAGTTAAACTATTCGAACATAGGAATAGAGATGTATAGAACTGTTCGCCGGCGAACAGTTCCCGGCGAACTTAGCATGTTCGCGTTCGCCGCTGCCGGCGAACATATGCGATGTTCGGTCCGCCCCCCATAAGACATCATTGAGGCAAACTTTGACCCTGAACTTTACAGTCAGCAGACACATTTCCAGCCAATCAGCGTACCTCCCTCCCACACCCTCCCACCTCCTATAAATAAGCAAGGGCAGCATCCATCTTAGATCATTCTGAAGCAGTGTGTGTAGTGAGAGTAGGGAGAGCTGCTGCTGCTGCTGCTGTTAAGCTAGGGACAGTTAGTCAGTGTTCCTGGTCTTGCAGTGTTCTTGGTCCACTACTGCTGTAATATCAGCACCCCAAAAAGCCCTTCTAAGGGCTGGTATTTGTGGTTTTTTTTATTTTTTTATATATATATATATATATATATACCTAGCGTCCCCAAAAGCCCTTTTAAGGGCTGGTAATTGAGTTGTTTCTTCATATATATATATATCTATATCTATCTAGTGTCCCCAAAAGCCCTTTTAAGGGCTGGTAATTGAGGATTTTTTTATTTATATATATACATATATATATATATATATAGTGTCCCCAAAAGCCCTTTTAAGGGCTGGTAAGGTAATAGATTTTTTTCTTTTTATATATATATATATATATATATATATCTATTGTACACTGCAGTTGCCTGCCCGCTGTGTGTGAGAGGCCACAGACCTACCACAGACTGTACTGTGTGCAAACCACACTCATTTCGGGTGGCACAGGCACAGTACCTGGCATTTTAAAAAATATTTTTTTTTCCTCTGTCATAATTGCAGTGAGTGCTGTGTCAGGTCCACAGAGTGTACTGTACCCACTGCAGTGCACTGCCCACCACTGATATATATACGTTGGCACAGCATCTTGTTGCAATAAATTGAAAAAAAAAATATTTTTTATTATTGCAGTTGCCTGGGCTGCCAGTGACTGTCAGGTCCACAGAGTGTACTGTGCCCACTGCAGTGCCACTGTGTGCCCACCCACCACTGATATATAAGGTGGCACAGCAGCTTGCAAAGTAAAAAAAATATATATATTTTTTTAAATTGCAGTTGCCTGGGTGCCAGTGACTGCTGTCAGGTCCACAGAGAGTGTACTGTGCCACTGCCCACCCACCACTGATATATAAGGTGGCACAGCAGCTTGCAAAGTAAAAAAAAATATATATTTTTTTAAATTGCAGTTGCCTGGGTGCCAGTGACTGCTGTCAGGTCCACAGAGAGTGTACTGTGCCACTGCCCACCCACCACTGATATATAAAGTGGCACAGCAGCTTGCAAAGTAAAAAAATATATATATTTTTTTAAATTGCAGTTGCCTGGGTGCCAGTGACTGCTGTCAGGTCCACAGAGAGTGTACTGTGCCACTGCCCACCCACCACTGATATATAAGGTGGCACAGCAGCTTGCAAAGTAAAAAAAATATATATATATTTTTAAATTGCAGTTGCCTGGGTGCCAGTGACTGCTGTCAGGTCCACAGAGAGTGTACTGTGCCACTGCCCACCCACCACTGATATATAAGGTGGCACAGCAGCTTGCAAAGTAAAATAAAATATATTTTTTTAAAATTGCAGTTGCCTGGGTGCCAGTGACTGCTGTCAGGTCCACAGAGAGTGTACTGTGCCACTGCCCACCCACCACTGATATATAAAGTGGCACAGCAGCTTGCAAAGTAAAAAAATATATATATATTTTTTAAATTGCAGTTGCCTGGGTGCCAGTGACTGCTGTCAGGTCCACAGAGAGTGTACTGTGCCACTGCCCACCCACCACTGATATATAAAGTGGCACAGCAGCTTGCAAAGTAAAAAAAAATATATATATTTTTTAAATTGCAGTTGCCTGGGTGCCAGTGACTGCTGTCAGGTCCACAGAGAGTGTACTGTGCCACTGCCCACCCACCACTGATATATAAAGTGGCACAGCAGCTTGCAAAGTAAAAAAAATATATATATATATTTTAAATTGCAGTTGCCTGGGTGCCAGTGACTGCTGCCAGGTCCACAGAGAGTGTACTGTGCCACTGCCCACCCACCACTGATATATATGCCTGCAAGAGAAAAAGCCAGCCGCAGAGAAGCCGTATTCCTGAAAATATAAGAAAAATGCTTTTTTTTAGGGGTTCTGGACATGCTACAGAGCTGAAACTTGACAGGTACACTTTTTAGACCCCCCAGACACTAAATACAAAAAATGACATGCCTGCCTAAAAAAATGCCCGATAAATGCCTGCAAGAGAAAAAGACAGCCGCAGAGAAGCCGTATTCCTGAAAATATAAGAAAAATGCTGTTTTTTAGGGGTTCTGGACATGCTACAGAGCTGAAACTTGACAGGTACACTTTTGTGACCCCCCAGACACTAAATACAAAAAATGACATGCCTGCCTAAAAAAAATGCCCGATAAATGCCTGCAAGAGAAAAAGACAGCCGCAGAGAAGCCGTATTCCTGAAAATATAAGAAAAATGCTGTTTTTTAGGGGTTCTGGACATGCTACAGAGCTGAAACTTGACAGGTACACTTTTGTGACCCCCCAGACACTAAATACAAAAAATGACATGCCTGCCTAAAAAAATGCCCGATAAATGCCTGCAAGAGAAAAAGACAGCCGCAGAGAAGCCGTATTCCTGAAAATATAAGAAAAATGCTGTTTTTTAGGGGTTCTGGACATGCTACAGAGCTGAAACTTGACAGGTACACTTTTGTGACCCCCCAGACACTAAATACAAAAAATGACATGCCTGCCTAAAAAAATGCCCGATAAATGCCTGCAAGAGAAAAAGACAGCCGCAGAGAAGCCGTATTCCTGAAAATATAAGAAAAATGCTGTTTTTTAGGGGTTCTGGACATGCTACAGAGCTGAAACTTGACAGGTACACTTTTGTGACCCCCCAGACACTAAATACAAAAAATGACATGCCTGCCTAAAAAAATGCCCGATAAATGCCTGCAAGAGAAAAAGACAGCCGCAGAGAAGCCGTATTCCTGAAAATATAAGAAAAATGCTGTTTTTTAGGGGTTCTGGACATGCTACAGAGCTGAAACTTGACAGGTACACTTTTTAGACCCCCCAGACACTAAATACAAAAAATGACATGCCTGCCTAAAAAAATGCCCGCTAAATGCCTGCAAGAGAAAAAGCCAGCCGCAGAGAAGCCATATTCCTGAAAATATAAGAAAAATGCTGTTTTTTAGGGGTTCTGGACATGCTACAGAGCTGAAACTTGACAGGTACACTTTTGTGACCCCCCAGACACTAAATACAAAAAATGACATGCCTGCCTAAAAAAATGCCCGCTAAATGCCTGCAAGAGAAAAAGCCAGCCGCAGAGAAGCCATATTCCTGAAAATATAAGAAAAATGCTGTTTTTTAGGGGTTCTGGACATGCTACAGAGCTGAAAATTGACAGGTACACTTTTTAGACCCCCCAGACACTAAATACAAAAAATGACATGCCTGCCTAAAAAAATGCCCGCTAAATGCCTGCAAGAGTAAAAGCCAGCCGCAGAGAAGCCATATTCCTGAAAATATAAGAAAAATGCTGTTTTTTAGGGGTTCTGGACATGCTACAGAGCTGAAACTTCACAGGTACACTTTTTAGACCCCCCAGATGCTAAATCCAAAGAAATTTTTTATTTTTATTTTTTTTTAATTTTTCCAATAATTGGCTCTCTATCAAAAAATTATAATTTTTAAGAACTTTTTTTTGCGTGATCCCTCTCCGGCATGCCACAGTCCAGGTGTTAGTCCCCTTGAAACAACTTTTCCATCACTATTGTGGCCAGAAAGAGTCCCTGTGTGTTTTAAAATTCGCCTGCCTATTGAAGTCTATGGCGGTTCGCCCGGTTCGCCGGTTCGCGAACATTTGCCGATGTTCGCGTTCGCCGTTCGCGAACGGCGAATTTTAGGTTCGCGACATCACTACATAGGAATACTTGCCTAATAGTCTCTGCTTCTGGTCTGTTTGTAAATACAGCAACACCGGTGTGTACAAGGTCATGTAGATCAGTTATCTGTGTTTACTTCCTGGAAACTCCCCTTTATAAAGCATTACTGTCCTCCAATCAAGGTTTCTGATCCAGTTAGCAGGGACAGAAAGTACCTGTCTGTAAGCAACTAACTCTGTTGTAATTAATAGGCAAAATATATATTCAATTACAGACAGTAGAAGGCAGAAGATGCCTACACTGGCTTTTAGTACCAAGCTTTGGATCATTTCTTTCACACTATCTTAGTTTGTTTTCTGCTTCTGTCATTTTTTATTTTTTTTATATTTTGTAATAGATTTTGCTGAGAGAAATACCAAATATGGCTCAAGGAGTTTTGGGAAGGCTGTAGAAAGCTGCAATAGCCACCTCTAACAGTCTTATGTGATGTGCCCCCAGTCTATAACTGACTTTCATATGTGTGCACAGCCTATTGCATTAGGGTATGCACCCAAAAACTCAAACACACATATACACACACATTTTTTTGAGATTATGGGGTGCCCAAGGCACACCTGGCACACCCTGCGTGCACACCTATGCTGCCTTCTAAAGCATGTCCCCATTCCTCAACAACTAAAATAGCATGTTTACAGCTTCTGCCCATATCTTGTAAGATACCTGTGGTCTTTGGCCATCTCCACTTGCATGTCTCCAATTTCTTATCAGCTTTCTTTAGCATTAAAGCCATTAAATATAAAGTGTCAGGAACCACACTTGAGGCACCCTATATCAAGAAAATTGGCTACCACTGTACTGGATCATATTCAAAGTATTTTTTTATTTGTCACAGGGCTGTTTTCATGTTACCAATGCACATCACTGCTTTAAACTAGGGATGAGCTTCGAGTTCGAGTCAAGGCTAAATTCGATTCGAACATAGGTCGTTTGATCATTCGTCAAATGACGAACAAATTCGAGATTGCCATAATGCACTGCACGCGCGCCGCGAATGCAGCATGTTATGTGATTGGCCAAAGCATTCACCCTGACCTCATGCTTTGGCCAATAAAATGATCTCTGCCCTGATCGGACTAAGTGGTATGCGGGAAGGTGAATCTTCTAGGCGGTTTTACGAAACAAATGAAGTGGTCTTGCTGCCCCCCTCAGGACCAAGGGTATCCAAAAGGCACTACAAGAAAACAACAAGAGAAGGGCGCACCGACCTTGTGCATTAACACTTAAAAGTTTATCAAAATCAAAGAAGGGTAGCGTACAATATACTCACAAACGTAGCATATGAACAAGCATATAGGAAATGGGCACCGCTCGCTTCCAGGACACTTCTCTACTGCTGGATAGCGTGATGGCGTCCTCAAAACCTGATGTGGCTTACGCGTTTCGAGGGAGGACCCTCTTCCTCAGAGCCAAAATCGCCACTTCATATGCTACGTTTGTGAGTATATTGTACGCTACCCTTCTTTGATTTTAATAAACTTTTAAGTGGTAATGCACAAGGTCGGTGCGCCCTTCTCTTGTTGTTTTCCTGATCGGACTAAAGGCAGGCTGCCTTTAGGCAATCATGGCTCTGGTGCCAAGTACATGCCCCACACTAAATAAAGGCTTCCCGCGCAGCCGCAGCATGTAGTGTCATTGTGCGGGCGAGGAGACAGGGAGAGTCACGTGTGTGAGGCAGGGAAAGAGTAGTTTTTTTGGAGTTTGTCAGACAGTGCAGATAGACATTCTTAGCAGTGTATGGAGGAACAGGAATGTGTTTCAGGCAGGGAGAGATTTGTTTCTTTACATCATATCAGACAGTGCAGCGCCAGTGAGGAATTCATTCCTAGCAGTGTAGGGAGGGCCATGAACGTAGGCAGGGAGAGATTTGTTAATTTACATCAAATATCAGTGAGAGTATTGTTCATCGGTCACTTGCATACATGCTATAAGCAGCACAGATCATCCAACTATAGGATTATAGATTACATCAGGTATCAGTGAGAGTATTGTTCATCAGTCACTTGCATACATGTTATAAGCAGCACAGATCATCCATCTATAGCAGGGGTGGGGGGGGGGAACCTGCGGCCCGCACAATCAATGCGTCCGCCCCCCATGCCGCTGAGCCTGTGTATGCCGGTGGAGCTGTCGGAAGGAGCTGATGGCTCCGTCCTGACAGTGTCAGTCACAGAAAAGCTTCAGAAAAGGGTGGACCCAGGGCGCAGAGCAGTGCGCCCCGAGCCCACCCATTTGTGTGACAATATTGAATGAAAATTCGCTATTGTCACACGGATCCTCCTCTTGGCCAATCAGGAAGCGGGTCCGAGACCCGCTTCCTGATTGGTCGAAGGGCGAACCCATGCCATTGGTCAAGGAGGAGGCAGGAGGACTCGAGGAGAAGCCACCACTGCAGGTAAGTGCACTGGCTTTCTGCATTGAAAGGGGCATGCTGTGGTCTCTCTGCATTGAAAGGGGGCACGCTTTGGTCTCTCTGCATTGAAAGGGGGCACGCTGTGGTCAGTCTGCATTGAAGGGGGCATGCAGTGGTCAGTCTGCATTGAAAGGGGGCACGCTGTAGTCAGCCTGCATTGAAAGGGGGCACGCAGTGGTCAGTCTGCATTGAAAGGGGGCATGCTGTGGTCAGTCTGCATTGAAAGGGGGCACGCTGTGGTCAGTCTGTATTGAAGGGGGCATGCAGTGGTCAGTATGCATTGAAGGGGGCATGCAGTGGTCAGTCTGCATTGAAAGGGGGCACGCTGTGGTCAGCCTGCATTGAAAGGGGGCATGCTGTGGTCAGTCTGCATTGAAGGGGGCATGCAGTGGTCAGTCTGCATTGAAAGGGGGCAAGCTGTGGTTAGTCTGCATTGAAAGGGGGCACGATGTGGTCAGTCTGCAATTAAAGGGGGCACGCAGTGGTCAGTCTGCATTGAAAGGGGGTATGCTGCGGTCAGTCTGCACTGAAAGGGGGCACGCTGTGGTCACTCTGCATTGATGGGGGCACGCTGTGGTCAGTCTGCATTGAAAGGGGGCACGCTGTGGTCAGTCTGCATTGAAAGAGCGCACGCTGTGGTCAGTCTGTATTGAAAGGGGGCACGCTGTGGTCACTCTGCATTAAAGGGGGTATGCTGTGGTCTCTCTGCTTTGAAAGAGGGCATGCTGTGGTCACTCTGCATTGAAAGGAGGCACGCTGTGGTCAGTCTGCATTGAAAGGGGGCACGCTGTGGTCAGTCTGCATTGAAAGAGCGCACGCTGTAGTCAGTCTGTATTGAAAGGGGGCACGATGTGGTCAGTCTGCAATTAAAGGGGGCACGCAGTGGTCAGTCTGCATTGAAAGGGGGTATGCTGCGGTCAGTCTGCACTGAAAGGGGGCACGCTGTGGTCACTCTGCATTGATGGGGGCACGCTGTGGTCACTCTGCATTGATGGGGGCACGCTGTGGTCACTTTGCATTGAAAGGGGGCATGCTGTGGTCACTCTGCATTGAAAGGGGGCATGCTGTGGTCACTCTGCATTGAAAGGGGGCATGCTGTGATCAGTCTGCATTGAAAGGGGGCACGCTGTGGTCAGGCTGCATTGAAAGGGGCCACGTTGTGGTCACTCTGCATTGAAAGGGGGCACGCTGTGGTCACTCTGCATTGATGGGGGCATGCTGTGGTCACTCTGCATTGATGGGGGCACACTGTGGTCACTCTGTATTGATGAGGGCACGCTGTGGTAAGCGAGGAGAAGCCGCCACTGCAGGTAAGTGCACAGGCTTTCTTCATTGAAAGGGGCATGCTGTGGTCTCTCTGCATTGAAAGGGGGCACACTTTGCTCTCTCTGCATTGAAAGGGGGCACGCTGTGGTCAGTCTGCATTGAAGGGGGCATGCAGTGGTCAGTCTGCCTTGAAAGGGGGCACGCTGTAGTCAGTCTGCATTGAAAGGGGGCACGCAGTGGTCAGTTTGCATTGAAAGGGGGCACGCTGTGGTCAGTCTGTATTGAAGGGGGCATGCAGTGGTCAGTATGCATTGAAGGGGGCATGCAGTGGTCAGTCTGCATTGAAAGGGGGCACGCTGTGGTCAGCCTGCATTGAAAGGGGGCATGCTGTGGTCAGTCTGCATTGAAGGGGGCATGCAGTGGTCAGTCTGCATTGAAAGGGGGTAAGCTGTGGTTAGTCTGCATTGAAAGGGGTCACGCTGTGGTCAGTCTGCATTGAAAGGGGGCACGCTGTGGTCACTCTGCATTAAAGGGGGTATGCTGTGGTCTCTCTGCTTTGAAAGAGGGCACGCTGTGGTCACTCTGCATTGAAAGGAGGCACGCTGTGGTCAGTCTGCATTGAAAGGGGGCACGCTGTGGTCAGTCTGTATTGAAAGAGCACACACTGTGGTCAGTCTGTATTGAAAGGGGGCACGATGTGGTCAGTCTGCAATTAAAGGGGGCACGCAGTGGTCAGTCTGCATTGAAAGGGGGTATGCTGTGGTCAGTCTGCACTGAAAGGGGGCACGCTGTGGTCACTCTGCATTGATGGGGGCACGCTGTGGTCACTCTGCATTGATGGGGGCACGCTGTGGTCACTTTGCATTGAAAGGGGGCATGCTGTGGTCACTCTGCATTGAAAGGGGGCATGCTGTGGTCCCTCTGCATTGAAAGGGGGCACGCTGTGATCAGTCTGCATTGAAAGGGGGCACGCTGTGGTCAGTCTGCATTGTGGTCAGTCTGCATTGAAAGGTCACTCTGTATTGAAAGGGGGCACGATGTGGTCAGTCTGCAATTAAAGGGGGCACGCAGTGGTCAGTCTGCATTGAAAGGGGGTATGCTGCGGTCAGTCTGCACTGAAAGCGGGCACGCTTTGGTCACTCTGCATTGATGGGGGCATGCTGTGGTCACTCTGCATTGATGGGGGCACGCTGTGGTCACTCTGTATTGATGAGGGCACGCTGTGGTAAGTCTGCATTGAAAGGGGGCACGCTGTGGTCAGTCTACATTGAAAGGGGGCACGCTGTGGTCAGTCTGCATTGAAAGGGGGCACGCTGTGGTCAGTCTGCATTGAAAGAGCGCACGCTGTGGTCAGTCTGTATTGAAAGGGGGCACGATGTGGTCAGTCTGCAATGAAAGGGGGCACACTGTGGTCAGTCTGCATTGAAAGGGGGCACGCTGTGGTCACTCTGCATTAAAGGGGGTATGCTGTGGTCTCTCTGCTTTGAAAGAGGGCACGCTGTGGTCACTCTGCATTGAAAGGAGGCACGCTGTGGTCAGTCTGCATTGAAAGGGGGCACGCTGTGGTCAGTCTGCATTGAAAGAGCGCACGCTGTGGTCAGTCTGTATTGAAAGGGGGCACGATGTGGTCAGTCTGCAATTAAAGGGGGCACGCAGTGGTCAGTCTGCATTGAAAGGGGGTATGCTGTGGTCAGTCTGCATTGAAAGGGGGCACACTGTGGTCACTCTGCATTGATGGGGGCACGCTGTGGTCACTCTGCATTGATGGGGGCACGCTGTGGTCACTTTGCATTGAAAGGGGGCATGCTGTGGTCACTCTGCATTGAAAGGGGGCATGCTGTGGTCACTCTGCATTGAAAGGGGGCACGCTGTGATCAGTCAGCATTGAAAGGGGGCACGCTGTGGTCAGTCTGCATTGAAAGGGGCCACGCTGTGGTCACTCTGCATTGTGGTCAGTCTGCATTGAAAGGTCACTCTGTATTGAAAGGGGGCACGATGTGGTCAGTCTGCAATTAAAGGGGGCACGCAGTGGTCAGTCTGCATTGAAAGGGGGTATGCCGCGGTCAGTCTGCACTGAAAGCGGGCACGCTGTGGTCAGTCTGCATTGAAAGGGGGCACACTATACTTTGATTACTGAAGGCCCCTTTCACACTTTTTTGACCTCCAAGTCACGCAATTTTTTACAGCGTTTTTTGCAGCAAAGCAATGCCTATTACATTTATGCATACATTTTGTATGGCCCCAGTACAAAATCCAAATGGCCCTTGGCAGAAAAAAGATTCCCCACCCATGATCTATAGGATTATAGATTACATCAGGTATCAGTGAGAGTATTGTTCATCGGTCACTTGGGTACATGCTATAAGCCGTACAGATCATCCATCTATAGGATTATAGATTACATCAGATATCAGTGAGAGTATTGTTCATCGGTCACTTGCGTACATGCTATAAGCAGCACAGATCATCCATCCATAGGATTATAGATTACATCAGATATCAGTGAGAGTATTGTTCATCGGTCACTTGCGTACATGCTAAAAGCAGCACAGATCATCCATCTATAGGATTATAGATTACATCAGATATCAGTGAGAGTATTGTTCATCGGTCACTTGGGTACATGCTATAAACAGCACAGATCATCCATCTATAGGATTATAGATAACATCAGATATCAGTGAGAGTATTGTTCATCGGTCACTTGGGTACATGCTATAAGCAGCACAGATCATCCAACTATAGGATTATAGATTACATCAGGTATCAGTGACAGGATTGTTCAATGGTCACTTGCATACATCATATCAGGACATTGAGTATCTATTGGTCAATTGCGTATACCCTAAATTGATCTGTATCAACATCATGTCCGAAAGGCCGACAAGCAGAAGCCGATGCTCACAGGACACAAAAAGAGGGCAAGCAGCCTCTGTGTCCATTGTGAAAAGTAGTGGTCACAGTCAACATCGTGCATCCTCTGCAGGTGGGGCATGCCCGTCCTTTTTTTCCAGTGCTGCCCATGCTATTCAGCCACAAGATGTGGAAGAGTTGGTGGAGTGGATCAATAAGCCGTCCTCATCCTCCTCGTCCTCTGACACCCATGCTAACAGTAGTTTGCCTTCCATAGCAGCTGCCAAAGCAGCCCATTCCACAGGCTCCTTCTCCACAGCTACTCCTTCAGTCGCCCCACCATCATGCACAGAGGAGTCACCTGAACTATTCGATCATAGTGTCAGTGACATACTGCTGGAGGATGCGCAGCAATTCGAAAGCTGTTATGTTGGTTTGAAGGTTGATGAAGGGAATAACGTGAGCATAGAGAGAGGGGGTGACAATGACGGACAAGAAACCAGTAGTCATGTTGCCACAGCTGAAGCATATTGCCAAGTTTGCTCCAGTGACAAGGATGGAGAGGATGATGAGGTCACTGACTGTACTTGAGTGCCTGACAGGATAGAGGAGGAGGAGGAGGATGAAGGGGAGGATGAGGAGGACGCACAACTCCAACGAGGCAAGATGTGCTCCAGGGGCCACCATAGCTTTTTTCAGTAGACCTGTGCAGTAGACCGCAGCGTTGCAGTTTGCAACTTCTGTCTGAAGCGGATCAAGCATGGCCAGAACACCACATTTTTGACAAGGCATATGACGACCTGCCATGCAGTCCATATGACGACCTGCCATGCAGTCTATTTGCAACAGCACCTGAAAGAGGCACCAGATCAAAACAAGCATACATCACCTTGCTCCTCATCTACGATCTTTAACCCTACTATACCTCATGCCTTCTCAAATACCAGTATTGAGAGGGATGATGGTATAGCAATGAGTGGCACAGAGACTTGCACCCAATCTGCTAGCAGTACACCACCGCTTGATTTGAGCAGCAGGCAAATTTCACTACCCCAGTTTTTTAACCTGTAGAAACATATACTGTCCCAGCCATCCACATGCTCAGCGTCCTAATGCTAGCTTGGCCGAATTGTTAGCATTGCAGTTGCTGCCTTTTCATCTGGTAGACTCGGCTCCCTTTTGCGAATTTGTGGGATGTGCTGCACCACAGTGGCAGGTCCCAAAAAGGTATTTCTTTTCGCGTAAGGCCATTATGGCTCTCTACTGTCATGTGGAGGGTAGTATTTTGGCCTCATTGGACAAAGCGGTCAGCAGGAAGGTGCACATTACTGCTGACTCTTGGTCCAGCAGGCATGGATATGGAAGTTACATTTCTTTCATGGCGCACTGGGTAACTCTGCTGGCAGTTGGGAAGGATGCAGGGCAGGGTTCAGTGTCGCAGCTTGTTTTGCCACCACTGTATATAAATATTTGTAGCGCTTAACCCATTTGGTTGTGTAAATAAATAGTAACAAATAATGTCAACATGTGATACTCAAAAAATTGAATATACAAATTAATACAAATAAATAAATAAATGAATGAATGAATGAATAAATAGTATAAAATATAGATCCCTATAAGTCCACTTGGACAGTCCCAGTGAATGAACCAAATAAATCCAATGTCAATGGAATGCTGATAAGAAGAGCCACAAGTCTCAGCATATGAATGCTATTCCGTTACTGGATGGAAACACTCAAGGTTAAATCCCAAAAAGCTGCTTACCAGATGTAGATGGTCATCCAATTTAATGGATAGACCTCAGAACGCTTAATTGATAATGAAGAGATCCGCCAGGTGTAATTCAATACGGCATGTAGTATAGGACATTCAATAATGAATGCTCAGAGACCATATGTGAAGAAAAAGGGTTCAAGGACAAAGTGTGATACCATACACACAATTACATGACACAGAGACAAAGTTGTGCACTCATATGTAAAATGTCAATAATTAAAATATATCCCATGCAAAAACGAAAATCAGAAGAAGGAACCACAAGTCCTAGCAGACAGACACCACTCCCTTGATGAATAAAAAGATGTAGGGCACCCGTAGATAGATCACCAAAACATCCAAAAAGGCCACTTACCAAATGTATATGGTCACCTAATTAAATGGATAGACCTCAGCCAATGGAGTGGTGTCTGTCTGCTGGGACTTGTGGTTCCTTCTTCTGATTTTCGTTTTTGCATGGGATATATATTCATTATTGACATTTTACATATGAGTGCACAACTTTGTCTCTGTTTCATGTAATTGTGTGTACGGTATCACTTTATGGTATTGTGTGTCCTTGAACCCTTTTTTTTCACATATGGTCTCTGAGCATCCGATATTGAATGTCCTATACTACACGCCGTATTGAATTACACCTGGCGGATCTCTTCATTATCAATTAAGCGTTCTGAGGTCTATCCATTAAATTGGATGACCATCTACGTCTGGTAAGCAGCTTTTTGGGATTTACCCTTGAGTGTTTCCATCCAGTAACAGAATGGCATTCATATGCTGAGACTTGTGGTTCTTGTTATCAACATTCCATTCACATTGTATTTATTTGGCACATTCACTGGGACTGTCCAAGTGGACTTATAGGGACCTATATTTTATATTATTTATTCATTCGTGTATTTATTTATTCATATTAATTTATCTATTCACTTTTTTGAGTATCACATGTTGACATTATTTGTTACTATTTATTTACACAACCAAATGGGTTAAGCGCTACACATATTTATATACAGTCATTTTTTTGATTTTTTGTGGGTCCATGTGTGCAGCTTCCCCCTATTTATTTCAATTAGATAATATAACGTCACCTTTTCACTCAGTAGTGCAGAAATCCATCCACTTTTTTATTGTTCTGCCACCACGCCTCCAAAAAGCTGGTGCTGGTTCTGCCACATCTGTCCTCTGAAGCAGCAGTGCTCCCTAAGCATTCAAGGGGCTATGCAAGCAGTCAGGCTAAAAGATGCCATGCTGTGCTTCAGTGCTTCAGTTGGCCTGTCTAGGGGATAGGAGTCACACTGGTGTAGAGATTCTGTCAGCTCTGCAGGGGCAGGCTCAGAGATGGTTGACGCCAGGATAGCTAGAGCCAGGAATGGTTGTATGCGATAATGGCACCAACCTTCTCTCCAACCTCCGACAGGGACACTTGACACATGTTCCATGCTTGGCACATGTTCTGAATCTGGTGGTGCAGCGTTTCTTGAGCAGATACCCGGACTACCAAGATCTCCTAAGGCAGGCCAGAAAAGTCTGTGGCCATTTCCGCCGTTCATTCAATGCCAGTGCTCGCTTATCTGACATTCAACGGGAATTTAACCTGCCCACCAACTGCCTCATTTGTGACGTGCCCGCCAGGTGGAACTCAATGTTGGCAAAGCTGCAGCAGCTGCACATGCAGAAAAGGGCCATCAATGAGTACCTGTGTGAGAATGGCACAAGAACAGGGTCAGGGGAGCTTGGCTTTTTTTCGCCACGCCAGTGGCTTTTGATTAAGGATGCATGCATCGTCCTGTCACCATTTGAAGAGGCCACAAGGATGGTGAGCTGGGATGATGCATGCATAAGTGACCTATCCCGCTAGTCTACCTGCTGGAATACATGCTGCATGGAATCATGGACAGGGCACTTAAGGCAGAACAGCAGGAGAGAAAGAGGAAGACTTCCTTTCCTCACAAGGTCCTCTTAATGCATATATCATTCCTGCATGGCCACAAAACACACAGGAGAAAGAGGAGGAGGAGGGTGAGGATTTCAGCAGCATGGATGTAGAGGATAGCATACAGCAGTCTTCAAATGATAGTTTTGATTCCCCAGAAACCGCAGGAGTTGTACGTGGTTGGGGAGAGGTTGCTCCTGCTGACAATGTCATCCTTAGTGACCCAGAGGACTCAGAAGCTCATGCCTCCTCCAACTTACATTCCATGGGCTCATTGATTCTGCAAAGCCTGCGAAAGGACCCCAAGGATTTGTGCTATCAAGGAGAGGGATAATTACTGGTTGGCAACCCTTCTTGATCCATGTTACAAGGGTAAAGTTGCAGAGCTTATCCTGCCTTCACAGAGGGAGCAGAGGATGAAACATCTTGAGCAGGCCTTGAAAAAAAAATTGTGTACCGCCTTTCCAGACACTGGGAGGTCAACATTCTCTGCACATGTCTCTGAGGCATCGTTCAGCCAATGGAGGAGTGGTGGAGAAGGCAGCCAGCTGACTGATGCCTTTAAACAGTTCTTTTGTCCTCAGCAGCACCCAGGGCTGTTAGGTTTAAGCAACCATCGGCAGTGTTTCTATCATATGGTGCTTGATTATATAGGCGCAAGAGCAGACTTGGAGACCTTTCCAGCTGCGCATCCACTGGCTTACTGGGTCTTGAGGATGGACTACTGGCCAGAACTTGCTCAATATGCAATGGAGCTACTGGCCTGTTCTGTTTTCAGCGTGCTTTCCGAACAAACGTTCAGTGCTCCTGGAGGTTTTGTGATGGACAAAAGAGTGCGTATGTCCACAGACTCTGTTGACCAGCTGACTTTTATCAAAATGAACCAGTCCTGGATCAACAAGAGCTATCAAGCCCCTGATGCTGATGTAACTGATTGAATTTGCTAGGGGTCTGCCATCCCTTGAAGACTGCATATGCTGCCTATCCTATTCCTCTACCTTAATTCTGCTCGCTTCCAACAATGTTTTTGGTTTAGGTCACTACCAACCCCCAAGGCCTAATTTTTCTACACTTGTATGACAGGTGCAAACGAATCAAATGTTATATGTCATTTTTATCAGCAGGTCCTGTCCCTGTGCCCTTCTAACTGTGAGGGGTTACGGTGTTCAGGCACCAACCAGACCAAAGGCCCAATGTTTTTGCACCTGTATGACAAGTGCATGCAATTTCAAATTTATATGGAATTCTTACCAGCAGGTGACTGTTCCTGCACCCAGCAAGAGTAACTGCGAGGGCTTGGTTACAGTGTTCGTGCACCACCAACAGCAAAGGCCCAATTATTGGCACCTGTATAGCACATGCAATTTCAAATTTGTATGGAATTCTTACCAGCAGGTCCCGTTACTGCACCCAGCAAGAGTAACTGCGAGGGATTGGTCATGGTGTTCAGACACCACCAACAGCAAAGTCACAATTTTTGCCAATGGAAGAGCACAAAAAGCCGCACAACCGGTTGAAGATGCAAAAAGTTAAAATCCAAATTTATTTTGCAGGCAAAAAGATAAAATCATCCAAGATGAAACCAAAACAGTCAGAGACATGGGGGGGAAAAGGGGAGCACGGCGGTTGACGCGTATCACGGAGTCTTCCGCTTAGTCGTAACCAATGGTTACGACTAAGCGGAAGACTCAGTGAAACGCGTCAACCGCCGTGCTCCCCTTTTCCCCCCCATGTCTCCGACTGTTTTGGTTTCATCTTGGATGATTTTATCTTTTTGCCTGCAAAATAAATTTGGATTTTAACTTTTTGCATCTTCAACCGGTTGTGCGGCTTTTTGTGCTCTTTCATTTGCTGCTATCAGGACTGCGGATCCGTGCCTGCACCTGGGTTGGATGTGTTTGGAACTATCCCCTCACTTGAGCGGTTCTTTTCCCTCTTGACCGTTTGTCCCAATTTTTGCCACCTGTATAGCACATGCAATTTCAAATTTGTAGGGAATTCTTACCAGCAGGTCCCATTCCTGCATCCAGCAAGAGTAACTGTGAGGGCTTGGTTATAGTGTTCAGGCACCACCTACAGCAAAGGCCCAATTTTTGGCACCTGTATAGCACATGCAATTTCAAATTTGTAGGGAATTCTTACCAGCAGGTCTTATTCCTGCTCCCAGCAAGAGTAACTGCAAGGCTTGGTTACGTTGTTCAGGCACCACCAACAGCAAAGGCCCAATTTTTCTGCACCTGTATGACAAGTACATGCGATTTTAAATTTGTATGGATTTTTTAGCAGCAGGGCCTGTTCCTGCGCCCAACAAGAGTAACTGTGAGGGGCTACGGTGTTCAGGCACCACCAACAACCAAGGCCCAATTTTTCTGCACCTGTATGACAAGTACATGCGATTTGAAATTTGTATGTATATTTGTATATGACATTTTTTTCTTTAGAAATGTCAGTATTACTGCAGCAGGCTACATACATCATAGAGATGCACTACTTTACAGGCACATTCAGGGGACCCCCCCAGGCACAATATTTGAAGACATTTTTAATTTTTATAGTTTCACTTTAAGCCTCATTAAAATCAGTAAATCAGTGCTCCTTTAAAAAGGATAATTTTTAAAAACATTGCTACATGTTCCCCAGGTCAGTACCTGGACCCCCATACACTTTTTTGGGGCAATAACTTGCATTTAAGCCTTCAAAATGAGGCTGTTTGATTTTCAAGGTTCGAGTCCCATAGACTTCAATGGAGTTTGTTTATTCAAACAAACTTTTTCTCTGATCGCGGTGTTCTTGTGCGAACCGAACCGGGGGTGTTCGGGCTCATCACTGCTTTAAACCAGTTGTTATAACAAAATATTTGTGCAGGGCACATATGATTTATTAGTCACATATGCCTATCAATGAAGCTGAAAATATCTGCTTATGTGCTGTGAATGTTTTTTTCAGTATATGTAAATTATAAATGCTAACTGCTTATTAGTAAAAGATGTTATGTTAATATTCAAACTACAGGAAGCACAAAGGCTCCCTCTGGGATTTCAGTGTGCTGTGGTATAAACAAAATTGAAGGAAAGCATTTTACCTCCTAAAATAATGTATACTCTGCAGACAATTAGTAACATTTTTTTTTCCATTTAAAAAATGTATATATGCTGTATATAAAAAAATGTGTCACTTTTTATATACGGTGTATATATATATATATATATATATATATATATATATATATATATATATATATACACATACATATATACAGTATGTCCTGGTCTATCAGGGGTCAAGTCACAGATAGGGAGCTTTTTCTGAACAGGTGTTAAAGCAGTTTAAACATGGCATCTATCACTTTCTTACTTTCACTTTCTCATGTCTTCTCTGCTCCTGCACAGGTAAATGACTGCTGCTTGGAATATCCATGTTTACCCATCTCTCTGGTATGTACGATTGATAAATGACAGTGCTATTGCTTTAAGGAAAATGACTGCTGCTTGGAATACCCATGTTTACCTATCTCCATGCTATGTATGATTGATAAATGACACGGCAATTGTTTTATTATAAATGTTCTAATATCTTTGAAATTTGTCTATATTTTTGGTGATTGAATCTCACCTACTTGCCCTAGTGATCAAAGAATCAATTATGCATCCTCAATTTCATCTTCTGGAACTCTCTACCTCAATCTGTCTGGCTGTCTCCTACTCTGGCCACATTTAGCCAAACCCCAAAAATGCCTATCCTGCCTCCACCTAACAGCTGAACTTTGACGTTTTCCATCAGGTCATCCCTCACAGTTGATACATTTTGTACCACTTGCCTCACCCTATTAGATTGTAAGCTCTTATGAGGAAGGCCCTTTTAACCCTCTTTTATTTCATTGTAGTATAACTGTATTGTCTCACCCTTTATATTGTAAAGCGCTGCACAAACTGTTGGCTCTATATGAATCCTGAATAAATAATAATATAAGTACAATCAAGTCATGCATGTGACTATGAATTTTTGTAATTTTTCTCTAAAATGTAAAAGATACAGTACATTGTACATCTTTTTTTTTTCTACTGTATAACTAAAAAACTGTTCAAGTGTACAATACAACATACAAATATTTGACTACAAAGTATCAGAAATACATACAATTGTCATCAACCTGCAGCAAGTAAAATAAAAAAAACAAACAATATTTCAGCTTTGTGAAAAAGAGCTTACAGAAACCCCGATACCTATAGTAAGCACCCCAAGCGCTTAGTGAGGACTATATCCAAGGTGGTATAAATTACACTGCTGCTACTTAAAAAGAAGATAATGTAAACAATGGAATGATAGATAATATATAAAATATACACTATATATACTCCAGTAGCGCAAAATGGTAACCAGTCGTCACCATCTAGTATAGTCTTGACTGCTAATAAACAACACAGTTCAACTGCAATCAACAGATGTCACCCAAACAGCAGGAATAATAATAGTAGTAATGGTAATCAGTCCATAATCATTAATCCTGGGATGTTAATAGCCGTGTATAGTTGTCAGGGATCACCATATCCACCACCACCGTGCTTGAAGGGGGAGTGTGCATTTCTTCTAATCTAATGATTATGGACTGATTACCATTACTACTATTATTATTCCTGCTGTTTGGGTGACATCTGTTGATTGCAGTTGGACTGTGTTGTTTATTAGCAGTCAAGACTATACTAGATGGTGACGACTGGTTACCATTTTGCGCTACTGGAGTATATATAGTGTATATTTTATATATTATCTATCATTCCATTGTTTACAATATTTCAGCTTTGGTTTGACTCCAGTTGTGTCAGGAGTGTGTAACGCTCCTGCTCCTCATTCCAGCATCGTGGTTTTGATTGTGGCATTCTCCTTGTCTGTCTGTCCACCTACAAGGTGATTGATGTACCCAGTCTCTGGGTGGAGACCAAACCTTATTTAAGCCAGCCAAGCCTGCAGTCCCATGTTGCATTTGTTGCATATTGCGTTTGTTACACATGTTCCAAGCTCCCTGTTTGTCTGCCCTTCTCTGCTAGATTGGATTCCTTCATTGAGGACCTCAGATTGGATATCGACTACTCTCTGAACTCTGCCTGCCTTTTGACCATGGATTGACCCTGACTATTCTGAACCTTGCCTGCCTTGTATCAAAACTGTCATTAAACCACTCTGTCTGTCTGCCAAATGCAAGTATCTGTTTGCTTTGCTCAGTTTGCACTTGCCCTGGCATGGTAGCCAGGCACTATAGCATTGTGTATAAGTCCTGGGGGCAATCGAGTACTGGTAGGCCTGCTTGCCTTAGGGGAAAGGGGGCTGCTATAGGTGAAGAACAAAGAAGCTAGCCATAGTGTCTGACCACCTGCATTAGAGGTAAGCATGACAAGTTGGTTGAATTGCCCAGTGGAATCCTATAACTTGTGGAAATGTACATTTTGCGTGTACTTGCACACTTAAACTATTCTTAATCTATAGTAGTACCTCTCCATCATATCCTGCCCTGAGCTGTGCCTGTAACTAGAAAGTGTCCAAGAAGATGCAGGCTGCTTGTCAAGGGAGGGAGCCAATCTTAATTATAGGCAAATATTTTGGTATTTTGTCTTCTCAAATTTAGGCAGCGAGCAACAAGGAGTGGGGAATTTAGCTCCAGTAAATTTCCCATCATTGTTTACCATTATTGCAGCAATATTCTAAAGTTAAATATAGAATTAGTACAGCGCTATCATCTCTTTCAAAATAGTGATCTATGTGCACAAAATTTGCTACACACGTAAAAGCAAATGTATAAACATATATTAACTGTGTCAAAATGTAACTTAATCACAACACACCCCAAGTGAAATAAAAAAATATATATATTCATATATACAATGTGTCTATCAGAAAATAGACTGGCATCAAAAAAAGTAAAAAAAATAACTAATGAATTCTCCAATAGCAATGGATCAGTTCCAAACAAACGAATAATCTTACCACCTCTGTGTGTGATAATCAAAAAAACAGGTGCTTTTTTTTTTTTTTTTTTTTAGGTTTTTCACAAGGAGGGGATAATTTTTTTTTTATTAAAAGACACTGGGAATAATAAATAAGACTCTGTTGGAACAGACAATACACTAAGAGAGAATCAAGATTGAATTGAGGAGAGATAAATTAAAGTCACACACTAGAGGGGAAAGTGGGAAAATATTGAAGACACAGGAATTATAAGGTTGAGACACAGAAAAGATAAAGGGGAATGTAAAGATAGGTATGAAAGAAATATAGACACAAGGAATTTAGTTAATACATTGATGTGAACACAAAGATCACAATAATAACACTAAGCACGGGGACACACCCCTTTTTTTTTTTTCCTTTCTCTCCCCCTCTCTCTTGCTCTCCTTGTTTTCTTAGAGGAAGGTCACTTTGGGCACTAGGTAGACAGACATTTAGGGGGATGAAGATATAAAAAAAAATCGTACTTCGAATATAAATAAATTTGAAAACCGAGAAGGGTGCTCGGCTCTTTGATACGAGCTCCCTCCATACATTGGATTCAATTGGACAGATTCATAGATTTCAGGGGTAGGGTCTGTTTTTTTTTTTGAGTACAGGATAAGTGAGGGGTGGATCAAAATATAAAAGAGTAACATGTTGTGGAAAACTCCCTTTCTTTTTCCCTATCCCTTTCCCCCCTCCCCCTTTTTTTTTTCTTCTCTTTTTTCTCTCTTTTTATGTTTTTTGAAGAAAAAATAAAACATTTTTTTTAGAGGCATTGGAGAATTCGGATAGATATCACGTGATGGTTCACATTAAGTCTGAGATCTATCAGAATAATATTCAAAGTTAATAACCTATGCATGTATGAATACAATTGTAATAGATATGTGTTGGTATCCCGAACCAGACGGTTCAGATTTTGTGAATATTGTAATGGAAAATCTCCTTTGTTTTCTTCTTTATAAATAAATAAATTTACAAAAAAAACAAAAAAACAGGTGCTTTAAATAAATCCACCACCGGTATTCACTAGCAGCTCACCACCAGCCTTGACTCCTGTTTTACCAGGGAGTCAAAGAGCGCTGTTCCCCTTTGGGGATAATCAAGCTCAGTGTGGATGGATGGATGTCCCTGGATTACTACTGGTAAAACAGGAGTCAAAGCTGGACATGAGCTGCTAGTGAATGCCAGTGGTGGATTTCTTTGAGCACCTGTTCTTTTGATTATCATACACAGAGGTGGCATGATTATTAGTTTGTTTGGGACTGGTCGATTGTTATTCGACAATTGTATTGTTTTTTGGACTTTTTTTTGATGCCAGTCTATTTTCTGATAGACACATTGAATAATTGATTTTTTTTTTTATTTTTTTTTTTATTTCACTTGGGGTGTGTTGTGATTTACTTACATTTTGATACAGTTAATATATGTTTATACATATGCTTTCACATGTGTAGCAAATTTTGTGCACATAGATCACTATTTTGAAAGAGATGATAGCGCCGTATTATTTCTATATTTATATTGTAAGTGAGGTGAAAACACTTGTTGAGTACTGGCAGCAATCAGTTCACATATTTTCACTTAATTTTATTTAGATTTATTTAATTGCGCTGATTAAAATATATAATTTTTGAATATTTGTTTAATCTTCAGACCCCAGTATATCAGCAATGGCACTCAGAATCTTCACCGATAACAGTAAAAGTGTTTTAATGCTTTTTTTTACATTTGCTCTAACAGCAGAATTGCTTCTGCAAGTTAATTAGCAGTGCTAGCTGTCACTTACTTAGCACTTCTTCTGAATTTTTATGCAGTTCAGGATAAGTCATTCATTGTCACACACAGATGCAACTTTTACCTGTCACCAATATAGTATTTCTGTCTTTTTTGAGTGGCTCTGGGTAAGTCAGCCATTGTCACATACAAATGCAAAAAGCTTTATAATCAGATTTGTTGTTTACTGTTCATGAAAATAGGTATGGGAGTGAAAACATGAGTTTTGGGGAGTTGAAAGATCCATTGTGCCTTCACAAACCTTATGTTCATGTGCAGTGTTTTTCATTCGGTGTAGCCTGGAGCAGAGTTTTGAAATGCACATTCAATCTACCAACATAGTCTTTTCTACTGCTAACAAAATTATATTAATGTGTTGTTAGGCAAGAAATAATGCCATGCCAATGATATGGCAAAATAATTTTTGCACTTACTAAAGCCTTGCATTTTTCCACATGTATTGTGCTGACAATATGTTTCTTTTGCAGTGTCTCAGATACAATTAAACAGGCTTAAATTTCAGTTAAACAATAAATAATAGTAAAGCCCAACATGGAAAGATAGACTTTTGAAATAATCACTGATGTATTTATAATTATTATAAGATAGCTTCTAAAAACTAACCTTGCTTTTACTTCTCTTTGTGTTTAATGTACATATGCAAATGGAACATTTGAGTGTTGAAACCAGATCTTTGACTACAAAGGACCAGTGCCAAGTCTTAGGGCATTGAATCATATAAACCAATTAATACAGTAAATGGGTTTGCCTACAAAACACAACAATCCATTGCTCAAAAGTTATCTTGTCAAAGTCCCTTGCTTTTTAAAATCACCATGTGAACATTACACAGTCTTCCCTCACTTCCTGAGAGGTTTATCTAACTTAGTTACACTACTTGGGTCGATTTATGATCACCTTGATGCCTTCGGGGGTGCTTCAAAGCAGTTGCAGCCTAGTCTCAGACAACAATATTTGATTGTTCTATGTGCTTATCCAGTGAATGCATCTATGTAATGATGAGGTGTCATAAAGTCCTGTTACCTCTTTAAAGCCCCATCTATGCTTACATTTACAGGATCTCACAAAAGGGAGTATACCCCTCACATTTTTGTAAATATTTTATTATATCTTTTCATGTGACAATACTGAAGAAATTACACTTTGCTACAATGTAAAATAGTGAGTATACAGCTGGTATAACAGTTGTCAGGGTTACCTGATCCGAGGCCGAGGTGCTGAGAGGGCTCCCCTTGCGGCTCAGTGCGGCACACCCCTGGAGATGGTACAAAGGGTGTGGCGCCCCAAGTGGCACGGGTTACCAGCTGCAGGCAGGTAGGTAGAACCAGAGCAATCCGAGAGCGAACTGGAACAGGCTGGAATCGCAGCAGGGTATGAGTCTTCAAGGCTCTGAAGCAGCCGGGCTACCTTGTGCCAAGGAATAGTCTCTAGTAGCGGAAACCGTGGTACAAGCCGAGGTCATGCACAGGAGACAACCAGAATAGCCGAGGTCTTGAAGCAAGCCGGGGTCATACACAGTAGGTAACGGAAGCAAGGTCAGTGGGAGAAGCCAAGGGTCAAACCAGGAGCAGGAGATCAAACGGAATCAGGAACAAGCCAAGTCACAACAGGAAATCCAAACAGGAAACAGGAAGCACAGGAAACACAGGAAGCTGAGAGGTAATCCAGCAATGAGTCTGATCCTATGGCCACCTTTTATAGGCCATTTCCCTGACAGGCCAGCAGAGGGCTGTGTCAGTTGAGTCAGGAGCATCCATTTCTATTACTGGCAATGTTGCCAGTTCTCCTATGGCCATTTCCCTGACAGGCCAGCAGAGGGCTGTGTCAGTTGAGTCAGGAGCGTCCATTTCTATTACTGGCAATGTTGCCAGTTCTCCTATGGCCATTTCCCTGACAGTGCCCCCCCCCGAGGGGCAGCCTCCGGATGCCCAGACGGGCCAGTCTCTCTGAGTGTCTGTTGTGGAACTCCCGGATCAGTCTAGGAGCGTGTACATTATTTGCGGGCTCCCAGGAATTTTCCTCTGCAGAATACCCCTTCCACTTGATGAGGTACTGGGTTTGTCTACCCCTCTTTCTGCAGTCCATTATGGCCTCCACTTCATACTCCGCTTCACCCTCCACCAGGACTGGAGGAGGGGGTAATTCATGCCTACCAGAAAAAGGGCTGGGTACAACTGGTTTTAGCAGAGATACATGAAATACTGGGTGAATTTTGTAGGAGTTGGGTAAAACCAGTTCGAAAGCCACAGGGTTGACCTCCCTTTTGATCTCAAAGGGTCCAACGAATCTTGGACCCAGTTTTCGGGATGGGCAGGAAAGTTTCAGATTAGCTGAGGAAAGCCACACTTTGTCCCCTCTTTTAAAGGTAGGTTCATTTCTTTTCTTTTTATCATAGAACCTCTTGTAATCCGTTTGTGCTTTCTGGACAGCCTCCTGAAGGAATAAGTAGTTCGTCTGAATAGAATTAATCCGGTCTTGGACTGCAGGGACAGATGCTTCCGGAAGGGTATTGGGCAAAAAGGAGGGATGGAACCCATAATTCGCCCAAAATGGGGACTGGTTAGTGGAGGCATGTACCGAATTATTGTATGCAAACTCTGCACATGGGAGAAGGGATATCCAGTCATTTTGGGCAAAAGTACAGAAACAACGAAGATACTGTTCTAGCGTCTGGTTTGTTCTTTCTGTCTGGCCATTGCTTTGGGGATGGTAAGCGGAAGAAAGACATATTTTAATGGACAAGGTCTTACAAAGATCCTTCCAGAATCTGGAGGTGAACTGTACTCCTCTATCGGAAACAATATTATCCGGAAGCCCATGTAGTCTGATTACTTCCTTGATGAATATTTTTGCTGTTTCTGGGGCTGATGGAGTGCCGGTCATGGGCAGGAAGTGGGCCATTTTGGTCAGACGATCCACTACCACCAAGATGGTAGTAAAACCCCCAGATGAATGTAAGTCAACAATAAAGTCCAATGAGATCATCTTCCAGGGTTGCTCAGGGATGGGTAGAGGCCTTAACAGACCCCAGGACTTGGTGTTGGACCCCTTGTTGCGCTGACAGACAACGCAGGAGCTAACATAAGACTGGCAATCCTTCCTTAAACTGGGCCACCAGAAGGAGCGTTGGATAAGCTCAAGGGTCTTTCGTACACCAAAATGTCCGGCCAGCTGATGGTCATGGAAAGTCTTTAGAACTTGGAGCCTGACTGGTTGGGGAATGAAAACTTTGTCCTGGTGCCAAAGGAACCCGTCTCGACTCTCCAAGGGGAGTATTTCTGTGTCCGCGTACTGGGTGGATGCCTGTTTAATTGAGGATTTTAATTCTGGCTGGATCAGGAAAAAATGTTGTGCTGACAGAATGGTACTTGGTTCCACAGACTCGGGGGCATCAGGGAACATTCGGGAGAGGGCGTCTGCTTTCCCGTTCTTGGAGCCTGGTCGGTAAGTTATGTGGAAATTAAATCTTGAGAAAAATAAAGCCCACCGGGCCTGTCGTGGTCTCAGACGTTTAGCGGCCCTCAGGTATTCTAAATTTTTATGATCAGTGAAGATCAAAATTGGGTGGGCGGCACCTTCCAATAAATATCTCCACTCCTCCAAGGCGGTTTTAATGGCCAACAGTTCTCGGTCACCCACATCGTAATTTCTCTCTGAGGGGCTCATCTTTTGAGAGAAAAAGGCAATAGGGTGAAGTAGGGCCTTAGGTCCTTGGCGCTGAGACAAGATGGCTCCTGTGGCTATTTCTGAGGCGTCTACCTCTAACACAAAGGGTAAAGCCGGATCTGGGTGCTGTAAGACTGGTGCAGAGGTGAACAGTCCTTTGAGTTTGTCAAATGCTGCCTGAGCTTCTGGGGACCATTTGAATCTGGTCTGCTGGCGAGTCAACTGCGTAATCGGTGAAATGATAGCTGAAAAGTCTTTTACAAATCTTCTGTAAAAATTAGCAAATCCTATGAATCGTTGAACACCCTTCTTGTCTGAAGGGGCTGGCCATTCAAGGATAGCTTTCACCTTTTGTGGGTCCATTGCGATTCCCTTGGTAGATATGATAAGACCCAGGAATTGGATGGAAGTCTTTTCAAATTCGCACTTTTCTGCTTTAATGTATAAACCGTGCTTCCTCAGAGTCGCAAGGACTTTTTTCACGTGAGCTCTGTGGAGATCCAGGGTAGCAGAGAAGATGAGGATGTCATCTAGGTAAACGATTACGAAATAGTCCAAAAATTCCCGGAAAATATCGTTTACGAAGTGCTGGAACGTGGCTGGGGCATTACATAATCCGAATGGCATAACTAAATATTCAAAATGTCCGAACCGGGTCCTGAAAGCCGTTTTCCATTCGTCCCCCTCCCGGATACGAACAAGATTGTAAGCTCCCCGTAGATCAAGTTTAGTAAAGAGCTGGGCAGTTCGGAACCTTTGGAAAAGTTCAGGGATGAGGGGAAGTGGGTATCGGTTTTTAATCGTAATTTTGTTAAGTTCCCTGTAATCCACACATGGCCTTAGTGAACCATCTTTCTTCCCGACAAAAAAAATTCCAGCTCCAGCGGGGGAGGAAGAAGGGCGGATGAATCCCTTTTCAAGGTTCTCATTAATATACAGTCGTAAAGTTTCTAGCTCAACCTCAGATAACGGAAATATACGTCCGAAAGGAATCTCGGCACCAGGAAGCAGTTCAATGGGGCAGTCGTAAGGCCGATGAGGTGGGAGAACATTGGCCGCCTTCTCATCAAAAACATCCAAAAACTCGTGATAGACTGTAGGTATAGCCTGACCAACATCTGGAATTGATTGGATGGTTGAACAACTGGCGGGACTGCTAACCCCAGGAACGAAGCAGTGTTGCAGGCAGTAGGAAGAGGTAAAGGAAATCTCCTTCTTGGCCCAGTTAATCTGTGGATTATGGGCTTGCAACCAGGGAATTCCCAGGATGATGGGGAACATGGGAGAGCAAAGGATGTCAAAACAAATGAATTCCTGGTGGCCAGAGTTTGTTATTGTGAGGATGGGCTTGGTTTCCTGGGTGACAAGTCCAGAACTGGGCAAGGAACCATCGGCCAGATGTACCTCAAGTCGCTGACGTTTATTGCAGAGGGGTACACGGAGTCTTCTTGCCAAAGTCAAGTCCATAAAACAGCTGCAAGCCCCCGAATCAACTATGGCTAGGAGCCGGACCTCCTCTTCCGCCACCTGTAGTGAGACAGGAAGAACGAGATGAGATGGAAAAGATCCGGAAACTTGGAAGTAAGGGCTTTGTGGGAGGAACTTACGGGGTCTCACGGGGCAGTTTCGTAGGAAGTGTCCAGACCCTCCGCAGTAGAGACAAAGATTGGCGTGTCGGCGGCGTTGTCTTTCATCTGCACTTAGTGAAGAACGCACTTGGCCGATCTGCATTGGTTCATCCTCTGCATGGGTAGCGGGGAAAGGTGCTGGTGTTGGAGTGAAGTGGTAAGGATGGAAGCCGGATTCAGTCTGGAACACACGCTTAGGAAACAGGAACAAAGTCTGTCAAACTGGAACAACAATCAGGAACAAGGATCAGCAACGAGGAACAAGGAAGGATCAGCATAAAGTTGGGCCATTAGATCAAAGAAGGTGTCAATAGAATTGAGAGCAGGGTCCTTTTGCTCCAGCAGGCCATGGGCCCAGGCCTGTGGCTCCTCCAACAGTAATGAAATCACAAACCCAACCTTTACAGTCTCTGAAGTGAAAGTCCTAGGCTGGAGGGCCAGGTATAGTTGGCATGCGTTTCTGAAGGCCCTGAATTTCTTCCGTTCACCAGAGAAGCGTTCAGGTATTGGCACCCGTGGCTCAGGGGGAGGAACCATCATAGTGTGGGAGGAAACTGGCTGTCCCGGTAGGGATGGAGCAGAAACTGTGCTGGTGGATGAAGGACTGGGATCCGCAGGAGCAGGAGAAGTTGTCAGATGTTGCAGTCGACCTTCCAGTTGGAAGTATCCCTCCTGCAGACGCTGTACTGCCTGGGTAAGGGCAGTGACCTGCTGGCATAGAGCCACGAGTGGGGAAGCACCTCTGTCGGCCTCTGACATGGCTGGATTATACTGTCAGGGTTACCTGATCCGAGGCCGAGGTGCTGAGAGGGCTCCCCTTGCGGCTCAGTGCGGCACACCCCTGGAGATGGTACAAAGGGTGTGGCGCCCCAAGTGGCACGGGTTACCAGCTGCAGGCAGGTAGGTAGAACCAGAGCAATCCGAGAGCGAACTGGAACAGGCTGGAATCGCAGCAGGGTATGAGTCTTCAAGGCTCTGAAGCAGCCGGGCTACCTTGTGCCAAGGAATAGTCTCTAGTAGCGGAAACCGTGGTACAAGCCGAGGTCATGCACAGGAGACAACCAGAATAGCCGAGGTCTTGAAGCAAGCCGGGGTCATACACAGTAGGTAACGGAAGCAAGGTCAGTGGGAGAAGCCAAGGGTCAAACCAGGAGCAGGAGATCAAACGGAATCAGGAACAAGCCAAGTCACAACAGGAAATCCAAACAGGAAACAGGAAGCACAGGAAACACAGGAAGCTGAGAGGTAATCCAGCAATGAGTCTGATCCTATGGCCACCTTTTATAGGCCATTTCCCTGACAGGCCAGCAGAGGGCTGTGTCAGTTGAGTCAGGAGCATCCATTTCTATTACTGGCAATGTTGCCAGTTCTCCTATGGCCATTTCCCTGACAGGCCAGCAGAGGGCTGTGTCAGTTGAGTCAGGAGCGTCCATTTCTATTACTGGCAATGTTGCCAGTTCTCCTATGGCCATTTCCCTGACAACAGTGTAAATTTGTTGTCCACTCAAAATAACTCAACACACATCCATTAATGTCTAAACTGCTGGCAACAAAAGTGAGTACACCCCTAAGTGGCAATGTCCAAATTGGGCCCAAAGTGTCAATATTTTATGTGGCCACCATTATTTTTCAGCACTACGTTAACCCTCTTGGGCATGGAGTTCATCAGAGCTTCACAGGTTGCCACTGGAGTCCTCTTCCACTCCTCCATGATGACATCACAGAGCTGGTGGATGTTAGAGACCTTGCGCTCCTCCACCTTCCATTTGAGGATGCCCCACAAGTGCTCAATATGGTTTAGGTCTGCAGACATGCTTGGCCAGTCCATCACCGGCGACCCAGTCTCCAAAAGGATGGGATCATGCTCTGCTTCAGTAAGTCACAGTACATGTTAGTACTCATGGTTCCCTCAATGAACTGTAGCTCCCCAGTGCCGGCAGCACACATCTAGCCCCAGACCATGACACTCCCACCGCCATGCTTGACTGTAGGCAAGACGCACTTGTCTTTGTATTCCTCACCTGGTTGCTGCCACACACGCTTGACACCATCTGAACCAAATACTGTACATTTATTTTGGTCTCATCAGACCACAGGACATGGCTCCAGTAATCCATGTCCTTAGTCTGCTTGTCTTCAGCAAACTGTTTGCAGGTTTTCTTGTGCATCACCTTTAGAAGAGGCTTCCTTCTGGGACGACAGCCATGCAGACCAATTTGATGCAGTGTGCGGCGTATGGTCTGAGCACTGACAGGCTGACCCCCCACCCCTTCAACCTCTGCAGCAATGCTGGCAGCACTCATATGTCTATTTCCCAAAGACAACCTCTGGATATCACGCTGAGCACGTGCACTCAAATTCTTTGGTCGACCATGGCGAGGCCTGTTTTGAGTTGAACCTGTCCTGTTAAACCACTTTACGATCTTGGCCACCGTGCTGCAGCTCAGTTTCAGGGTCTTGGCAATCTTCTTATAGCCTAGGCCATCTTCATGTAGAGCAACAATTATTTTTTCAGATCCTCAGAGAGTTCTTTTCCATGAGGTGCCATGTTGAACTTCCAGTGACCAGTATGAGAGAGTGAGAGCGTTAGCACAACACACCTGCTTCCCATTTACACCTGAGACCTTGTAACACTAAGTTGCATGACACTGGGGAGGGAAAATGGCTAATTGGGCCCAATTCTGACATTGTCACTTGGGGATGTACTCACTTTTGTTGCCAGTGGTTTAGACATTAATGGCTGTGTGTTGAGTTATTTTGAGGGGGACAGCAAATTTACACTGTAATACAAGCTGAATACTCACTACTTGTGTCATTTCTTCAGTGTTGTCACATGAAAAGATATAATAAAATATTTACAATAATGTGAGGTGTGTACTCATTTTTGTGGGATACTCTATATTCTAGCTTCCTTTGCCCATGTGGTTCCCTGCCCCCAGGGACTTTGCACGTGCTGTTAATCAGCCTAATTGTTCACTACGCAATTCCCAGCTTGTGCATATTAGTTCTTTGTTTTCCAGTCTTGTTTCTTCTCTTTTACCCTACTTTCTATTTACTTTTTTCTATCCTTTCCTCCCCCATACTGTCCCCGGGTCCCATGGGATCTTCCACGTCACATCTATATTTCCTTTACATTTGTATTGGCGCTTAATCTGCTTGTCTTAAATGTCGAAGGTCTAAATTCTCCCCATAAACAAGATAAAGTATTTCTTTTCTTGAAAAGCCTTAATATAGTTTTTCTACAAGAAACATATTGCATTTATCCTCTTCCTCCACTCCTAAATATTTTGGAGCTCATTAATCCCACATATTTCAATCTAATGCAATACCTAAGCAATGGGAGGTTTTAATAGAATTTCATAAAACCTCTCCCTTTCACTGTAAAAAGCAGATAGCTGATTCAAAGGGCAGATACCTGTTTCTTCAAGGTACAATACAAAATATTGAATTCGCTATCCTCACTTACTATGCTCCCAAGTGGAAAACTGGTCCCCTTTTGACCCATATCTTCTCACTATTGATACGCCGTGAAGCAGAAACCCTGTTGCATTTGGAAGATTTAAATGTAATCTTAAACATTAAATTTGATTAATACCCCTCTGATCTTTTACTTTCCTCCACCAACTCCAAACAGTTTACTCACACCCTAGCTCAACATGATTGGTTGATATTTGTCAAGAACTTCATCCCTTTACTAGAGACTATACACACACTATTCACCCCCCACAACTCACACTCATGTATCCATAGAAAGCCTCTCCCAACAGTGATTTCAACGTTAATACTTGCAATACCCTGGTCTGACTAGGACCCCCTATTTATATCCTGTCCATCTCCCTCAAGAATGACTCCCTATTTTCTATTGTTCATATTATGGATGACCTCCAGCTAAAATCAACAGAATCTTTGAATCTAAACAAAGGTTCAGTTCCTTCAGTTTCTACCCTATGGGATACATACAAAGCTGCCACATCATCCAAATCACATCATAAAAAAATTACATCTTTCATAGCAATTGGAAAAATTATTAGAATCTGCGTACAATGCTTTAAACCTTTTCACACAATAGCCAATCACAAAACTCTTTCTCAGACATGAACCAAACTTAAACAACCTTAATACGTAAAGTAAGGCACTCCAAAAATTGTGTAAATACCTTTTATGATACTGTGAAGAACACAACATTTATGACAAACACTTTTATAAACCAATATGTCAGAATACTCTAAGCGATTTTCTCAACAAAGAATCCTAGTGTCAGTGTCCAAGAAATCTATAAGATAGTTTACACTATTTTAGCAAATAACTCTTGTGCAATTCATCACTTTTCATTAATGTGTAAAATAGTCCTCTGCACCGTGCCTTGTGGTATCAGTGACAACTTCTTTACTCCAAAATAAAGTGCTTCACCATGTGTGGTAAAGGGAACCACTTGCCAAACTCACTTTGCCATAAAAACCTTCTCAGCCTTTAAATTATATCAGCAGGGAAGATACAGTAAATTCAGCATATAATGTGTCCTCCTGCACAGCCCCTCTCTCGCACCCAAGAATCCCAAAAAACATAAGTAGATCAATAGTGCAGCACCTTTTTTAAAATACAGCAAATTCAAATCAAGCCATTTGCTGTATTTTAATAAACGTGCTGCACTATCAATCTTTTTGTGGTTTTTTTTTTTGGATTATTGAAACGAAGGGCAATCTTCTTTTGCTCAGACTCCTTCATTGCCAACTGTTTTCCCCAGACATGTGACATCCTTCACAGTTCTGATGGTGGCCAGTTTGTGGTCTTTGTTATATTTACTCTCTGCTTTCTATAATGAAACGTTGCAAATTTCCAGCAACTCTGCACCTACCATGATATTTTGCTATAGGAACATTTCCACTATGCCCAATGTAGGCACTGTATACTTTCCCTCCTCCTCTTTCATTCTCCTTTTGTCCTTATTCCCTTTAAAAGTTAACCCTTTTGCTGCCGGTCCCTGTGCTCCACTTTTAAACTTAGCTGGCCAGGCCATTTTTGCAATTTTTCCATTGCCTTTTTATTTTTCCCTTACAGCTTTCAGAGTTTGTTAAAAACCATATATTATGACCAGTAGAATACAAATTAGGTGCTACTGTTTTTAGGGCACAATTATATTTGTGCAAATGTTTATCAAAACAATATTTTCGCTAAAAATAAACTAACATCATTATTAGCAGATAAAAACACAGCCCATTTTACAAAATTCCTATTAAATATAAAAGCTAACATTTATTGAGTTAATAAATAAGCACTATTTGTTAATTTTAGATTGAGCCTTTTTGAGAAATGGTGAAAATCAAACACATAAAATATCCAAATTTCTCTAAAGATCTAGAGGTTTTTGTTGTTCCCTTACAGCTTTCAGAGTTTTTTTTTAAGACCTCCCCAACCATATATTATCTGAAAGGACATGACCTGTAGAATAAAAAGAAGGTGTTACTGATTTTAACACCCTGCAATGTTTGTGCAAATGTTTATCAAAACAATTTATTTGCTAAAAAATTTCTAAAATAATTTTTAGCAGATATACACAAAGCAAATTTTACAAAATTCCTGCAAAATTCATATTAAATTTAAAAGCTTAACCTGTATAAGGTTAATAAATAACAAATATTTGTCATTTTTAAATTACGCCTTTTTGCAAAATGGTGAAAATTAAATGTATGCAAAAATGTAAATAATGTAGGTTTAAAAACTGCGCTATACCCCTCATAGGGTGTCAACCATATGGACACCAAATGAACCATATATAAAAGAGCCGGCTGTATGTTAAAATTGTACACAATGTAATAGTTACCTAAAACATTGTGGTACTTTACCAATGACGATAGATGTAAAAGTTGCCTAAAACATTATGATGATGTATCGATATTCACTAGCAATGGACAAAAATGCAATAAAATTTCAATAAAAAGTTCCAATAAGAATTACAAAAAAAATACAATTAATCTTCTAAGAAAGGGGAAAAAGTGCAATAGTGCAGAAAGAGTCTCTGTATATAGGTGACTGTGATGTACTGCCTCGCTGTTCACCACTGGTGCTCGAATGGTAAGAAGGCTCACTTACCAGATGGAGTGGATTCCTGATGGCGTACGCCAACAAGGAATCAAACAGGCTTGATTATAGTGCCTCCCGGCTCCTAATTTCAGCTAGGGTACCCAGGACGTGGATTAATCTCACAAATAGGTAGTAGACACAAGACTCCTTTCCCCCGGATACTTGATGGCTCAAAATGTGTAAATATAAAACAGACGGACTTCTCCTCGTGCAGAGTGTTAAAAAACCCCTTTATTTTGTCCACATAAAACTTAAAACCATTACAAGTTCCTTAAAAACCATTCCGGAATGTGTGGGCACTCAATATAGAAACTCCACTTCAAATGTGCAATATATAAAAAAACTCCACTTAAATGTGCAAAAAAAACAATCCAACAAGGTCCATAAGTACAGTCTTTCAGATGAAAAGAGAGTGTATAAATGCCCCTGTCCTCACCAGTGTGTGTTCCAGCCTCGCGGTTGGACTTTTTCCGTGTGTAGCGGTAGCTCTGCCGGACCCGGAAGTGTGGTCTACGTGCGTGCCAACTTGACGCGTTTCGTCAGAATGTGACGTCTTCGGAAGTTTCTCAAAAAATCTGCAGGTTTTCAATGTTCCCTTACAGCTTTGTTTGTTAAAGACTCCCACAAACTATATATTTTATGAAAGCATAGGACCAGTAGAATAAAAGCTAGATGCTACTGATTTTCAAGGTCCCACAATATTTGCGCAAATGTTTACCAAATCAATATTTTCACCAAAAAAACACTAAAATCATTATTAGCACATACAAACACAGCAACATTTAAACATTCCTGCTAAATTCCTACTAAATATAAAAGCTTAACCTGTATTAAGTTAATATATAACAAAGATTTGTACATTTTAAATTGGGCCTTTTTGAGAAATAGTGAAAATCAGATGTACGCAAAAATTTCTTTAAAAACCTGGAGGTTTTCCTTTTTCACTTACAACTTTCAGAGTTTGTAAAAAAAAAACCCAAACCATATCTATATTTTCTGAAAGCGCATGGCCAGTAGAATAAAAAGAAGGTGCTACTAATTTTTAAGGAACCGCAATATTTGCGCAAATATTTATCAAACCAATATTTTCGCTAAAAATACACTAAAATCATTAATTGGATGTATTCATACATGGCAAAATTTACAAAATTCCAGCTAAATTCCTACTAAATATAAAAGTTAAACCTATATTGAGTTAATAAATAACAAGTATCTGTACATTTTAAATTGAACCTTTTTGTGAAATGGTGAAAACTGAAGGTACGCACAACTGTAAATAATAACAATTTACTCCGGAGGTTACCATTTTTCACTTACAGCTTTCAAAATTTGAAAAGACCCCTCAAACCATACATTTTCTGAAAGCACATGACCTGTAGAATAAAAAAACATGTTACTGATTTTTTGGGCCCCGCAATTATTGCTCAAATGTTCATCATATCGCTATTTTCACTTAAAATACACCAAAATCATTAATAGTGCACATAAACACAACATAACTTTCAAAATTCCTGCTAAATTACTACTGAAGCATCGTTCACATGTGGCATACTAAAGTGTATGCCCATGGAGGGCCATGTTTACCCTGACAGTGATTCACAGGTGTGTTCTGTGCATCTCCGTACAGGCAGTCCCATTTATGCCAATTGGGATGTAACGGCTGCACAGGCATAGCTGCTGTTCCCAATCTGACATCTGCATGGGTGCACAATTCCGAATGCCGACAGTGTGAGCTCAGGGACATGCAGATGGACCTACATGGATGTCCTTAATATCTTCACCTCCTAAGAGGCTACCCACCGTATGCCCGCTCTTCGGCTTTGGCAGTTCTTTTATAGGCAAGGGGCGGGGCCAACCGGCTACATCATCCAGTGGCACCGCCCCTTGCCTATAAAAAAACTGTCAAAGCCAAAAAGTGGGCATACAACGGGTAGCCTCATATGAGGCAAAGCGTTTTATGCAATTTTTTGGGTCGGCAGGCATCATGATTGACGATGGATTTACATTGAGGGACACTATTTTTTTCTTTTAAACCACTCGCCAACCAGGCGCCATAGTTTTGCTGTGGCAGCTCAGCTCTCTCCCGCAAAACTATGTATATGTACGTAGCTTCGCGGGACTGCTAGCGGGGGTGTGCGCACGCACCGATTGGCCACAGGGGGAGCTAATCAGCAGGTTCGGCAGCCACGATTGCCACCGCCACCCACAATCACTCCCCATGGAGACAGAACGCCGATCTGTGGTTGTAAACACCTCTTATTTAGGAACACAGGTCTCTGTGTTTATGCAGCAAGCCCACCCCCCACAGTTAGAAAGCACCCCCTAGGGACATATTTGATCGCCCCATGGTTTTAACTCCTTCCCTGCCAGTGTTATTAGTACAGTAACAGTGCATATTTTTAGCACTGATTACTGTTGTTCCCCCCAAAAGTGTCAAAAATGTCAGTTAGGTGTCCGATTTGTCCGCTGCAATGTCGCAGTCCCGCTTAAAGTTGCTGATCGCCGCCATTACTAGTAAAAATAAATAAATAAAAAGAACATAAATCTTTCCCCTAGTTTGTAGACGCGATAACTTTTGCGCACATCAATCAATATACGCTTATTGGGATTTTTTTTACCAAAAATACGTAGCAGAATACAAATTGGCCTAAAATGATGAAAACATTTTAATTTTAATTTTTTTTATTGGAAATGTTACATAGCAGAAAGTAAAAAATATTGTTTTTTTTTTCAGAATTGTCGCTCATTTTTTGTTCATAGCGCAAAAAATAAAAATCACAGAGGTGATCAAAAGAAAGCTCTATTTGTGGGAAAAAAAGGACATCAATTTTATTTGGGTACATCATCGCACGACCGCGCAATTGTCAATTAAAGTAACGCAGTGCCGTATCACAAAATATGGCCTGGCCATTAAGGGGGTAAAACTTCCGGTCCAGAAGTGGTTAATAAAAGACTTGTTCCCTGTGGTTTCTGCTTTTTTACACTTTTTTGGTGAATGGGTACCCATTCACATAGTGGGGGGGGCTGGGATCTGGGGGCCCAGTAGTTAAAGGGGGCTTCTAGATTCCGATAAGGCCCCCACCCGCAGACCCCGACAACCACAGCCCAGGGTTGTCGGGAAGAGGCCTTTGTCCCCATCAACATAGGGACAAGGTGCTTTGGGGTGGGAGAGCCCCCCCACCCCAAAGCACCCACTCCCCCATGTTGAGGGCATGTGGCTCACTTGCCCCCTCCCCTTTCCTGATCTGCCAGGCTGCATGCTTGGATAAGGGTCTGGTATGGATTTTGGGGGGAACCCACTCCATTTTTTTTTAAAGAGAGTGTTACAGGGATGACCAGATGGAAACACAGACATCTCGCTACCAACGCCAAAGATCACCAAGGTGGGGCTCACCAGCTCCAAATGCTCGCAGATCCCTCCAAGACACCAGTCCCACCACATCCCCTGCTTATTGGAGACCCAGACAAGGCTCCTAAACCTCTCATTCATTGCGGATTTCGAAATTGAAGCTAAGTATTTTACAGTTATAAAACGTTTCCACCTGTTTTGGGTTCTGACGTTTCACATGTTCACATCTACATGCAAAAGTTGATACAGTGGTTTCTTTTACTGAAAGATCCTTCAAGAAATGGATGATTTACACATCATAAGGGTCCTATTCCTACCCACCCTTTTTTTTTCTCTTTAGAGACCACTCAGACCAGGCTCGAAAGCGGTTTATCAAACATAAATAGACTGTTGACTTCTCATCTCTCATATTTTTCCAAACTACAACTCTTGCTCAAGCTTGATCCTTTATCAAAAAGGACCCTCTGCTCTAGAACATTTCATTGCTTCATAAGCCATATGTGAAACTAGACATGTGCATGTGTTTTGGTCTGAATGTAAATTCGGGCACATTTTTGGTTATTTGGAGATTCAGATTTCGGATCTGTGCCCCTCACCCCAAAGCCATATTGATGGGGACAAGGGCCTCTTCCCAACAATCCTGGACTGTGCTTGTCAGGGTCTGCGGGCAGGGGGCTTATCAGAATCTGGAAGCCTCCTTTAACAGGAGGGCCCCCAGATCCTGCCGCCACTATGTGAATGTGTATCGGGTACATCATACCAAAAAAGTGTCAAAAAGTAAGAACCACAGGAAACAGTTTTTGACAAATTCTTTACTGAAAAAAAAGAAAAATAGAAAAAATAAAAAAACGCTCTGCCTCATGGGAGGCCTCCCATCTTCTGCCCTCTCTGGGTCAGACGTCAGAAGGGGCGGACCCACCTGGGGATGTAAACGGATGGCCCCGCCCCATGCCTCTATAAGAACTGTCAAAGTGGAGAGTAGTGATGTCGCGAACATAAAATGTAATGTTCGCGAACGGCAGGCGAATTTTAAAACCCACAGGGACTCTTTCTGGCCACAATAGTGATGGAAAAGTTGTTTCAAGGGGACTAACACCTGGACTGTGGCATGCCGGAGGGGGATCCATGGCAAAACTCCCATGGAAAATTACGTAGTTGACGCAGAGTCTGGTTTTAATCCATAAAGGGAATAAATCACCTAACATTCCTAAATTGTTTGGAATAACCTGCTTTAAAACATCCAGTGTGTGTATACGATCAGGTATGATGTTGTATCGATCAGGTAGTGTAAGGGTTACGCCCGCTTCACAGTGACAGACCAAACTCCCCGTTTAACGCACCGCAAACAACCGCAAACAGACCAGAACTGACCAAAATGGGACAGGAACTGGGCTTTAAGGGTTAGGGTTAGGTTTAGTGTTAGGGGCTAGGGTTAGGGTTACGGTGAAATACTTAGGGTTAGAGTTAGTAACCCTACCCCTACGCCTCTAACCCTAACAGTCTAACCCAAAGCACTAAAAATAACCCTAACCCTAGCCCTAACCCTAGCCCTAACCCTAGCCCTAACCCTAATTCTATTTTTTTTTCTGGTTCTGGACATGCTACAGAGCTGAAACTTCACAGGTACACATTTTAGACCCCCAGACACTGAATCACACAAAAAAAGTTCTTAAAAATTGTCATTTTTTGATAGAGAGCCAATTATTGGAAAAATTAAAAAAAAAGAAATTAAAAAAAATAAAACATTTCTTTGGATTTAGCGTCTGGGGGTCTAAAAAGTGTACCTGTGAAGTTTCAGCTCTGTAGCATGTCCGGAACCAGAAAAAAATTACGAATTAGGGTTAGGGCTAGGGTTAGGGCTAGGGTTAGGGCTAGGGTTAGGGCTAGGGTTAGGGTTAGGGTTTGGTGTTAGGGGATAGGGTTAGGGTGAGATACCCTTACCCCTCTAACCCTAACCCTCTAACCCTAAGCATTAAAAATAACCCTAACCTTAGCCCTGACCCTAACCCTAGCCCTAACCCTAGCCCTAACCCTAGCCCTAACCCTAATTCTAATTTTTTTCTGGTTCTGGACATGCTACAGAGCTGAAACTTCACAGGGGGTTAGGATTAGGGTTAGGTTTAGGGTTAGGGTTATTTTTATGGCTAGGCTTAGAGGGTTAGGGTTAAGGTTAGAGGGTTAGGGTTATGGTTAGAGGGTTAGGGTTAGGTTTAGTGTTAGGGGATAGGGTTAGGGTTACAGTGAGATACTTAGGGTTAGAATTAGTAACCCTACCCCTACCCCTCTAACCCTAAGCACTAAAAATAACCCTAACCTTAGCCCTGACCCTAACCCTAACCCTAGCCCTAACCCTAATTCTAATTTTTTTCTGGTTCTGGACATGTTACAGAGCTGAAACTTCACAGGTACACTTTTTAGACCCCCCAGACAATAAATCCAAAGACTTTTTTTTTTTCAATAATTGGCTCTCTATCAAAAATGGCAATTTTTAAGAACTTTTTTTGTGTGTGATTTAGTGTCTGGGGGTCTAAAAAGTGTACCTGTGAAGTTTCAGCTCTGTAGCATGTCCAGAACCAGAAAAAAAGATAATTTTTCAGTAGAGCAGGGATGGTGGGAACCCTCCTTTTTATAAATATATGATCTTTTTTTTCTGGTTCTGGGCATGCTACAGAGCTGAAACTTCACAGGTACACTTTTTAGACCCCCCCAGACACTAAATCCAAAGAATTTTTTTTTTAATTTTTCCAATAATTGTTTCTCTATCAAAAATTACAATTTTTAAGAACTTTTTTGTGTGATTTAGTGTCTAGGGGGTCTAAAAAGTGTACCTGTGAAGTTTCAGCTCTGTAGCATGTCCAGAACCAGAAAAAAAGATATTTTTTCAGTAGAGCAGGGATGGTGGGAACCCCTTTTACCCCTATATGATCTTTTTTTTCTGGTTCTGGACATGCTACAGAGCTGAAACTTCACAGGTACGCTTTTTAGACCCCCCCAGACACTAATCCAAAAAAAGTCATGCCTGCCACCGTATATATCAGTGGTGGGTGGGCAGTGGCACTGCAGTGGGCACAGTACACTCTGTGGACCTCACAGTCACTGGCACCCAGGCAACTGCAATTATAAAAAAAATATATATATTTTTAATTTGCAAGCTGCTGTGCCACCGTATATATCAGTGGTGGGTGGGCAGTGGCACTGCAGTGGGCACAGTACACTCTGTGGATCTGACAGTCACTGGCAGCCCAGGCAACTGCAATAATAAAAAATATTTTTTTTTTTTCAATTTGCAACAAGATGCTGTGCCACCGTATATATATCAGTGGTGGGCACTGCAATGGGTACAGTACACTCTGTGGACCTGACACAACACTCACTGCAATTATGACAGAGGAAAAAAAAATATTTTTTAAAATGCAAGGTACTGTACCTGTGCCACCCAAAATGAGTGTAGTGTGCACACAATACAGTCTGTGGTGGGTCTGTGGCCTCTCACACACAGCGGGCAGGCAACTGCAGTGCACAATATATATATATATATATATATATATATATATATACAGTATATATAAAAAATACTCAAATACCAGCCCTAAAAAGGGCTTTTGGGGACAATAGATATACATATATATATCACAGAACAAAAAAAATTACACAAATACCAGCCCTAAACAGGGCTTTTTGGGGACAATAGATATATATATATATATATATATATATATATATATATATATATACAAAAAAAACCTCAAATACCAGCCCTAGGAAGGGCTTTTTGGGGTGCTGTCCTTACAGCAGGAGTGTACCAAGAACACTGACTAACAAGACCGGGAACACTGACTAACAACTGTCCCTAGCTATTAACAGCAGCAGCAGCAGCACTCTCCCTGCTCTCACTAACACACTGCTTCAGAAATGATCCAAGATGGATGCTGCCCTTGCTTATTTATAGGAGGTGGGAGGGTTTGGGAGGGAGGTATGCTGATTGGCCTGGAATGTGTCTGCTGACTGTGAGGTTCAGGGTCAAAGTTTGCCTCAATGATGATGTATAGGAGGCGGACTGAACATCGCATATGTTCACCCGCCGAACATGCGAAGTTCGCCGGGAACTATCCGCCAGCGAACAGTTCGGTACATCTCTAGTGGAGAGGAGGCATACGGCAGGAGGCCTCTCAGGAGGTGGAGTGTTTTTTTTCTTTCTATTTTTGGGTCTGGTGGGCGTTGTGATTGACACTAGATTTACATTGAGGGACACTCTTTTTTAATTTTTAAATAAAGGGCTTGTCAAAAACTGTTTCCTGTGGTTCTTACTTTTTGACACTTTTTTGGTGAATGGGTAGGGGTACGATGTAGGGGTACGATGTCCCCCTGCCGCCAGACCTCAACATCCCAAAGCACCCACCCCTGTTGAGGCTCAGGAGTGGGGGCACTTGCTCGTCCCACCCTTTCCTGACCTGCCAGGCTGCATTCTTGAATAAGGGTCTGTTATGGATTCTGGGGGGGGGCACGCCGTAATTTTTTTAATTTTAGCATCGTTAACCTTTAAATATAAACCATACCCAAAGGGCCTGGTATGGAGTGGGGGGGGAACCTACGCTGGTTTTTCATTTTTTTTATCTGTATTGCCGGGAGTCAGCAATACATTACAGCCGCGACCAAGTTTAAACCCCCCCCCCCCAGGCACAATATTTAAACACATTTTTCTTTTTTATTGTTTCACTTTAAACATCATTAAAATCACTGCTCCTTTAAAAACTATTGTTTTTTAAGAAAAATGTTTGCATTGGTACATGTCCTCCAAGGCAGTACCCGGGTCCCCATACACTTTTTATATGGCAATAACTTGCATATAATCCTTTAAAATGAGGACTTTAATGGCTAGAACTTTTTCCCTGTTCAAGACGTTCTGGTGCGAACGGAACAAGGGGGTGTTCGGCCCATCCCTACTTCTCAATAAAAAATATTTAAAAGGACACTGCATGTTTATAGTCCTACAGTAAAGTGCGGAGTGTCTGGACAGTACACAAAGTGATCAAGTTTTTTTTATTACTTGCATTTTCCAATTTTTCCTTACAGGGTAACAAGTAGGGTTGAGCGAACCCGGACTGTATTGTTCAGGATCGTACCGGACTTTTGGGTATTCAGTACCCGGACACAGACCCGAACATTTCACTGTATGTTCGGGATACTGTCTGTTGTTCGGTAATGTTATTTGATGTTTTGGCACAGTTTTAATGGTGTGGTTTCAACAGGTGCAAGGCAGCCAATCAGCAAGCGTTTAACTAGTGTGCCCTTAGAAGCCATCACAGCCATGCCTACTAATGGCATGGCTGTGATTGGCCAGTGCAGCATGTGACCCAGACTCTATATAAGCTGGAGTCACATATCGCCGTGCGTCACTCTGCTCTAACTATACTATGGACAGGTTCCTGCTGCTGCTGAGGGAGAGATAGGAGATTATTGTAGGGGCAGGCTGGAGATTGCATTCAGGGAAAGAATAGGAAGAATCTTCTTTAATCAGACAGCAATCTACATTGATTTTATTGTGTGGGGGTGCAGTGCATAATCTTTTTGCCCTGAGGGAGAGATAGAAGATTATTGTAGGGGCAGGCTGGAGATTGCTTTCAGGGAAAGAATAGGAAGAACCTTCTTTAATCAGACAGCAATCTACATTGATTGTATTGTGTGGGGGTGCAGTGCACAATCTTTTTACCCTGACCTGAGCCCAGTGAGGAGGAGGAGGGAGAAAAAAAACTTTTATCAGTCTGTTAGGTGGGCGGCGTGCGGTGTGTAGCGGCCATGTAATGCAAGCTCAGTGCATATGTGTCTGCTTAATCTGCATTTGAAAAAGAAAAAAACTTTTTTCCTTCATATTTTACTTAGACATAAAGTGTTTAGACACTGCTTTTTCTAATCTGCTCTTCAAAAAGCACCAATGTAAGGCAAAAATAATTGTTTTTCAGTATTTATGGGAAAAAAAATATTTTTCTGTTTTTCATTCAAATGGTTTTTTTTTATTCAATAGTGGAATAGAACAACAACAGTATCCAACCTGTTAGGCGTGTGGCGTGTAGCGGCCATGTAATGCAAGCTCACTGCATATGTGTCTGCTTAATCTGGATTTAAAAAAAAAAACTTTTTTCCTTCATATTTTACTTTGACTTACAGTGTTTAGACACTGCAGTTCAAATCTGCTATTCAACAAGCACAAATTAAGGGGACAATTATTTTTCAGTTTTTCATTCATATGTTACAGACACACCCATTGGATACTGTTGTTGTATTCCGCTTTGCAATAAAAACCCATTTAGGGGAAAATAAATAAATTGTAGCCTAGTCTGCATATGGTACAGTGAGATACACCCTTTGCATACTGTTGTATTCCGCTTTGCAATAAAAACCCATTTAGGGGAAAAAAAACAATTTGCAGCCTGGTCTGCATATGTTACAGTGAGATACACCCTGTGCATACTGTTGGTGTATTCTGCTTTGCAATAAAAACCCATTTAGGGGGAAAAAATATAATTGCAGCCTGGTCTGCATATGGTACAGTGAGATACACCCTTTGGATACTGCTGTTGTATTCAGCTTATCAAAAAAAAAAACATTTAGGGGAAAAAAATGAATTGTGGCCTAGTCTGCATATGTTACAGTGAGATACACCCTGTGCATACTGATGTTGTGTTCCGCTTTGCAATAAAAACCCATTTAGGGGAAAAAAATTGAATTGCAGCCTAGTCTGCATATGTTACAGTGAGATACACCTTTTGCATACTGTTGTATTCCGCTTATCAATAAAAACCCATTTAGGGGAAAAAAATAATTTGCAGCCTAGTGTGCATATTTTACAGTGAGATACACCCTTTGCATATGGTTGTTGTATTCCGCTTTGCAATAAAAACCCATTTAGGGGAAAAAAATTAATTGCAGCCTAGTCTGCACATGTTACAGTGAGGTACACCCTGTGCATACTGTTGAGGATGAGGAGATGGAGGAGGATATGGGACCATGTTCACAGCAGGGTGGCACCCAGGCCAGCTCATGGCCATCACTGGTGCGTGGCTGGGGGGATACGGAGGACACAGAGGAAACACCTCCCACAGAGGACAGCTTTTCATTGCCTCCGGGCAGCCTGGCACACATGAGTGATTACATGCAGTGTCTACGCAACGATCGCCGAGTTTCCCACATTGTAACTTGTGCTGATTACTGGGTGGCCATCCTGCTGGATCCCTGTTACAAGGACAAAGTACCGTCCTTAATTTCCTCACTGGAGCGTGATCAGAAGATGCGCGAGTACAAGTGCACGCTGGTAGATGCGCTGCTGGTGGCATTCCCATCTGACAGCGGGGGCACAGTGGAAGCACAAGGCCAAGGCAGAGGAGGAGGAGGAGGAGGAAGAGGTCACCAACGCAGCCAGGGCACCGCCAGCACCTCAGAAGGCAGGGTTAGCATGGCCGAAATGTGGAAAAGCTTTGTCAGCATGCCACAACAAGCAGCAGCACCACCAGCTGATATGGAACGTCTTAGCAGGAGGCAGCATTTCACTAACATGGTGGAGCAGTGTGGGGTGTACCCTAATTTAAAAAAAAATTAATTAAAAACCAAAACCAGTGTTGGCTACCTTGTCCTCCTCCTCCACCGCCGCTTCCACCTACCCTGCCATATCCACCGCCACCTCAACCCCCTAATCCATATGGGCCTCGTCCTCCTCCTACATCATTCAAGATTATTACTTTTTATTTTTATAGTTTTTCATGATATTTTAAGTTATTTCCCTATCCAGATTTGTTTGCAGAACACTTGCCATGCTCTTAAGATGATTTTGCTGCCATTTGCAGCCCTCTAGCCCTTTCCATGTTTGTTTTAGAGCCATTTTAGTGCTTAAAAGTTTAGGTCACCATTGACTTCAATGGGGTTCGGGATCAGGGTAAAGTTCGTGTTCGGGTCACGAACCCGGACTTTTTTTTTCAAGTTCGGCCGAACCCGCCGAACCCGGACATCCAGGTGTTTGATCAACTGTAGTTACGAGGCAAAATTAGAGTGCAAATGTAATGAAATTTTGCAGAACATGGCCAGCAAATTCTCAGCAAATCTAGGTTTAGCTAAATGTTTGCTCATTTCTAATTTTCAACAAGGATAACATTGAATTATTCACCGCATATGACCTGACAAATTACAAGGCAAATCTAGATTTGGCAACAATTTACACTCACCCTTATACATCACAGAAAATAACACTTCCTTGGAACCTAAACCTTTACATTAAAAATGTGGCTAAAACATGCACTTTTTCCAGGATTTTACCACCTGACAAAAGGAAATATTACTAGCATATCATTTTTGAACAAATTTACAAAATCACATTGCACATCATTTGAAATAGTCTGCTAACTTTAATGTAAACGCTAACGATTATATTTTTCTACTTCTGGTCTGCTAAATATACCAGTGAATGTGTTTTTTTTTTTTTTTTAATATCTGATCGATATTTAAAAAAAAAAAAAAATGCTGATTTTGCCAGTCATTTTGTGAGCTGATAGCTTCCAGTTGTCTTTACCTGTGTACAATGCAGAATTATGGAGACGAGGGGTGAGGGGAGGACTGTATTTTTTTAGTAAATCAAAAATTAAGTAAGTAAGGCTGACAATACCCACTTTGGAATTTAAAGCTGAAAATGCATTGTGATATCCTGTCAAAGAGGAAAGTGGGAGCACACTATTATTTTGACACATCAGCAGTTATTTTTCTTTACTTGCTTAAAGGATTAACACATAAGGAAATGTGCATTTATTGAAGAGATGTACCAATTTTTTTTTTTCATGCCTTGCCATACACTTTATTGTACCATTAATCAGGAATACTTGACTTGTCAAACAAAATTTTATCCCTTTTTAGTGAGTCCATAGTTTTGTATCCAAACAAAATTTGCTTTATTTAAGAAGTGAATGTTATCATACCTTCTAATCTGCTGGGTGCCTTTATTTATTGTGATTTTGCTTGTTTTACCATCTGTTAGTGTTCCACTCTTTGAGGTATCTTGCTGTCTTTCTGGCAGAACACATTCCCTTGTTCAAACATTCCTGTTTTCATGCAAAACACATACACATTCTTTAGTTTGTCTTTGAAGTATTTGGTTGTTTTGTCTCATGGAGCAATATACTATAAACCGTCTTAAGGACAACTGTATTACCATTAATATTTAAAAATTACAACATGAAGTAAATTTCTATTTTCTTTCATATGCAGAGTTGATTAAAACTGTTTAGGACTCCCAATAATGTAAAAGGAAGTATATATTTTCCTGTTCCTAACATGGCTTAGAATATTGTGATAATGTGTAAATAAGCTTATATGAGATCCCTTTTGATATGTGTGAAGGGAATACAGGGAAAAGCCAACTTTTGTCTCTGCTACTTATAATCACAAAGGGGGAGATTTAACAAAACTGAAGCAATCAGAATCTAAGGCAGCTGTGCATGGTAGCCAATCAGCTTCCAACTTCAGCTTGTTTAATTAGGCTTTGAAAATAAAACCTTGAAGCTGATTGGTTTCTATGCAAAGCCGCACCATATTTTGAATGCACCAGTTTTAGTAAATCAACAGCATATTGACTGTTTTTGGGGAACTGAAACACTCTTTAGTATCCACTGGGCCATATCAGGGAAGCCACATGAGTACACATGTGGGACTCTTTCTGTGTCATCCCTTGAGGTGAAAATCCATACTCATGTGATTTTCCTGACAAAGTGCAGTGATTACTGCCTGATGGACATCTTATTTGGATGGAAGTACTTTCTATTTAAGGATGCCACATTGCGTTGTAGGCTATTTTTTTTTTTATCAAGGAACTGCTACTTACCTGCCTTAGATGTTTTTTTTTTTTTTAGCCTGCCCTGGGACTTCTGGTGTATTAACAGTATTCCCTGAATAATCATTTTTGGTGCTTTATAGCATATTGAGAGATCTTGATGTTGATGTGGAGGGTAAAACTTGAATATCAAGTCCATTCTCTATGCAAATAAACATGTCAAACGAAGGGCACAGGGAGCTTGCTATTGCCAAAAAGAACATGTACACATGCAAACAAAAAAAATAAATAAATACTGTACAGCGGGTTTTATTTTTGTGCAACTTCTAGGATGACATGGAAAAAACACCAACCCTTTCAATTACACACTTTGGAAATGCCTTTAAGCTGTAAGTGGTGTTACAGGGAACATTTCGATTCACACGGACACCGTATTTTGGCATAACATATTTTGCTGTTACTTTTTACTAAAAAAATTTTTTTTCAGTTCATTTTTGCTGCAACATGTGATTTTTTTCCCCCAGCGATAATAGGCTTGAATTGAATGATGGAAGTGGGAGCCACAACAGATTAAAAAATAAAGGGCTTGCTAGCCCCATTGTGATAGCAATACAGTTAAATGAAAAAAAAAAATATGAAAAGATAAACGTATAATAAAATGTAATAATAATTATAAAAATGTATATATATATGAAACCCTGTTGCCTTGCACAAATTTAAACACACATACCCAGGGTAAGCATCCCTATGTAAACCGTGATTGCACCACACATGTGAGGTATTGCCACAAATGTCGGAGCAATAAGAGCCACAAAGAGTAGGAGCAATAATGCTAAGACCACAATTCATGATTTACTCAAAACTGATGAGCTATCATCTACGAAGAATTTTGGGTACTTTCGTGTTTTTGCGAAATCATGGATGCACACAATTTTAAAACTTGACATGTTTGGTATCTGTTTATTTTTTGCAAATATATACAGTATTTTTTTATGTGTTTGCACTAAAGTTCATTTTAGTATATTTTTTCCTGAAAATTTGCATTTGATAAACAGTTGTGTAAGTATGGTGAAAAAATACACATGGAAAACCCATCTTTTTATTCTGCAAAACCTCTGCTTTCAGAAAATGTATAATGTTCTGGAAATTGTACATTATTTTAGTGCACAAAATGCAGATTTTTACAGTGATGAAAAAAATGTTCTAGAGGCCAAGTAGTTATTTATATAGTTTACAAGTTAAGTTTTTTTTTTTTTTTTTACAGTAATAAATGTAATAAAATGTCAAACAGAATGCACAAAAATGAATTAAAAGCACATTCCCCAAATCCCTTAAAATCCCCATTAACTCAATTATTACTAAAATATTTAAGACTTTAGGTATGTGTTTAGTAGAAATTGGCTAGCATCAGTATGTTTAAACTGCACTTAAATTGGTAGCAAATTAAACAAATTCTACATTGTGTGCCTTTTTAACTGTATCTGCTGCCAACAACATAGTGGTGGCCTGCACGTTCTGTCTGCAATGTATCAGCAATGATAAAAGTACCAGCCATTTGAGTACCATATGCATAAGGGAACACATGAATATGCACCAAAGAGCTGGGTGGGAGCAGCACCTCAATGATATAGGTTGGTACTAAAAGGCATGAACTTTTCCTCAAGGGCACATATCATATTTTTTTAGAGTGCTGCAGATACACTCTTTTCCTTCTCCTTCTCAAGGGTGCATAGCAGCCATTTTATTGGACCTGCCAAAGTGCTATTTTCCTCCTCCTCCTCCTCCTCCTATTCAAGGGTATATAGCAGCATTTTTTTTCTAGAGCTAGTTCATTTCACTGAAACTCTTTTAATATAATCTAGCAGAGTCCTTAGTCCTTTTCCTCCTTCTCCTACTTCTCCCCACCCTTCTAAAGGGCAAATAGCAGCCATTCTTTTTAGGTGGTGCTAATGTGCCCTTATCCTTCACCTTAAGGTTGAGCATTTGAGCCATTTATTTGAATTACTAATATGGAATTTTCCTCCTACTATTTCTTTACTTGCTTAGTGGCTATGAGGAATCGGTGGAATTTTTGGGAAGCTATTCCCAGGGCCAGTCCATAGACCACTGGTGAGGAGTGGTAGTGCTTAGGTGCTGGTGGTGAGGAGGGTTGGTGGTGCTGGTGATGAGGAGAAAGGGGAAATTTGGGGTAGCCTTCAAGAAGGACATTTTACATCTCTCTGATACAAGGGTAAAATCTGAGATCTACTTCCCAGTGGGAGTCCAAAATGTGTCACTTTAGGAAGGCAATACAAAAGAAACTTCTTACTGCATGGTGTCTGGATCCCTCTAACTGAAGTCATTGTCGCAGTGGAAACCTATGGCCATAGGTTGTCTGCCCATTCACAACACAAGGGGAAGGACAGGCAACAGCAAGTTGTGAGGCAATAATACGGCTAGGAGGAAGATCAGGCAGCAATCAACAAGTGTAAAGCCTACAGCCAAACTTGTTAAAGCCACCACCAAGTATATTTTATAAGGTGTTAGGCAGCCCTTCCGTCAGAGAAAAAGGAACTGGAAGTATAGATGGGAGCTTTTTTTTCAACGGTACGTACAGATTTACATTTTTTTATTACAAAAAAAAAAAGACAGGGATGGCAATACAACCTGGTAACTATACACTGTCTTGTCACTTTGCAAAAATAAAAAAGGCACAGAGCAACTGTATGCCTTGAAGTGCTTCTAATGTGTACCTGCTCTCCTACTCTCCCCAGGCACTCATATAAGCCATTTACTCGAGAGGCCTTCACTAAATATCTGCTGTGTGTTCTACGTATTAGGACTTTCCTGTGAACTTTTAGAGCCAAGTGAAGGTAAGCAATATGGGAGAATATCAGTCAGGCTTTTGGGGTGCCAACAAAGACCTACAGGTGTGCCAATCACATTACACTTGTGGAACAGTGCATTGTATTATACTTGGTCCCCTTGTTCGCAGGGACATTTTATTCTAAAGGTAAACGTTATAAAACAAAAGAGAGAGGCCTATGGCAGAAATCTGAGCTTTGAAAGGGCTGAGAGCCAAACACTGTTCCATTTTGTCACCCTCCACTGCTATTTTTGTATGTATTCATTCTTAAGACTATTTATGGATTGGCATTTTTTTTAATATTTTTAATTTATTATTTGCAATTACATATTTTTATTTCTTGCAAGGTCTCTTGTTTACACTAACAAGGTGAGCAGGAACTCAGCAGGGCTTTAAGTGGAATGTTTTCAAGCAATCATATTTCCTGAAATAAAGACAGAGTAGGACTACTATTTTCTGCTGCCACAACATAGATGTATATAATGATCATATGATCTTGCTATGGCTCTGCATGGATAATTACACTCAATGCAGTTGTAACTCTAGATCAAAAGAGGAATGATATGAATGCCAAAACACAAAGTTTCAGTGCAACTTAGTTTTTTGTGATGATCGCATTAAGACAAGGCACATCGGAAACACATACATTTTTTCTGATTGTCAAAGCAGACATTACTCCCTTGTCTGACAATGATGAGTTTGATGAAAATACACCACTTGACTTTGTTTAACCACTTGAGTCCCCAGCACCACTTTAGAATGGTGCTGTGAACATCACTACTTGTCCCAGTGCTGTTTTAAAGTGGCAGTGGGGATTGGCGGCTCATGAAGGTCTCAGTAGGGGTAAGATCTGGGACCGCCAGCTGCCTTTGACAGCTGGCATCCAATGCTAAGGAATGGGCATTTCAGCTCCTGGGCTTCCAATGCTTCCACAATCATAAACATTAAACAAATCCCACACTTCCCCCATTTTCATACCTGTCCCTCCACCCTTTCCCTTAAAACAATACCAGTAAATATCTGTGCTTTCCCTTCCACGTGTTTCCTTTACACTAATGCACATTCCACCTAAGAAAAAGAAAAAAGAAAGCAATAAGTAAAACACAAAAAACACACACTAAATAACATATTTACACCCCTACCCTTATATTACAGCAAACCTCCACATTTTCCATGAAGCCAGCATGAATTTCCTATACTTTACCTACATTACTCTCACAAAATGATTTATATGTGCATAAATTAACATATGTTAATCAATACACCAGTTTCTTTACTGATGGAGTTTCCATATTTCTCTTGCTTTGTTTTCACCAGTCAATACTAATGGTTAATTGTCTGAGATAGATACTCAGGGTACTCATCTTTAAGAATAGGGCCAAAACCCATCCCTTTAACATTCCAAACCACTAGGTTCTTATATGAGGCTGGCACTTACCAGGTACTCCTGCCCTGCACATTAGGGATAGACGAACATCGGCCGGGGCGGTTCGCGAACGCCAGCCGCAAATTTTCTCAAAAGTCCCCGAACCGCGAGTTCGCGGCGGGCCCCATTGACTTTAATTGGAGGCGAACTTTAAAAACCTTTAGGTCATATTCGCAGCCACAAAAGACGTACTAGCTGTGCACAAATAGTCCCATGGAGCATGTCATAACAGAAGTATTGCAATTGAAAAAGTTGCCCTAAATTTTTTTTTTTTTTTTTACAGCAAAAAATATATATTTTTTTTCATAGATCAGCCAGAACTGACAGCAGCCGGTAAATACATTGTCTAATACATATAGGGTCCATGCACACATCTGTAAAATGGGTGCGCATCCATTCCACAATTTGGCGGAACCTTTACAGACCCATTGTTTTTCATTTCCAGTCTGAAAAATTAGGCATTCACAGGATAAAGAAGTAAGTGTCGGCCATTCCAGGCCCCAAAAATTAGCCCACATGCGTTTACCTGACAGCTAAGAATGTAGTATTCTGTGGCTGAAGGTACATTAGGCATTCACATGATACAGAAGTAAGTGTCGGCCATAAAAGGCCCCAAAAATTTGCCCACATGGGTATAACTGACAGCAAAGAACTTTGTTTTTGATGGCTAGAGGTACAGTAGGCATTCACAGGATATATAAGTAAGTGTCGGCCTGTATAGGCTCCAAAAATTTGCTCACATGGTTTGAACTGACAGCAAAGAACTTTGTTTTTGATGGCTACAGGTACAGTAGGCGTTCACAGGATACATAAGTAAGTGTCAGCCTGTATAGGCTCCAAAAATTAGCTCACATGGTTTGAACTGACAGCAAAGAACTTCGTTTTTGATGGCTACAGGTACAGTAGGCATTCACAAGATACAGAAGTAAGTGTCGGCCTGCATAGGCTCCAAAAATTAGCTCACATGGGTTTAACTGACAGCAAAGAACTTCGTTTTTGATGGCTAGAGGTACAGGAGTTCACAGTATACAGAAGTAAGTGGCGGCCTGTATAGGCTGCAAAAATTAGCTCACATGGGTTGAACTGACAGCAAAGAACGTAGTATATAATGGCTAGAGGTAGAGTAGGCATTCACAGTACACAGAACAGTAAGTGTCGGCCTGTATAGGCTGCAAAAATTTAGCTCACATGGGTTGAACTGACAGCAAAGAACTTAGTTTTTGATGGCTAGAGGTACAGTAGGCGTTCACAGTATACACAGAAGTAAGTGGCGGCCTGTATAGGCTGCAAAAATTTGCTCACATGGGTTGAACTGACAGCAAAGAACATAGTATATGATGGCTAGAGGTACAGAAGGCGTTCACAGTATACACAAGTAAGTGGCAACCTGTATAGGCTCCAGAAATTAGCTCACATGGATTGAACTGACAGCAAAGAACGTAGTATATGATGGCTAGAGGTACAGTAAGCATTCACAGTACACAGAACAGTAAGTGTCGGCCTGTATAGGCCCCAAAAAATAGCCATTCAATGGACATGAAATGCCTTTTATGCCGCTGTATTTAGCGAAGACAAGGACCAGGAATTGTTGTGGGCTGATGGCGATCTGGCAGATATTTGTGGCCTGTGATGAGGAATTGAATGAAACATGGTCTACTGGTGGTCACATGTGTTGAATTCCTCAGAGATCCATGCCTCATTCATTTTTATAAATGTGAGGTAGTCTACACTGTCATGAGCTAAGCGAGTGCTCTTATTTGTAACGATCCCCCTGCTGCGCTGAACGTCCTTTTGGACAGGACAAGGGACGGGGGGCAAGCCAACAGTTCCATTGCAAATTGTGCAAGCTCTGGCCAGAGGTCAAGCCTGCCCACCCAGTAGTCCAGGAGTTCATCACTTCTCAGTGCGTCCACATTGGTCGTCAACCCGATGTAGTCGGACATCTGTTGGACACCTTTTTTTACACTCCAACATTTGAGCCATAGAAGCCTGCCTTTTTCCAGAACAACGTGACGGCAGCATCATGGAAGGTGGAGTGTTGGACAACTGTGAGGAGACAGGAGAAGGAGAAGAGGCTGGACGGTGAGAGCATGGAGTGTGGCTTTGTGGGTTCAGACGGTGTTGCTCCCACTGGGCTTGGTGATGGTGGATTTCAGGTGCCTTCTTAAGGCTGGTGTCCCTAGGTGAGTGTTGGGCTTACCACGACTTATGCGTTGACTGCAAAGGCTGCAGATGGCAACACTGGTGTCAGCAACGGACACATTAAAAAAAGCCCACACTGCGGAGCCATGTGCCGGTGTCCTGGGAGCGCCAGATGTGACTGTACATGGTTGATGGCTCACTCCTGAAACATTTGCAGTCTGCTTTGTACCTCTTGTGAATGCAAGTTCTGCCTGCCTCTCCTCCCTATCTGCCGGTCCATCAGTCCGCCAGTTCTACAAATAATTGGCCAGTAACAGTTGTCACTGTGTGTAGCACAGTTAACACAGCAAAAGAGGCCAAATTTTTGCAGGACTAAAATACAATCTTAGAAAAGTATAATGTTAAATAACACCTCATTTCAATCTGTGGTATTGGGGGGGGGGGGGCACAGGTTTATCACACCAGTTCTACAAATAATTGGCCAGTAACTGTTGTCACTGTGTGTAGCACTGTTTACACAGCAGGAGGCCAAATTTTTGCAGGACTAAAATACAATCTTAGAAAATTATACTGTTAAATAACACCCCACTTCAATATGTGGTATTGGGGGGGCATTGGTGTATCACACCAGTTCAAAAAATTGGCCAGTGAGTTTGGCGCTGTGTGTACCAGACTTCCCTCAGCAAACGAGGCAATATTGTTGCATGACACAAATACACTTGTAAAAGTTTACTCAGATAACACCCCACTTCAATATGTGGTATTGGGGGGCCACAGGTTTATTACACCAGTTCTACAAATAATTGGCCAGTAACTGTTGTCACTGTGTGTAGCACTGTTTACACAGCAAGAGGCCAAATTTTTGCAGGACTAAAATACACTCTTAGAAAAATATATTGTTAAATAACACCCCACTTCAATATGTGGTATTGGGGGGGCATTGGTATATCACACCAGTTCAAAAAATTGGCCAGTGAATTTGGCACTGTGTGCACAAGACTTCACTCAGCAAATGAGGCAATATTGTTGCATGACACAAATACACTTGAAAAAGTTTACTCAGATAACACCCCACTTCAATATGTGGTATTGGGGGGCCACTGGTCTATCACACCAGTTCAAAAAATTGGCCAGTGAGTTTGGCACTGTGTGTACCAGACTTCACTCAGCAAACGAGGCAATATTGTTGCATGACACAAACATGTAAAAGTATACTCAGATAACTCCCCACTTCAATATGTGGTATTGGGGGGGGGGGAATTGGTCTATCAGACCAGTTATAATACATTATAAGTGCTTTTGTCACTGTGTGTAGTGTTGCTGCAGAAACGCTCAGTCTCACCACCACACCTGTCACAATGCTGCACAGTGCACAATAATACTACTAATCCACTATAATATGCTTTCTACAAAGTATATTATACCGTGGATTACCCGCCTCCCCCACCTACACCCCCCTTTCTAGTGCACTGCACAGCAATACCAAAAAATTTGCAGCCCTTTAAATTACTTTTGTGGACATTAACAGAGCGATTTGTGTCACTGCTGACGATCTCTAACTGCCCCTACAGCAACCACTGGATACCTCCCCCTATACTAAAGAGACTGTAATAGACCCTATAACAATATTGGAGCACTTTAAATGACTTTTGTGGACATTAACAGAGCGATTTGTGTCACTGCGGATGACGATCTCTAACTGTCCCTACAGCACAGACTGAATAATCTGTCCCTATACTGAAGAGAGACTGGAACTATACCGATATACCAGCCCTGAGAAGGACTTTTGTGGACATTAACATAGCGATTTGTGTCACTGCAGCCGATCTCTAACTGCCCCTAAAGCACCGACTGGATACCTCTCCCTAACCTGAAAAGAGAGTGTAGAAGGCCTATACCGAAATACCAGCCCTGAAAAGGACTTTTGTGGATCTTCACACCGCTATATGTGTCTAGCAAACTCTCCCTCATGAGCACAGCAGACCTCTCCCTACACTGGCAGAAAGCGGAATGTGAAATGGCCGCCAGGTCAGGTCTATTTATAGGGTAGGGGGACTGTCCATGTGCTGGAATGTTTCAATTTGTTTTCCCGTTCCCCCTGACAGCTGTGTCATGGGTCAAAGTTCTCCCCAATGTAAACTAATATGGCCGCCGCAAACAACGCCATGTGTTCGCAAATTTGGCGGGTAGCGAACAAGCAAAATTTGCCGCGAACCGCAAGGCCATCTCTACAGCACATCATCAGTGTCTAGTTGCCATCACAAACAACAGGTGCAGGTTATCTTGGACTCTCACTTTCTTTTATTTCTGAGACAACAGCCAAAAATTTGCACAGACTCAAAGCACATTATGTAAGCAGTTTTACTAGGCCACACATTTAAAGGGAGAGATTAGGAATGTTTTAATTAAGAAATTTAAGTTAGAGTGTATTATTTCACATAAAAATATATATTTTACAGACCTGATTCACACTATAAAATCAGCTTTAGTAGATTTAGCAGATTAAGAGAGAGAAATAGACAAGACAGGTTTTACACAGCCAGAAATATTGTACAGACTAACTGTACACTATGTAAGCAGTTTACCTAAATTGCAATTTGAGAGCAAAAGGCGAGCAAGGTTTAATCATGAAATAAAAATGAGCCTGTATTATTTTAGAGATAATATCCAGTAAAAGTGTACAGAATCAATGTACACTAACCAACAATTTAGGACAAAGAGACCAGGCAAATTTTAGTGTAAAATCAAAAACTTTCATTTTATTTCAAAGACAACATCTAGAAAAATTGTACAATGTCTATTTAGTTTTACTAGTTTACAGTTTTAAAGGCCAGGTAGGTTTTTTAGATAATAAAATTCATGTGGTTTGTCACCGCTGCCCGGGCGTGCACAATTTTATGTTCCAATAGTCTTTATTGAAAGGTTTTGAAGAATAACAAAACACAATGAAAGCAGAATAACAACCATCTTGCCGCCACAGTATTGTCCAATACATAATGAGAAAATAATAACACATTAGGTGATAGTCAGTTGCCAATCATGTTTCAAAAATTTGAAATGTTTCATGAATTTGCGTGTCATCCTTGCGCAGAGGCCATGCTAATCTTCTTTGTATTCAATTTCAGCATAAGTCCTGCCAAAGCAAGGACGCATGCACAATTTTAAAGTGTGGCACTTTTATTCAGTGTAACATCATCTTTTATATTTTACCAAAAAAATTAGTTATGGAATGCATTTTTTTGCATTAAAATTTTTCCCCAAAAAACTTCATTTAAAAACTGCTGCACAAGTACAGTGTGACATAAAACAAATGTCAACACCTACCAATGTATTCTCTTGTCCCTCTGCATTAAAAAATATATCAAGTTTGGGGATTATAAGGAATTTTATTGCAAAAAATACTGATCCTAAAAAGGCCTGGGAGTCAAGTGGGAGACCATGCAGGTTTTTAGTTAGAGTATATTATTTCCCAAACAATTATAATAAGGGGAACCCTCACCCTGCCAACATCCAATAATATAGAGAAAAATGAACAGAAAGTAGAGAACTAGCTTCTCAACAAAATTGTGGACTTTGCAGGCACAACATGAGGCTCTTAAATTATAAAATAATACATTTTATTTCATTAACATTAAAAACATCACATCATAAAAACAATGTAGTACCCTCTACATTCAGTAAACCAGAGCAGTGCCAAATCCAAGCACAATGGAGGAAAAACCTAATCATATAGACTGGTACAAATGTGGGAAAGATCCATCAAACGGAGGTACATGTGTCTAATGACAACAAGGGTATAGAGTCACATTTTTGGATCCTCTGTGGTGTGCTTAGAACAGTCAACGCGTTTCACGCAAAATTCCTTGCTTCCTCAGGACTGATTGGGTGGGTGATTATTGGCTTTGAAGGTAGATACATGGGCCTTACAAACAATCATGGAGGTGGACACAGGGGTCACCTCAGACAGAAAGTGGGAAAAAAAGTGGGATGACACTGGGGCTAAAAAGCCCAAATGTCCTCTATTCCGAAAACCAGACCATCATAGCATGTTTGTGTGCAATAAGTTAATGAGCCACCAGGTTCCAAAAAAGTAATAATAATAGTGGAATAATAGTGGAGGAGATATCACGATGCAGAGGCTGATTGTGTGTGTAGTCTGTAATCAACACCATGGAATAGCCAGAATAAAAGACGCTTGAACTGACACCATCTAAAATCCTTGCTAAACACACTATGGAGATTCAGCTCCCTGTCTTTTGGGTGCCCAGCCAGGTTCCAATCTAGAGTCCAAGCGTTGTTTCTCTTTGATGAGGGGAGTACCTGCCTCGTTTGATAACAGACTACATCTGCACACTTTGAATACTTTGTGCTTTTGAGATATACGTTTCATCCACTTGCTTCAAGTGTCTGGAAATGTGACTCTATACACTTGTTGTCATTAGACACATGTACCTTCATTTGATGGATCTTTCCCACATTTGTATCAGTCTATACAATTAGGTTTTTCCTCCATTGTGCTTGGATTGGGTACTGCTCTAGTCTACTGAACGTATTGTATTTATGATGTGAGTTTTTTTAATGTTAATGAAATTAAATAAAGCAAGGTGTGATTTTATAACTCACGTGACCGCACCTAGGAAAATAGTGCTAATTTATTGTGAGTATACAGGTGATAATAAATAAACAAATTTAATTGCTAGTGGGCTGCTAGTCCTAAAACAACACGTGTTTAATATTAGCAAAAAAAGGGGAAGGGGGACAGCGCTCACAAATTAATTAATAATCCAAATCTCATGAGACATGCAAATAAGTTTTCTCAAAAAAATGCACTGTGCAAATGTATGCGAGATGAATTAAAACCGCTAAAATGTAGAAGGAAAAATGAAGTTAATAAAGGGATAAAAGAATTGGAAAAAAGGAAAAATATAGTCATTCGGTCAGCCGACAAAGGCAGCGGTATAGTGATTTTAAGAAAAGAGGACTATTATAAAGAACTGGACCGATTGATTGGCGATCAAAGCACATATCGAAAATTAAGAGGAAATCCCACCAACACCCTCAGGAAAAAGCTGAAAAATCGAGTAAAAGACGCACAAGACAAAGGGATACTGACAAAGAAAGAAGCCAGGTACCTTGTACCTGATGCCCCAAGATTACCCGTGATGTACCAGCTTCCCAAAGTACATAAAAATAATCAAAATCCCCCCGGAAGACCAATTTTAAGTGGGATTGAGTCAGTATTCTACAGAATTGGAGAGTATACAGATGTTTTTTTGCAACCAATCGTATCTACATTATCTTCTTTTTTGCAAGACAGCAAACATTTAATTAACATCCTCAACAACTTGGCAATACGAGAAGACACGTTACTGGTAACAATCGACGTTGAGTCTTTATATACCAGCTTACAACAAAAAGATGTGGCAGAAACTATAGAATTCGCCCTCCGAGAAAAATCTGATATTAAAGAGGAACAGAGGAAGTTTATTAGCGATGCATTAAACTTAGCCATGAATAATAATTATTTCTGGCACAAGGGAGATTTTTTTAATCAGATAAAAGGCGTCGCAATGGGCGCAAAATATGCGCCCAGTGTTGCAAACATTTTATTAGGAAAATGGGAAGCGGATGAGATTTTTAACCAGAGGGAACCGTTTTTAAAACTTTATAAAAGATATATTGATGATATATTTATTTTATGGGAGGGTTCAGAAGAGCTTTTAAAACAGTTTTTAGAAAAAAATAATCGGAACAGATATGGCTTGAAGTTTTCCGCACAATGGGACAAGAAACAAATTAATTTTTTAGATCTGACTATAGGATCAGAAAATGGATCAGCTAAAACGAAAACCTTTTTTAAAGAAACGGATTGCAACTGTTATATACCAACAAACAGCTGCCATCATCCGAAATAGATAAAAGCGATCCCAAAGGGTCAGTTCATGAGAATCCGAAGAAATTGTAAAAACCAATCAGATTATGACATACAATCAAATTTGCTTCTCAGAAGATTTCAAGAGAAGGGATATAACTCAGTTGAACTAAAGAAGACCCAAGAAATAGTCAGAAACATGAATCGGGATGATATGCTGAAACAAAAAACAAGAGAGAAATATAATCTAGGCGAAACAGCGGTTCTAACTAATTTTAGCCGGGACTATAAGCAATTTGAAACCATCATTCGGAAACATTGGCCCATTTTAAAACATGATAAAACACTTAAAGATTTACTACCAAAAAAAACTGTTTTATCTACTGGAAGGCCAAAAACCTCAGGCACACACTAGCGGTTAATGTACCAGACCCACCCAAAATGGATTTTATTATTGCAAGAGATGCAAAGCCTGCAAAAGCACTTTAAGAAACAGACATAGAAAACTAAACTCCTTCTTCTCAAATACCACAGAAAGGGTCTATGATATAAAGAAATTCATCACCTTGCTAGTCCACTTTCGTGACGTATTTATTAAGATGCCCTTGCGGGTTAGAATATGTGGGGAGAACAACAAGAAAATGATGCGTACGCATCAACGAACACGTTAATAATATCCTAAAAGGTTTCCCCAAACACAGCGTCTCAAATCATTTTAGTTTATATCATAATAGACATCAATCTGGACTACTCTTGTTTGGGATTGACAGAATAGAACCTCACTGGAGAGGAGGCAACAAGGTCCAAAGAATCTCGAGAAACGAAACTGAATGGATCTATCGTCTACATATTGTCCAGCCCTATGGCATGAATGTGGACGTAGATTTAAATTGTTTTATATCTAATAATTAATATTTATAATTTTAACATTTTAAAAAATTTAAATATATATTTTTTATATATTTTTCATATATTCATCATCATTTTAAACATAAAATTACCCCTATGAAAGAATTAGGAATATTCAAAATCATTTAGTAATAAAATTTGCCAAAATAAATATTTATAAAATCTATTGATTTTAACAATATATCAGATCTCTATATATGGTTTATAAGAATAATCATAATTACATTTTTAGTAATACCGTCATGTTTTAAAATAATTATGAAATACATTTTTAATATTTGGAATAAAATTTAATTTATTTAAAAATACATTTAGGTAATTAAAGATACTAATAAATATTATAAAATTGTATGGGTAGTATTTCATTTATGGTTAATATGTATTATATATTATGTAAATTATGTTTATAAAGCGAACCTATATACCACAGAAGGGATATACAAAATTATTTGAAAATATTCGTTGTTATTATGGGAATTTAGAATAGTAGTAATCATTCTCGGTGTCCACTAGGTGGCACAAGATATCCGTGTCTATGTATGGGAATTAGATTAGGATACGTGTATATCAAAAGACCACTAGAGGGCTTGAGACATTTAATCCATTTCCGTTCGCCATGTATGGGCTAACTTAAGAGCCGTTTTTCTGTTGGCTAAACTATCCCCATCTGGAGGTATATATAGGGACGGTTTAGAGCGTGATGCGTGATCCCTGATGACGTCACACGTAGACTGACGAAACCGGTCGGGTCCACGCATTACGCCAACGTCACTTCCGGTTCCTTGGAACGCAGCCGGAAAGCAAACCGGCATGCGATGCTGTAACTGCTCTTCAATGTACAACCTGATGTAAGTGGCTCCATTTACTTTTATTAAACTGTGATTACATACTACACAATGGAGTTTTTTCTCTTTATATGATCGGGTTGATTAAGGTCTGAGGAGAGGCTTTGAAGGATATTCATTTATCGGATTGAGTGGAGAGATCCATATATAAGCTGGAGCCGGCATTCCATCTATACTGGGATTCTGCACACAGCATACCACTTACCAATGCTAGACCCCAAGGGGCCATCTGGTAAGTGTGTTATTGATCCGGTGGTGGATTTCCCTTTCTTCTCCTGTTTCATCACGATCTAAGGAAGCACTCCTGATTGGGACTTTTTGAGCACCTTTATGCACTTTAATTCGCACTTGCTTTTTTGCACATAAAGACTATATTGTTGCATATATATTTTATATATTTTACTTCAGGATTTATGCGATGTCACTTTGTTCATATGGTATTTAGCATGATGCATGGTCACTTTATTGGAATGTGATATATATAGCATTGATGTATTGAATTCATCTTGCTTTTGCACAGTAAATTTTTTGAGAAATTTATTTGCATATCTCAAGAGATTTGGATTATTCATATGATATTTAGCACGATGCATGGTCACTTTATTGGAATGTGATATATATAGCATTGATGTCATGAATTCATCTCGCATACATTTGCACAGTGCATTTTTTTTTAGAAAACTTATTTGCATATTTCATGAGATTTGGATTATTAATTAATTTGTGAGCGCTGTCCCCCTCCCCCTTTTTTTGCTAATGAAATTAAATGTATAGTTTTATAATTTAAGAGCTTTATGTTGTGTCTACAAAGTCCACTATTTTGTTGAGAAACTAGTTGTCAACTTTCTCTTTTTTCTATTTCCAAAACAATAGACAGAAATATTGTATATACACCTAAAGCATGCTCTGTAAGCAGATTTAGTAGACCACAGGTCAAAAGAGAGAGACCTGAGAGGTTTTATTGTGAAATAAAAATGAGTGTGTATTATTTCTAAAACAACAGCCATATTTATTGTACAGACCCACTGCACACTATGTAAGCAGTTTTATTAGGCAAGTTATCAGATGAGTTTTATTCAATAATTCAAAATCACAGGTGTATTATGTCAGAGAAAAAAGCCTTATGTACTGTGCTTTGAGATTGTACTGAATTTAAGTATGTAAGTAGCTTTAGTAGGCTGCTGTCCAAGAGGGAAAGAATAGGCAGTTTAAAAAACAAAAACAAAACTGAGTGTAAAGTTTAACAGGAAAAAGGCAGCAAAAGTGTACAATTATGTACGTATGTAAGAAGCCACAATTTGCAAGAATAAAATAAGGCAATTTGAATCAAGAAATCAAAATGAGAGTATATTGTTTCCTTAAAAATAGGCAGAAAAATTGTATCAATATACATTTTGTAAGCTTCAATAGGCTACATTTTAAGAGGGAGAGACCTGGCAGGTTTTATCTTGAAACAAAAATTAGAGTGTATTATTTTACAGAGAAAACCAGAGACATATTATACAGACTCAATGCACAAGTAAGCAGCTTTAGCAGTATGCCATTGCTGCTCTTCCTGATTTGAGGACTGGAGGCAATTTGGGCATGGGAAGGGATCCTGCCATTATCTGGAAATGTAGCCTAGAGTTTCCTCTGCAGCACCTCTTCTAGGTGGCACATTTGTTCATTAGCAGATTGCAGAGCTTTCTCGCACCCTACTAGCTGCATGTGCAGAACCTTTAAGCCTCCATGCCATTATGAACACAAGGGATTGCCTAACTTTATTAGTAGCTATGGCAAAAGGGAAATTGAGGATGTGTTCATATGGTGCATTGAACTGTATTTCACAGGTAAGTGGTATTGTGTTGCAACAAAATAGCTTTGACTATGTCTGACTATGACAACTTTCCACTGCAATAAAAGAAACAGAGCCCTTGCAAATTTCTATTAAAAGAAAAATACCTCCCTAAAAAAAACTAAAAACAAAAAAAAAAAACCCTAAACCCTAACCTTAAAACATTAACGTCTATATTTTTTTTTATCCCTAACAGAAAAGTAGAACAATACACATGAAAATCTGAAATAAAAGAAAAAACCTAATAAAGCACACATAAAATTAAAGGTAGCAATAGCTAAACAGCAAATGGCACACAAAAGAAGGTACTCCTAAAAAGGATTGTTAGGTCTATGCACTGTGGTCACAGGAGAGGCACAAATAATATCTATGTAGCCAATCATACTGCAAATCACACTAATGCAGCACAATACATCACTGTGAAAATGGGGAGGGGGCACACTAATATTCAGCCCTTCACACTGCAATTTACAGTAATGTAGAACAACAAAGCTCTGTGTATAAAATTATAGAGCACTTTAGAGCATTGTATAGAAACATGGCACAACTACTGTATTTCTCCTGGCAAGCACTGTCAGCTCTTCTTTTCTACCCCAACACATACTGTACTGACAAATAGCTGCTGGGAACCCTGCCTTTTATAGTGAGGGGAAGGCAGGTTAGAAAACCCCCTATGGACTATTGGTCATTTCAAGCCACCTGACCACAGTTTAAGGGTTATTAAATGCAATAATGGTAATTGGGTGCTATAACGATTAACAAACACATTAATTTGCAGTTTTTGTGAATTATGACGGATTCACCTTTGAACCATGTGCAGCCTATATCTGAAGCCCATTCCTGGTGGTACCACTGCAAACCGAGTGAGTATAATAACAGATTTGTGGTAGGGAGTGGTAAACATAACCATTTTTCTCACAAATTTGGGCTCTAATGACTTACACCAGCCATGTACACTGGTTAGGTCTAAAAAGTAAAATCGGGCTACCCTTTCAGTTTAAAACATGAAAAGTCTTTAAATTGGTACACACACACACTTTACTGGTATGCACAAGACAATAATCAACAAAAGGTCTTGCACAGATATCTTTAAAATGTCATGCTATAGGAATTTGAAGTCACTCAGGTGTCTTATGAAATGTCATTTTTACAAAGAACGTATTTTATATTTTATCTGAATGCCACCATACCAAGGATTCTTACTAAAAATGTTATGATAAATTAGCTTTGGATTTGGTTTTGACTCATTTGATGAAATCTCAATCCTTTTTCATACCGTCCTTCATCTTACATTATATGGTCCAGACATATACCACAGACATTTTAAAAAGCACATTTAAAATAAAAATTGTATCAAGACATTTTTATGTATGAGGGCTTCTGCTCCCCAAAATGTTATCATAAACAGATTACTTTTTTATACTCTGCTTGATGACATTCCCATGTACTTATAGCTAATCTATCAAATAATGAAAAGGTCATATGCAAAACACAGGGATACTTCTCATCTTTATTGCTTAATTGTAATGCACTGGGTACTCTAAATTTTATTCTTATTAAAGATTCCTCTTACAAAAAGAGCAACCTTACAAATGCAGCACTGCCTATGAACAGACATGATAAACACACTACAGAAATATTTTTAATAGTTTATACAATTTGCTAAAATGCCATTCTCTAGAACAGGATTTTTTTTTTTTTTTTTTTTTTTAACCGGGTTAATTAAGAGTGATAATGCACTGTTAACAGAGCTGTAGTTCTCAGTGTGGGCTTTTGGCACCAAAAAAAGTAAAATACATTTTCCTTTGTGTGTTGCTAACCTGTGACCCAACCCTTTCTGTTTAGATCTTCAATTGCTAGATATGCAAGCAGGTAAATACATAATTGAAAGACATATACAGTATGCAAACTGTGTTACCTGAAAGGATTTATAATTCTGTGCAGCAAGTCTTGTGATCTTTACAACATGGCCAAAAGGAACAGCAAGGTCATTGACCTCCAGTGCGTGGCAGCTTGGTCAATGACATGCCCCAGCCTACAGATTTGACAATACAGGAGCAACAATACACTTATAAGTCATTCGTTTTTGTCTGTCAACCTGTTCTCTGTCAGCCAGTGGCATATCATCCATGGGTGCAACGTGTGCAGTGCATACAGGCCCCAAGGTGTATAGGGCCCACTGTGCTCTGGCCCAAACTGCACTCATGGATGAGCCAAGTCTGAGGTACTGAAGCTGCGGCTGTCCTTGCCTGAATACTGCCTCCTGTTACTGTTACTGGTGCCTGCTAACTGTCACTGCTCAGCCAATTGCCCACTGTTACTGACTGCCCGGCACCCGATCAGTGTTACTGACTCCTGTCAAAAAGTGTGACTTGACTCACAGTCACACACAGATCCTGTTGCTGGAGCTGTAGGAGCCTGTAGAGGTGGGTTTGGCTTCTCTGGAGGTGGTGGTCGATGATGTTATCTTAACCATCAGACCATAGGAGAAAGGAAATCTCTTATTCTGGTCTGAATGACTTGAGGTCTGTGAATTGGGGGTTGGGGGAATTTGCAGACCTGCCTGTGTCAGATTGAGGCCCAGTACAATTTCCCCTCCCTTTCCCAGGTCAGTCTGTGCCTAGTACAATCCCCTTAGATAAGTCAGACTGACTTGGGGATGGGGGGTATTGTATTGGGCACAGACTGACTTAGAGGAGTATATACTGGAAATTGGTACATACAGACATGGGAGGAGGTGTTGTACTGGGTACAGAATGACCTGGGGGGTGTTGTTTTGGGCATGGGCAAAGACTGACCAAGGGGGGTATTGTGCTGGGGGTGGGTACTGTACTGGGGATAAGTACAGACTAACCTAACAGTTGCTGGTTGCTAAGCAGTTCCTCACTATTTTAATGAAACTCTTTTATAAGATAGGCTCAGATAAAATGTTAGCTCTCTGTCAATTTTCAGTGTGCACAAAATCATGGAATGGCAATGTAATGTAATAGCAATGTTTCATTTTTAAGAAGTGATGTGCTCAGGTTTATACTTACTTGTGGCATACAAATCTAAGCATATTTTATGGGTACAAGAAGTTGATCCTCTAGATTGCTAACACAATTTTCGACGGGTGCTGTCCTCTCCCTTCTGCAGGTCTTGCCACAGTAGAGACACCTCCTCTCCCAATCCCCGGAATAGCTCCTTAAGGGTATTTACTGAAGCAGTGCATTTGTTAACTACCCAAAGAATTTCAGCAAGAGTGGGTTGCTCCAGCTCATCTGCCTCTGGATCAGGGGAGGCAGACTGCTGAGGTTCTGCACACAGCCCCACTAATTTAATAAAATACCCCTGCTGTCAGCACATAAACGTTGCAGCAGGGCCTAATTGGTTTTAAATGACATCCCTCTTTTCATAGACAGAGTAGTATAGGGGATATAGAAGGCCAGCATCAGAGTAGTTTCAAGTGGAAATAAAGTCTGCAATAGAAATGGACTGAAACCCCCCTGTTCTGTTCGAACCAGAACTCTCGAACATCACAAAAGTTCGGGCCCAAACCCCGAATCCTGTTAAAGTCTATGTGACTAGAATTTGAAAAGACAAAAGTGCCCATTTTGAAGTCTTATATGCAAGTTATTGGCCATAAAACAGATATGGGGATAAGCACAGACTAACCTAACAGTTGCTGCTGGTTAACTGCCCGAAGAATTTCAGCAAGAGTGGGTTGCTCCGGCTCATCCACCTCTGATTTAAGGGTGGCAGACTGCTGAGGCTCTGCACACAGCCGCACTAATTTAATAAAGTACCTCTGCTGTCAGCGCATAAACATTGCAGCAGAGCCTAATTGGTTTTAAATGACATCCCTCTTTTCATAGTCAGAGTGATGTAGTATAGGGGATATAGAAGGCTAGCATCAGAGTATTTTCAATTGGAAATAAAGTCTGCAATAGAAATAGGCCGAAAACCCCCCTATTCTGTTCGAAACAGAACTCTCGAACATCACAAAAGTTCGGACCCAAACCCCGAACCCCGTTGAAGTCTATGTGACTTGAATTTTAAAAAACAAAAGTGCCTATTTTGAAGTCTTATATGCAAGTTATTGGCCATAAAATGGATATGGGGGCCCAGGTACTGGGGGTAAATGGTGGACATGTATCAATGTAAAAATGCGGAAAAAATGCAAAAAAAGATAGTTTTTACAGGAGCAGTGCTTTTAATATTGCTTAAGGTGAAACAATAAAAATGAAAAATTAATTTAAATATAGTGCCTGGGGGTTCCCCTGTCTGTAAAGTGGTGCATCTGTTCTTATAAAGGTAAGTGACAGGGCCACCTGGCGGTGTCACCTGGTGGCACCGCCCCATGTGACATCACCGACTGGTGCGTGCTGGGTCGGTGACATCACAAGGGGGCAGTGCCACAAGATGACATCCCCAGGTGGCCCCGCCTCTTACCTATATAAGAATTGTCAAACAAGGAAGCCTGCAGTGGGCAGTTAGCCTTTGTCGTGGGTAGAGCTTTTTTATTTCCTTTTTTCCAGCGGTGGCGTTGTGATTGACAATTGATCAACATCAGGGGATTACTGTAAATTGCAGTTTGTATAAGGTAACACTGCCAAAAAATTGATATAAAGTACCTGTACCCCGACCACACCTCCAGCATTCTTTTGGTAGTGTTAGGTCATAGGCATGCAAGACCTGGATGTCCGTGTTCGACGGGTTCGGCCGAACTTTAAAAAAAAGTCCGGGTCCGTGTCCCGGACTTTTGACGAACTTTTCCCGGACACCGAACCCTATTGAAGTCAATGGGGACCCGAACTTTCAGGCACTAAAATGGCTCTAAAACACCAATGGAAAGGGCTAGAGTGCTGCAAATGGCAGCAAAACGTAGTTAAGAGCATGGAAAGTGCTCTGCAAACAAATGTGGATAGGGAAATAACTTAAAACAACAAAAAAAAAACAGAAAAATAAAACAATGTTCTTCATCTCTGAAGGACGAGGCCCATATGGAGTAGGAGGGAGGTTGAGGTGGTGGTGGATGTGGCGGTGTCATAGGCGTGTGCACAGGGTGTGCCGGGTGTACCTGGGCACACCCTAATCACCTAGGGCACATAGCATTATCGCTCTGTTTGCCAGTGAGGAGATGGGAAAGATCTCCCTCGGACCTGCTCTGCTCCATTTCTCTTTGCCAGCAGGGAGAGTAATGTATCGGGGCCATGTACATGTAGGCAAACACATGCATGTGTATTTAAACTTTGGGGTGCACACCCTAATGCAATAGGCTGCGCACACCTATGGGCGGTGTAGGTGGAAGCGGCGGTGGAGGAGGACCAAGGCCGGATTAAGAGCATCATGGGCTTGGTGCTGAGGATTTTGAAGGGCCTTAAGGGCCGTGCCTTGGCATGCACCCAGAGGAGGAAGGGTGCAGCCATGCATGCCTAATTCAACATGGGATGCTGTCTCTGAAGCCCATAAACACATCCATGCATCGGCAACTGTCCCTCCTTGTCCGGCCTTCGCGCTGTGTGGGGAGGTTCTGAGGGTGCTGCCTGGGGAAGCGAGCATAGAAGCCAGACTTCTGTGTTTACAAGTGACAGAAGAGCGGTAACAGTGAATATGGCCAACCCGGGGCCTATATAAAAGGTAGGGGCCTGGAGCTGCAGCTCCAATAGCCCCTATGTTAATCTGGCCCTGAGGAGGAGGACGAGGTAGCCAACACTGCTTCTTTTCACAAATTTTAAATGAGGGTACACCCCAAAAGAGTGAGAAAGAGCAAAAATGGAACAATGGGTGGGTAAGGTCGGTATCCATTGCTATTCTGCACAAAGTACGGAAAAGTCCCGTGGGATCCATGCCTGGTTCATTTTAATGAACATGAGCTTGTCCACATTGTCTCTGGACAGGCGGCTGCGCTTGTCTGTTATAACGCCCCCAGCCGTGCTAAATACCCGTTCAGATAATACACTGGCTGCAGGGCACGCCAGCACCTCCAAGGCGTAAAGGGCAAGCTCAGGCCATGTGCCCAACTTGGAGACCCAGAAGTTGAAGGGGGCAGACCCCTCATTCAGTACGTCTAGGCGTGTGCACACATACTGCTCCACCATGTTGGTAAAATGCTGCCTCCTGCTAAGACGTTCCATCTGAGCTGCTGCTGCTGCTGTTTGTTGTGGTGTGCTGACAAAGCTTTTCCACATTTCGGCGATGCTAACCCTGCCTTCTGAGGTGCTGGCGGTGCCCTGGTTGCGTTGGCAACCTCCTCCTCCTCCTCCTCTGCCTTGTGCTTCCACTGTGGCCCCGCTGTCAGATGGGAATGCCAGCAGCATGGCGTCTACCAGCGTGCGCTTGTACTCGCGCATCTTGCGATCGCGCTCCAGTGAGTGAATTAAGGACGGTACGTTGTCCTTGTAATGGGGATCCAGCAGTGTGGCCACCCAGTAATCAGCACAAGTTAGAATGTGGGCAACTCGGCCGTCGTTGTGGAGACACTGCAGCATGTAATCGCTCATGTGTGCCAGGCTGCCCAGAGGCAACGAAAGGCTGTCCTCTGTGGGAGGTGTATCGTCCGTGTCCTCTGTATCCCCCCAGCCACGCACCAGTGATGGCCATGAGCTGGCCTGGGTGCCACCCTGCTGTGAACATGGTTCCATCTCCTCCTCCAGCTCCTCCTCCTCCTCATCCTCCAGAACTGTGCCCCTGCTGGACAATTGTGTCCCTGGCATTTGTGTGTGCAGGAACCCACCCTCGGAGCCCCTTGCGAATGACTGCCCTGAAAGCCTTGTAAATGTTACCTCTTCATCCTCCTCCTCCTCCTCCTCATCCTGTGCCACATCCTCTTCCATCATCGCCCAAATTGTTTTTTCAAGGAGGCATAGAAGTGGGATAGTTAAGCTGAGAACGGCGTCATCGCCAAAGGCCATGTTGGTGGAGTACTCAAAACAGCGCAACAAGGCACACAGGTCTCGCATGGAGGCCCAATTATTGGTGGTGAAGTGGTGCTGTTCCGCAGAGCGACTCACGCGTGCGTGCTGCAGCTGAAACTCCACTATGGCCTGCTGCTGCTCGCACAGTCTTTGCAGCATGTGCAAGGTGGAGTTCCACCTTGTGGGCACGTCACATATGAGGCGGTGAGTGGGAAGGCCGAAGTTACGATGCAGCGCTGACAGGCAAGCAGCAGCAGGGTGAGAACGCCGAAAGTGAGCACAGACGGCCCGCACTTTCTGCAGCAGCTCTGACATATCGGGGTAGTTTTTAAGGAACCTCTGCACCACCAAATTCAGCACATGCGCCAGGCAAGGGATGTGCGTCAAACCGGCTAGGCCCAGAGCTGCTATGAGATTTCGCCCGTTATCGCACACCACCAGGCCGGGCTTGAGGCTCACTGGCAGCAACCACTCATTTGTCTGCTGTTCCATGCTCCTCCACAACTCCTGCGCGGTGTGTGGTTTGTCCCCCAAACAGGCAAGTTGTAAAACTGCCTGCTGTCGTTTACCCCTGGCCGTGCTGAAGTTGGTGGTGAAGGTGTTACGCTGTCCGGATGAGGAGGCGGTAGAGGATGAGGAAGCGGAGTAGGAGGAGTTAGGAACAGGAGACAAACTGAAGCGCCCTGCAATCCTCGGTGGTGGAAGGACATGCGCCAAATTGCTATCCGCCTCAGGCCCATCCGCCACTACATTTACCCAGTGTGCCGTTAGGGAGATATAACGCCCCTGACCGTGCTTACTGGTCCACGTATCGGTAGTTAGGTGGACCTTGGCACATATGGCGTTGCGCAGTGCACACCTGATTTTTTCCCCCACTTGGTTGTGCAGGGAAGGGATGGCTTGCCTGGAAAAGTAGTGGCGGCTGGGCACGACGTACTGTGGGACAGCCACCGACATAAGGTTTTTAAAACTGTGCGTCTCCACCAGACGGAATGACAGCATTTCAAAGGCCAATAATTTTGAAATGCTGGCATTCAGGGCCAGGGATCGTGGGTGGGTAGGGGGGTACTTCCTCTTCCTCTCAAGTGTTTGGGAGATGGAAAGCTGAACGCTTCCAAGGGACATTGTGGAGATGGTTGTTGGTGACCCAGGTGGTGGCATTGCTGACAGATCGTCTGTTTGCGGGGTGGCAGGTGCCGGTATCACTACAGATGTGGCTGGAGCGGCCGAGACTGCAGCAGAAGAGGAAGCAGGATGAGCCAGAGACGTTTCTGGGTTTTGAAGGTGTGTACTCCACTGCAGCTTGTGCTTTGCACTTAGATGCCTGATCATGCAGGTTGTGCTCAGGTTGAGAAGGTTTATGCCTCGCTTCAGGCTCTGATTGCACAGGGTGCAAACCACTCGTGTCCTGTCATCAGCACATTTTCTAAAGAACTTCCACGCTAGAGAACTCCTTTGAGCTGACTTTGGTGCGCTCGTTCCCTTGCTGCGTTGGGCAGTAGCAGGCGTAGTGTCTAGGGCACGGCCGCTCTGCTTCTGCACCCTGCTCCCTCTTCTGCTGTGCTGGTGGCTCTGTGCGACCACCGCCTCTTCCTCCAAACTACTCAGGTCACCTGCATGACGTTCCTTCCATGTGGGGTCGAGGACCTCATCGTCCTCCACATCATCTTCCACCCAGTCTTCACCCCTGCCCTCCTTGTCGGTCTCCACAACGCTGAACGCCGCAGCAGTTGGCACCTGCGTTTTGTCATCATCGGAGACGTGCTGCGATGGTCCTTGCATGTACTCATCTTGAGAAATAAGTGGTTGGGCATCGCTGCACTCAATCTCTTCCACTTCTGGGGCAGGGCTAGGTGGATGGCCCTGGGAAACCCTGCTGACAGAGTCCTCAAAAAGAATAAGAGACTGCTGTATGGCTTGGGGCTCAGACTGCTTGCCTGATTTGCAAGGGGGTGAGGTGAAAGACGGTTGGACATCGGCTGCAGGTGCCAACTCTGACCTTTCTGCAGTAGACTGGGTGGGAGACAATGTGAAGGAACTGGAGGCACTGTCAGCAGCAAACCAATCTACTATCGCCTCCACTTGTTCTGGCCTCATCACTTCTAGAGGCGTATGATGCCCTACCAAATACTGATGCAGGTTCTGTCGCCTACTCACACTTGAGGAAGGTGTTTGACTTGTGCGTGTAGCTGGCACAGATCGACCACGTCCTCTCCTTGCAACAGGAGCTCTACCAGCAGCACCACGACCCAGGCCACGGCCCTTATTTGACGGTCTCCTCATATTTCTGTAATTTAAGATCTTGCCCTAGAAAGGTGTTTATTGAATAGCAGAACAAAACAACAACAGTATCGCACGGGTGTATCTCACAGTCAAATATGCAAACTATGCCGCAATTTAATGTTTTTTACACCAAAAGGGTGTATATTGAATAGCGGAATAGGATAAAAAACTGTGTATCTCACACGTACAAACACAGACCAGGCCCGATTTAATTTTTTTCTACCCTAAAGGGAGGATGAGGAAGAGGAGTAGGAGGAGTTGGGAACAGGAGGCAAACTGAAGCGCCCTGCAATCCTTGGCGGGGGAAGGAGATGCGCCAAACTAATTTAAAAGGTTTATCTCACACGTACCGATACAGACTATGCCGTAATTTAATTTTTTACACTCCAAAAGGGTGTCTATTGAATAGCGGAATAGGAAAAATTTTATAATACGGTGTATCTCACACGTACAAACACAGACTAGGCCCCGATTACAATTTTTTGTACCCTAAAGGCAGGATGAGGAAGAGGAGTAGGAGGAGTTGGGAACAGGAGGCAAACTGAAGCACCCTGCAATCCTTGGCGGGGGAAGGAGATGCGCCAAACAAATTTAAAAGGTGTATCTCACACGTACCGATACAGACTATGCCGTAATTTAATTTTTAACACTCCAAAAGGGTGTCTATTGAATAGCGGAATAGGAAAAATTTTATAATACGGTGTATCTCACACGTACAAACACAGACTAGGCCCCGCCGATTACAATTTATTGTACCCTAAAGGCAGGATGAGGAAGAGGAGTAGGAGGAGCAGGCAGGAGGCAGACTGAAGCACCCTCAAAACCTCGGCAGTATGAGATGCGCCCCAAAAATTGGAAAGGTGTATCTCACACGTACCGACACAGACTATCCCGCAATTTAATTGATCCCCAAAGGTTTTTATTGAATAGCGGAATAGGAAATATGATCAAAAAAAGTGTATGTATCTCACACGTACAGAAGCACACTAGGCCCCAATTACTACTGTTTGTACCCCTAAAGGCAGGATGAGGAGTAGGAGGAGTATGGAACAGGCAGCACCCTCAAATCTTCAGAAGTATGAGATGAACCCCAAAAACTTTGAAAGGTGGATCTCACACGTACCGACACAGACTATCCCGCAATTTAATTGATCCCCAAAGGTTTTTATTGAATAGCGGAATAGGAAATATGATCAAAAAAAGTGTATGTATCTCACATGTACACAACCACACTAGGCCCCAATTACTATTGTTTGTACCCCTAAAAGGATGGATGAGGAGTAGGAGGAGTATGGAACAGGCAGCACCCTCAAATCTTCAGAAGTTTGAGATGAACCTCAAAAACTTGGAAAGGTGGATCTCACACGTACCGACACAGACTATCCCGCAATTTAATTGATCCCCAAAGGTTTTTATTGAATAGCGGAATAGGAAATATGATCAAAAAAAGTGTATGTATCTCACACGTACACAACCACACTAGGCCCCAATTACTATTGTTTGTACCCCTAAAAGGATGGATGAGGACTCAGGGTAGGAGGAGTATGGAACAGGCAGCACCCTCAAATCTTCAGAAGTATGAGATGAACCTCAAAAACTTGGAAAGGCTGATCTCACACGTACCGACACAGACTATCCCGCAATTTAATTGATCCCCAAAGGTTTTTATTGAATAGCGGAATAGGAAATATGATCAAAAAAAGTGTATGTATCTCACACGTACACAACCACACTAGGCCCCAATTACTATTGTTTGTACCCCTAAAAGGATGGATGAGGAGTAGGAGGAGTATGGAACAGGCAGCACCCTCAAATCTTCAGAAGTATGAGATGAACCCCAAAAACTTGGAAGGGTTGATCTCACACGTACCGACACAGACTATCCCGCAATTTAATTGATCCCCAAAGGTTTTTATTGAATAGCAGAATAGGAAATATGATCAAAAAAAGTGTATGTATCTCACACGTACACAACCACACTAGGCCCCAATTACTATTGTTTGTACCCCTAAAAGGATGGATGAGAAGTAGGAGGAGTATGGAACAGGCAGCACCCTCAAATCTTCAGAAGTATGAGATTGTGTTCACTGTACCCCACAAAGATTGTGTTCACTGCACCCCAAAAGGATTTTGTTCACTGCACCCCACAAAGATTGTGTTCACTGCACCCCAAAATGATTTTGTTCACTGCACCCCAAAAAGATTGTGTTCACTGCACCCCACAAAGATTGTGTTCACTGTACCCCAAAAGGATTTTGTTCACTGCAACCCACAAAGATTGTGTTCACTGCACCCCAAAAAGATTGTGTTCACTGCACCCCAAAAGGATTGTGTTCACTGCACCCCAAAATGATTTTGTTCACTGCACCCCACAAAGATTGTGTTCACTGCACCCCAAAAGGATTTTGTTCACTGCACCCCAAAAAGATTGTGTTCACTGCACCCCACAAAGATTGTGTTCACTGCACCCCAAAAGGATTTTGTTCACTGCACCCCACAAAGATTGTGTTCACTGCACCCCACAAAGATTGTGTTCACTGCACCCCAAAAGGATTTTGTTCACTGCACCCCAAAAAGATTGTGTTCACTGCACCCCACAAAGATTGTGTTCACTGCACCCCAAAAGGATTTTGTTCACTGCACCCCAAAAAGATTGTGTTCACTGCACCCCACAAAGATTGTGTTCACTGCACCCCAAAAGGATTTCGTTCACTGCACCCCAAAAAGATTGTGTTCCCTGCACCCCAAAAAGATTGTGTTCACTGCAGCCCACACACAGCAAAATGGATGTGGATCACTGACACCTGCCTATCTCCTATCCCACACCACACAGCAATATCGATTGTAGTTTGTAGAACACACTTTCCCTAAAATTCAGCAGACTCTATCCCTAACAGGATTGATAAGAGATCGTAGATCGGGACTGAGTGCAGAGTGCAGACCCCACCCCACACAGCAATATCGATTGTAGTTTGTAGAACACACTTTCCCTAAAATTCAGCAGACTCTATCCCTAACAGGATTGATAAGAGATCGTAGATCAGGACTAAGTACAGACCCCACCCCACACAGCAATATCAATTGTAGTTTGTAGAACACAATTTCCCTAAAAATCAGCAGCAGCCTCTCCCTAAAATGCCTACAACTCGCCCTGCCTAAAACACTCCGACCTGTCCCTCAATTCTATCCGGACACAAATGGTTTTTTTTCCTGTCTGTCCCTAAAATCAGCAGCCAGCATGTTGATGTGTGCTCTCTCCCTGATCTAAGCAGCAGAATGACGCCGCTGCGGCGCTGCCTCGAACTTATAAAGACTTGGTCACATGCTTCAGACGGCCAATCACAGCTACTGATACATTTGTAGGCATGGCTGGGGTGGCTTAAGGCACACCAGTTAAATGCTTGTTGATTGGCTGTTGAAAGCCCGCCATGAAAAGCGCGCCAAAGCATGCAAAACCCGGAAATAAAACGACCGAACACGGATTTTTACCCGAATATACAGTAAAGTGTCCGTGTTCGGGTAACAAAAATCCAATTATTCGGTACGAACACGAATAATACAGTCCGTGTTTCGCTCAACACTACTCAGGAGTCCTGTACCAGAACATCAAAATATTATATAGTTTAATAGTTTCTTTGTATATCACACATAATGGTAATTTGCACTGTTTAAAGCACAACTAAACTTCTGTACAACTGCATGGGTTCCTCCACCCCTGTCCTATCGTGTATGCCCCACACAGCAGTGCTAGCCAAATCTTGAGTATCAAGCCAGGGCAATGCTTGTGTCTGCAGTGCACCATTGTGGCTATAGGTTATGTAGAAATGAAAAGAATGAGAAAGCCTTCACATCAAAGATACCCAGTCAAAAAATAGATGTAAACACTGCTTGAGGTGATAGGCAGTGGGGTGGGTCTGTGCTGGATCAGTAGTCTGTGTGGGGGTGTACTAGATAGAAGGGGTTGGGGCAGTACATAAATGAACCCTATTTCAAAAGTTATTATGTAATTTTAAGGGAAAAGCAAAATGATATTTTTTTAGTTTTGGATGAATTAGGGAAGGGTTAAAACCTATTTCAAATTTTTATTGAAAAATTACCTTTGCTTATGACATAAGATCAAAGCTAACCATCAAAGTCTTCTAATGGGGACAGTTTGGTGGAGAAGATTTATCTTCTCTTTAAATTGTAAAACAATCTCCTCAAAAAGGGGGAGAATTCTCTCTATCTCTCTCTCTATATATATATATATATATATTTTCTCTCTCTCTCTCTCTCACTCTCTCTCTCTCTCTGTATATATATATATATATATATATATATATATATATATATATATATATATATAAAGTTTTACCTTTAGACTTACTTTAAATATAACACTTGACATTCATAAATGAATGAATAACACTGAAAACTGTCTGACAAGGTTAAACACAGCAAGACACAATGTTTACTGCAAGATCAATGGTTTCATCAAAAGGAAAGAGGACCATTAAGGGAAATTGCAGAATGGTAAAGATAAAGACGGATTCTAAGAAAGATCAGTGGGATTGGAGATTTAAAGAGGGAAACATTAATAGCATAGAATAAAGCAACAATATAAAAGTAAAATTTATACATGTCACCTTTCCTTGTAATAATAATAAACTCCTTATGATAGAGTTTCTTAAAAACAGAGTTGAGTAACCCTAATAGGGGAAAACCCAGATTCCAAATGTAACACCCAATTTACCATATCAGGAAATCAGTAAATAGTTATGAACAAACCAACAGCAAGCTTATGCAGACAGAACCAGAAAGCTTTACCAAATTGCAGAGCAGCATCTGTTATTGCACATGAGCATAGATCAACATCAAAAATAAAAGTGTTGACTCTTAGAGTTTTAGGCATACTTATTTTTGGAGAATGTAGGGAAAGAGGGGTATTCAGTTTGAAATTGATAACTGAGTGAGTGCAGGGCAAAACTAGGGGGTCGGGGGGCAGGGGGCATAAGCCTGGGGAGCCAAACTGAGAGGGGTGCCACCATCCCTATGCTCCAGGAGGCCGAGCAGCCTCCATGTCAGAGAAATGTGTAATCCAAGAAGCCTATTGAAGATGGGTGAAAATCCTTCCCTCTGCCATAAATGACAAACACCAACACCCAGATAAGATGTCCTCTTACCAGAGCTCAGGGACCCCCTGAGGCCAGGTGGGTCAAACAGGCTTTTTGGGATTTTTTTCCTGTATCAACACTTCCAGCTGGTATTAACCAATCATGTGAATGATACCACAGCATAAGATTTAAGAGTAATGCCACTGACTCCAAAGGTGCAATGCATATAAATAAAAAAAAACACTAAATAGTGTAAAGCCTTAAGATGGAACCTAATTAAAAATAAATCCTTTGTTTGAAATATGTGCATTGTATAATAAGATAAATGCTCATGTTCCAAACAAACAATGTCCCGGGCAAGGAAATAGCATCCGCGTCCACTTCTGGGTGACGAAATGATGTGATCAAGTTGCTCCTCCCTACGTGTTTCATCACTATAGAACTTCTTCCGGGGCATGGGCGCCATGTCATGTCATCACTTAAATACCCATTACCAATAACCAAGCCTCTTTTTAAAACTCAATGTTACACAACGTTTTCAAACGTCTCTTTTAAGGTCTATTATTGCTGACATATTCAACTACCAAGCCTCATTCGCAATAGTGGAAGTGTTGAATTGAATCTATTCCACAGTGCTAGCTAGCCTCATTCCCAAAATGGGAAAGACACAGGCTGTGACAACACACTAGGAAACAATTCTACTTCTGGTTAAGAAATGTGGGCATAGTCAAAATAACCCATAAATAGAGATATAAAAAAAATACAAAAATATATCAAACTAAACTACCACGTACATTGAGGTATTCACGAGGCTAGGTATAAATATTAAATTAAAATGCATAAAAGTACAAAAAGTTCAAGAATTGTCTAAATGCATTAACTCATTTGGGGTATAGCTTCTGAGCAAAAATTTATTTAGTCTCCATTTTGGATACTTCCCTAATTTTAGCACTCCCCCTCCAATGGGGTGGAAACTTATCTATGCCTACAAATAGAGTCCTGAATGATCTCTCCCATGTATAAATCATAATGTGGTGAAATGCTATGGTTTTTAAAACCTTTTCTGATATCATGTATGTGCTCATTCAACTTTACACTCAACACGTGGGTGGTCCTGCCCACATATTGGAGCCCACAGGGGCATTATAAAAGATATGCCACATGTGTGGAGGCACATGTGATGAAGGGTTTGATAGTATAAATCTTGGAGGTCACCACAAAGGAAAACAAAATGTTCCTATCCCGAAATTTATTGAGGCCACACGCCTGGCATTTACCACATTTATGGTAACCCAACAGGTTGTGAAAAAAAGAAGGTCTGGTAGGGGGGTTGAGGACATTCACTTTGTCCTTCAAAAAAGGAACTCCCTTAAAAACTACTCATGGGCGGGGGGATTTTGGGCCCTAGGACATTATCGTTTTGTAGAATGTGCCAAAGTTTCCTTATTAATTTTTTAATGGTATAATGAGGAAAAGGATGTAACTAAAGAGAAATTGTGCCTTTTATTATGCCCTGAATCATCTCTATCTTTCTCCCTAAGCAAAGGACTCCTGTCAGTACTTCTTCCTTGGTATAAGGTGTTATTTAAAAAATTATTTAATGATTTAAAAAAGGGGCATCATACCCCCTTTCCAGAAATCATTAATTGAGGACTTTAAATTGGCCCAGGAAGTCCTCTCTTCTACTACAATCTTGTTTAATGCAGAGAAACTGACTACGAGGGACACCGTTTAGCCACAGTTAATAATGGCAACTGTCCCTTAAGATGGACTGTATGAATTACAGTCAATTGGTTTGAAGTTTGTGGAAGTGATTAATTCCCTATTTTCAACTTTACTATTCAAATCCAAAAAGTGTATCTCCTTCTGACTAAACTCTTAATTAAAAATAATATCTCTATCATTCATATTTAGTTCCTCTAAATATTCTTGCAAGGACAGTAAATCACCTTGACATAGGAGGAGGATGTTGTCTATGTAGCGAGCACATAATATCAATTCTGGCCTTTGCCGAGCACAAACAACATCCTCCTCCCACTTGGCCATAAATGAATTGGCCAAGCTGGAGGCATACAGGGGTGTGGTCCCAATAGCCGCACCCCTGTTTTCGAGGTAAAACATTTCCCCAAACCAGAAATAGTTATGGGTGACTAAAAACTTCAGGAGGTCTATGATAAATCCCTTTTGTATAGAAAGCAAATCCGAATATTTATCCAGGTAATATGACACTGCAGAGAAACCCAACTTGTGTGGTATGATAGTATACGGTGAGGTGACATCTGCTGTCACCAACCACCCTCCCTCCAGAAATTTACATTGATTGACAAGGTTACTGAAATGTCTAGTGTCCTTAACAAAAGATGGCATAATTTTAACAAGTGGCTGAAGGTATGTATCCATGTATCTGCCCACCCAGGTTGTCACAGAGTCAATGCCACTGACTATGGGATGTGCCGGGGGGGGGGTAGCTGGGGTTTTTATGTACTTTTTGCAGATGCATTATTGGTGTTCGGGGAGCAACAGGCACCAAAAATTATTTTTCATTCTTTTATTTTTGTATTTATAACACCTTCCTTATAACCTCTATGTACCATATTCTCTAGCTCTTATATGAAAAAACAGGACCTCTCCTTAAGGGGACATAGGTATCCCTGTCACTTAATATACTGTTCATCTCAGCCATGTAGACACTTTTGTCCAAAACTACTAATCCCCCCTTATCAGTTGCTCTAATTACTAGATCCTTACGATCACAGAGTTGTTGCAGTCCTTTCTCCAAGTGTGCTGGCTTTTTAGGATTGGAAACTGTAACCTTCTCAACATCTCTCAGGACTACATCTCTAAAGACTTTAATAGAGGATAACAGTCCCCCTGGTGGGTTAAAAAAATTAAGCATTAGTAGGTATAGAAGGTTGAATTCCTGAAGAATTCAATCTTTTTTCTTAAATAGGGTTGAAGCTAATATATCTTTTAATATTTAATGTCTGTACAAATTTATGTACATCCATAAAAGTTTGAAACCTATTAAATCTACATGGGAGGCCAAATTTCAGTCCTTTGTCTAAAATAGCTTTTTCCTCATTTGTGAGCGTCTTTGAGCTGAGATTATAGAACCTGGCTCCATTTACACTCTTTCTTTTTCTCCTGAACTCTCCTCCCCCTCTGGTCCCTCTCTTTAGTTTGCCATTTCTCCTTTTGTATTGTCCGTCCTGGGAAAACCCCAATAATTGGGCTGTTCTGAACTAGGACCCTGGACATAGGGATGACATTCTGGGCATAAGAATACTCCCCTAATCTATTGGGATAAATGGTGGGAGGCCGATTTCCCTGATTATGTGTTCTAGGTCCTGTATGATGGTAATAATTATCAGGGCCTGTTTGATGTCCTCTACCATAATTACCTTGGTTTTGTCCATAATTGGGACCTCCTCCCCCATTAAGAGGCCCAAAGCTATTTGCAACTGGCATATTGTAGGTGTAATCATACTCCACTCTACCAGGAAAGAAACAACCTTGCCCATTACCACGAGGGGTAAAGGGAGATCTAGGAGGTGAACTTCTAAAAAATCCTCTAGGGGGTTCTAGGGCTGGATTGATAAGATCTTGGCTTCCCTCTGGGAGATCTATGATGGGGTCTACCCCCCTGTCTATAGGTCATCCCTTCTCCACCATTCAGTCTGGTCATGACCGTATTGTATATCCCTTCCATCTGGGAAGGGTTAGTCTAATCCTTTTGACCTTCCTGTAAAATTGTGTTCTATCATTTAAACACTATTCCCGTCTCCTACATCCCTATTGTATTTCTTTTTTTTTCTTATATTTTGGATTATTTTCTTCATTTTCCAGGACCGTTTTCAAATTTAATAAACGTCTTTGTATTCCTCACTATCTTTGAACGGAAGTCATTCACGTATCTTTCAATTCTTTAATATGCTCATAAATATACAAAAATCAATACTATAAAACACAGCTGCAAATGTGCAAAATAAACTAGAAAAATATGTGTTTGTGTTACACCTCGTAAAAAAGCAGCAAACACAACAGTGACACATTTTTCACCAAAAAGTAATATGTGTTGTGCTATCAAACATTCAGTGAAAATTCATAGTAATAAATAATAATAAAAAAGTTAAATTCATAGTATAAATTGTCCAAAGAGAGAAAAAAAAGCAGTGCCTTATAATCTAGGTAGAGAAATATGTAAACCAAGAAGCCAAGTGAAGATGGGTGAAAATCCTTCGCTCCACCATAAAGGACAAACACCAACAGCTAGATAAGATCTCCTCTTACCAGAGCTCAAGGACCCCCTGAGGCCAGTTGGGTCAAACAGGCTTTCTGGGAATATTTCCCTGTATCAACGCTCCAGCTGGTCTTAACTAATCACACAAATGGTACCTTTAGCATACGATTCAGGAGTAATGCAATCCAAATGTGCAAATGCATATAAATAAAAAACACTAGATAGTGTAAAACCTTAAGATGGATCCTTTATTAAAGACAAATACTACTCACATTGTATAAAAGATTCATGCACATATTTCAAACACACAATCTCGGGCAAAGAATATGGCGTCTGCTTCCACCTCTGGGTGACATGATGACAAGATCAAGCCGCTCCTCCCTACATGTTTAATCACTATAGGACTTCTCACCATGTCACGTCATCTCTGAAATACCCATTACCAGCAACCAAGCCTTGTTTTAAAACTCAATGTCAAACAATGTTTCCAAACCAATCTTTCAAGGTATTTTTTTGCGGACATATTCAACTACCAAGCCTCATTCGCAATAGTGGAAGTGCTGAACTGAATCTATGCCACAGTGCCAACCAGCCTCATTCCCAATAAGAGAAAGACACAGGCCATGACAACACACTAGGAAGCAATTCTAGTTCTGGTTAAGAAATGTTCACTGAATATGTTTGATAGCACAATACATTGCATTTCTATTACCTTTTTGGTGAAAAATATAACACTGTTGTGTTTGCTGCTTTTTTAAAGGTGTAACACAAGCACAATTTTATTTTTTGGTTTATTTAGCCACCCCGTTAGACCTGGACAGGAAGGTTGGCTGGGGGACGTTATTTACTAGAACCCATCAGCAGTGTTTTCCTCCTGAAACAGTTGAAAGCAAGCTTCTTCTCCTCCCTTCCATTGGCATTCAGCTGCTGCAGGAGAAAAAAGCAGCTGATGGGTTTTTAGTAACAACACCCCCCCTCACCCCACCCCCTCCTGCCTACCTGTCTTAGGCAGTCCATAAAGTCACTGATAGCTAGTACAAATGGGTACATTTTACAACTGTCCCTGACAGTATGTCCATGAGAGAAGTAAACTGTCAGTAAATCACTGTGACAGTAGGTCAGGAAGGAATCAGCCCAAAATTGTAGAGGAATGGCAGCCAGCCAGTCAGGCAGCACTAGGTGGGAGAAACCGTGGGGCTAACTACAGCTATTACTGCAGATCCCCCTGCTGCTACCTCCTAAACCAATGGCCTCTCTCTCTCTTTCTCTGTCCCCTCTCTCTCTGTCTCTTTCTCTGCCCTCTCTCTCTCTCTGTCTATTTCTCTTCCCCATCTCTCTCTGTCACTTTCTCTGCCTATGTCTCACTGTCTCTTTCTTTGCCCCCCTCTGTCTCTTTCTCTAAGGATGTTAAAATTACATAAAATAATTTCTTTAATGTAAGGATCTATCTCTATGTGACGCTTTCTCTGCATCTCTCTCTCTCTCTGTTTCTGTTTCTCTGCCCCTCTCTCACTCTTCTCTTTCTCTGCCTCTCTTTCTCTGTCCGTCTCTCTCTGTCTCATTCTATGTCCCCTCTCTCACTTTCTCACTCTCTCTTTCTCTGTCCCTGTCTGTCTGTCTCTTTATCTGCCCTCTTCAATCTCTGTCTCTTCTCTTCCCCATATCTCTTTCTCTGCCCCATCTCTTTCTCTCTCTCTCTCTCTCTCTCTCTCTCTCTCTTGGTCTCTTTCTCTGCCCCCCTCACCCTCTCTGTCTCTTTCTCTGCCCCCTCTCTGTCTCTCTGTTTCTCTGCCCCCTCTATCTCTGTCTCTTTCTCTGCCCCCTCTATCTCTCTGTTTCTCTGCCCCATCTCTCTCTGTCTCTTTCTCTGCCCCTCTCTGTCTCTTTCTCTGCCTCTCTCTCTCTTTCTCTCTTTCTCTCTGCCCCCTCTCTCTCTGTCTATTGCTCTGCCCCCTCTCTCTCTGCCCCCTCTCTCTCCTTTTTATCTCTCTCTCTCTGTCCCCTCTCTGTCTCTTTCTCTGCTCCTCTCTCTCTCTCTCTCTCTCTGCTCCCCTCTTTCTTTCTCTGCTTCCTCTCTCTCTTTGTCTATTTCTCTGCCCCCCCTCTCTCTCTGTCTTTTTCTTTGCCTCTTTCTCTGCCTCTCTTGTTGTCTCTTTCTCTGCCCCCCTCTCTCTGTCTTTTTCTCTGCCCTCTCTTTTTCTCTCTCTTTCTCTGCCTCTGTCTCTCGCTGTCTCTTTCTCTGCCCCCCTCTCCCTCTGTCTCTGCCTCTCCACCCCCCCCATCTCCTCTCTCTCTAGCTTTTCTCCTCTCCCCTCTCTTGCCTTAATCTGTCTTCACTTCTCTCTGTCTCTTTCTCTCTAACTCTTCCCTCTTTCTCTCTTCCCGCTCTCTCCATTTCCTCTCTCTCCATCTTAACTCCCCTCGCTCTCTCTCCCTCTTTCTCTATTACCCCTCCCCTGGTATCTCTCCCCCCCCCACCAATTATCTTTTTCCGCCCTCTCTTCCTCCTCTCTTCTTTCTCTTCCCTCCTCTCACGCTCTCTATTTTTCTCCTCTTGCCATACCCACTGTTCCCTGGTCCTTATGTTCCATTCCTGGGTGCTCCAGGTCTTCATACTCCTGGTCATGCTCACATTTTTTACACTCTTTGACATTTTAAATTTAAAGCTGGGAAGATGACTTGTTATGGATATTGTTAATATTATATTGTTTAAATATTGATTGGTTTAGTTTCTAATAGGTGTTTCCATCATATTTTAGAACGTCAGTAAACTATGCTCTGTATATTTTACCTGTGGGGGGTTGGCATCCCTGTTGGGCGGGGGGTGTGTGGATGGAGAACTTCTCTCTCGGGCGAGTGCCAAACTGAATCTTTGCCCTAGATGAAAGAATGCCCAGCTTCACAACTGGCTGAGTGAAAAACAGCAACTTGAAAATGCTTGACTTGACCATTAATACTTGATTTGTATCTTTTGCCAATGAACAGGTTAACCTAGTGGTCTAAAAAAAATGAGAAATTATCCCTGCCTATACAACTTTTCCACATATTAGTAGCAGCATTGGACTGGTACCTAAGCAAGATTAGAAGAAGTGCTCTAACTCACCCATATCAGCATACAGGCAGGGACAACTTTGCAAGAAAGGTTGTTTAAGAACCCTTAAGAATACTTGCTCTAACTGCACATACTACCACTTTATGGAGCTTACTTTGATTTAATAGTACAGAAGCAAACTACAATTTAGTCTAATAAATTTTACATTGGATGGAAGGCAGGAGGGATTGTTTAAAATTCAGGCTTCTGTCCAGACAATTCACAGACAGCTGATGACTAAAAATGATATGAGGGAGTACACATGGGGGTTGATTTACTAAAAATGGAGAGTGCAAAATCTGGTGAACCTGTGTATAGAAACCAATCGGCTTCTAAGTTTTTTTTTTATCAAAGCTGAGTTGAACAAGCTGAAGTTAGAAGCTGACTGGCTACCATGCACAGCTTCACCAGATTTTACACTCTCCAGTTTTAGTAACTCCACCCCATGGGCTTTATTGCTGAAAGAGTGAGGTTGACCATAACATATACAATGTTGTAAGAGAAAGTGTGGAATGGAAACTGTGAAGGGGGGGGGGGCATGGTTTTGTTTATGACTACCACCTATGTTAGGACAGCAAAACATTAGTGAACATTTGCATGTTTTCTAATTATGTCTAATTTTCCAATTAATGCATTGATGCATTTTTTGGGGGGGGGGGGGGGGGGGGTCACAGATGCGTCATTTTTTTTAATGCTTATAAAATTAGAGAAATTAGTCTATTCAGTTGATTTAGTTTGTAGAGTAAAATGCCATTTTTAAAATGTATTTTAAGCCAGCTGCAGATCACCAATAATGATCTTCACTCAACAATCATTGGAAAAACCAGACTTGTCAATAAAGAAGCCTTGGTAGAAAGATGGACGCACAAAATAATCTTGACTTAAACAAGAAAAGCAAGATGGAATATACTGTATGTACATTTAACCACTTAAGCTGTAACTCTAGTTAGTATTTTGACATACAGTTTTCACTAACAGTAAGCTCTGGTTATGCCTTTTTGTCATCATATATTCAGAATTGCCCAGGTTTGTGACATGTTTACTTTAAAATGTATTGCAATTTTTTATCACTTTAAAGAAACCCTTGTATAATTCTTTCTTACAGTTTACAGATTACAACATATGTATTAATATAGAATGCTAAACACGTGCTTTGGTAAAGTACTAACTAGAGCATACACGTTTACATACTTAAAAAAATAAATAAATAACAGACAAGTTGTACCATAGTCAAAAATTATTAATTTTTCCTGAGCAAAAGTAAATACATTTGAAGTAAGTCATTTTATGGCAGAGTTTCTAAGCTAGTGAGAATATTAAACTAATACTTTAAAAAATGTGGGGTTGCTGTTCCAAATAGGAGTAAGTTTGAGTGACATATAAACTAAGTATAGGAAGCTTGAATAAGTAACATTTTTTTTTCAGAGGTGTCTGAAAGGTTTTACAACAGTTCAGATATAAGTTTAGGGAAGCTAGCTGAGGTGCTCCGCTGGGGTTTTCTTAATTTATCTTTAATGTGAAAAATATTTGTAGATTCATAAAGTGTGTAGCCATAGGTTTTTCTAGATGTTACCTGTAATATATTTAGGATGTTGATTTAAGAGAATTGTAACATAATATTGATCTGCTGCTCCTAATGGGGCTTTCTTTCAAAAAGTATTTATTGCTAATGGTGTTTTTTAATCTCCAGTTGTCATAAATCTGATCTACTGAATATGGTCCTAGATTGCACGCATTGATATTAAAAAAAAACATACTTCATTTAAGTTGTTTAAGCTGTTTTAAAATGAAAGAGTTCTAACAACTATTAAACAACTTATGCCATACTGTGCAGAAGTAAACCTGTGGCCAGACTTAACAGTGAAACTGCTTATGAATGAATGAATGAATGAAAAAATGAATGAATAAATAGATAAATAGCACTTACCTGGAACGATCAGGCACTTTGACATGCAATCCACAATCTTCTCCCCTTCTTGTCTTCAGTATTGACTAGTGAGGTTGCCCTTCCTAGTAATGTCCTAATACCAATAGCGAGGCTCAAAAGGCAGGGAGTGGGGGTTGGGGGTGCCAAGCTGGTGACCATATAAGATGGTAGTTATTTGTACATTACAGTGTCCAGGTATTTAGGACTCTCAATAAGATCTACAAGCAAAGGAATCAGGTGTATAGGCAATCAATGGTACATACAGAAACATAACCTATCTGCACAGAACTTTAGCATTTCAGTGAGTCTTTAGATTAGACAAATATCAGATATTAGTTCATCTGAATGCTGGATAGCACTTAGTAGTTTACCCACTGATTTCATTTGTTATCTAAAATGGGTTTTTAAGTCCTGCAACAGAATAAATTTTACCTTACCTATATGTTAGAATATTTTTTTTTAAATTGCAAACATTTGCAGAAAGGTCTGTGCACCAAGCACATTTGTGATGTCAAACGAATGTACGCTTTTAAAAATAGTAAGTTTACAGGGCTGAGATAAAGGTCTCAGCAATACATCCTTAAATAGGGTACTAAATCCAAATAATTAAAGGGTAACTCCACTTTCATGGGCAAAAAATAGCAAACGAGTGAATCACAAAAAATTATAACCCATGCGAGGAGTTGAATGTGTTAAAAATAAAAAATAAAAATTAGTGGTAAATTATGTGTGCTGCAGCTGCTGCCCACTAAGTAAAAACTCAGAATGATGAATATGCCAAAAATCAGCGCTTGCAATGACGGTGAAATATGAACACTTAGGTATGAATAACATGAATACATAAACAATAAAGTGCAATAGTGCTGAATTCGATCAGACGTAAGTGTATAAAGTGCAATAGTGCTGAATCAAAACAATATTAAATACAATGGAACTGAGCCAAAATAAGGTGCTCAATATAAGTGCAAAGGTTCAAACAGTATGAATGTCCACAGTGTAGCAATTCACAGAATTACTCAAATTGATAGTCCCTTAATTAGGTGCAATAGTGCTCAATGAAGTGCTGATGCCAAAAGGTGCTATGGTGCTCCACACAGTGGAAGGTGCCTCGGGTCCCCCTAAGAGAATCCACTCACCAGAGCCAGTTTTTTTTTTATTTTAAAGCCCGTAGCGTGTGAAACACACTCAAAAGACTTCACCCGGTGCATAAAAAAGTGCACACACACAAACGTGAGGAACACAAAAAGTGCACAGGGTGTGCCAACAAATGGTCTTCCCTCCGAAGAGGTAGGACCCAAACCTCGATCCCCCGGGGCGCAAGACTCCTGGCAGGGATTTAAGGTACTCATGGTCTGTCCGGCCGAAACCAGACTGACCCCGTTCTCCAGGGGGACTGCCGAAACAGCCCACCCCGAGTACTAAGTGGGGCTCCCCTGAAGGGAGACCCCATGAGAGAGGGTGAACTAAGCCAAAAGGCCATATCCACCCCTTCCCAAGACTCAAGGCAGGGCCCGAGGACCCACACCCTACAAGTCGTGCAGTGAAAAAAGGTGATAGAAAGTGACAAACTACAAAGAAAAAAGGACACACAAACAAAAAGGTGGGGAAGGGGAAGTGGAGAGGTGAATTAGTGCCCTTGTGAAAATACAAGGGCAGGCCTTCCGGCCGGAATAAAAATTCCTCTGGTCGAAGCCAAAAGGTCTTGCCCAAGAGGCAGGTGCTTAAAAAAGTGTGTAGGTGCAGTGACCATGGTGCCGAAAAACTCAAGGCGAGCTGCCCCTCACCAGTGAGAATTAAGGCACCCCTGGGCTGCCACCCCAGGGGCACATACACTACAGGCTTTTTCTACCCCGGCCCAATGGCCAGACCGAGTGTAGCCCTTACCTACCAGGAGGTTTAGAACGTGGACAGTTTAGAGAGAGCCTGCCTTCAACTGGGGACAAGCCTTTTGCAAGGCCAGATTCAACCCAGGAGGAAAGGCCCTCCCACCGCCATCCCAATTCCTCACCAGTTACATCCAGGAGCAATACTAACCGTCATTTCCCAGCTTTCTTGCTCCCTTCAAACTGGTAGGGGCGGACCCATTCAAATCAAAAGGCAATGGACCCATCCGGCTTTCTCTGATGTGGCTTACTTCCCAACTGATAAGAACAGATACTACACTTGATCTTAGCCAAAAGGCCGAGAAGAGCCAGTGGGTCAAATGAGCCTAAGAGCTTTTTAGACCTGTAGTTCTCCAACCAGGAAACTCTCTCCGGGGTCACTCAAAGAAGGAATAAACTAACATAGTGAAGCCCCTAAAAAGTTTATTAATTCAAATGGTTAAAAGTACTCACAAGCAGTAAAGAATATTGGGCATGTAAACGATACAATATCCACTTGAACAGCGATCACAGCTCCTTCCAGGAACGCAGCCAGCGTGTGTTCCAAGGAATCCAGGAAGCGACGTCTAGTGGTTGACTTTTGCCGGAAGTGCGTTGACGCGTTTCACCCACCTCAGAGGGGCGTTATCAAAGACATCACTTTCGTGCACGGCCGCATTATTTATAATGCTCCCCGGGGTACCATGGTTACTGGAGCACCAATCTGATTTTTCAATAATTCTAGTGCCAAACGGTTTAGTAGCCTGAATGGGACATACCTCACTTCCTGTTTACAATAACATGTGTATCACCGGATGTAAGAAGCACAGACTATATTTGTAATAAAGTGTAAAAAGTATATTAAAACCCGCGCTAAATAAACATAAAATAGTGTCACCTACAGCTGCTGCTCACAAGGTAAAAACCAGGAAAATTGTAAAAGGTATAAAAACAGCACTACCAGGCGTATACAAAGTGACAAATATGAATGATTCCAAAATTATAAAATATAAATAGTAAAGTGCACTATATATAGTGCATGGGGAAAAATCTCAAGAGCAGCATAAAAACATCAAATGAGGATATATGCAACCGGTCAAAATTAAGAGGTTTATATACCAATGCCAGAAGCTGGCCTACAAGATGGGAGAGCTGGAGCTGCAGATGTTTGAGGAGGACTTAGATTTTGTGGGGATAACAGAGACTTGGTTCGATTACTCTCATGACTGGATGGCGACCATTCAAGGGTACTCCCTTTATCGCAGGGATAGAGAAGGTAAAAAAGAGGGAGGAGTATGTCTGTATATTAAGAACAGTGTACAGGTAAATATGAGGGATGATATAAATAATGGAGCTATGGACAAGGCAGAATCCCTATGGGTAGAACTTCAAAGGGAAGGCACTGTGGGGAAGGTAATATTGGGCGTATGCTATAGGCCCCCCAACCAGAGGGAGGAAGGGGAGGTGGACCTCCTTTTACAGATAGGATTGGCAGCAAGGATGGGAAATGTCATTATAATGGGGGACTTTAATTATCCAGATATAGACTGGGCAGAAGGAACCACGCATTCAGCCAAGGCTGGGCAGTTCCTAAGTTTTGCAGGACAATTTCATGGGTCAGATGGTGAATGCACTGACAAGAAACAATGCAGTACTTCGGGTTAGGTTGCGCCCAGGCAGATAAGGGAGACCTGGGAAGTGGAGCTGGGGTTAGGAGGAAGAAGCCGCCCAGGGTTCCAGTGAGTGGGGGGGGGGGCAGAGCACAGAGCGGTGACTGACAGTCACCTGCTCTCTGTTCACAAAACACTGAGATCTGAGTGATCAGCCATGTTTGATCGTTTGATTCTCAGTCTTAGAGCCGGCGGGGGGCAGATGGAGGATTGGACCAAATCTGCATCCACCTAGGTAAGTATGATTTAGAAAAAAACTCAAAAACCCATACAGAGATAAAAAATTATTTCAACCACTTACAGTAGGAAGTAGGAAGAAAAGTTATGTGAAAGGTCTGGAATTACCTTGTTTTCTGCAGTAATTTGCCATAAAATGTAATCTGATCCTCTTCACAACAATAGACAAACAAAAATGTGCTTAAGCTGTTAACAAACCAATCATTCTAATTTCTCATGTCTTTATTGAATGCACCCATGAAACAGAACTGAAGGTAAAAGCATGTGAATCCAAACACTAATTACTTCAATGAAAGCTAATTGGAATCAGTATTTTGCACACCTGCAGTCTAATTAATGAAATGAGTTCAGAGGTGTCGTTTAAAGCTACTATGATTGGTAGACACTCAAACATTTAATATTGCTGTTCATAAGAAGCATTGGCTGATGTGCATCATGCATCACAAAAAGAAATTCTATGAAGACATACAGTCAAGAATAGCTGATCTGCATAAGGCTGGAAAGGGATACAAAGCAATGTCAAAGTGTTTAGGCATCCATCATTAAACAGTTAGAAAAATGATCAATAAATGGGGACAGTTTAGTACTGTTCCAACTCTTCCTAGAAGTGGAAGCCCAGCCAAGATGACACCCAAGACTCTACAATAAGGTAATGGAGAACCCATAATTAACAACTAAAGGCTTTAAGACATCACTGGAACTGGCAAACATCCCTGTTTATGAGTCTATTTTATGTAAGTCTTTGAAAGGCAGAGTGTCCATGGCAGAACACAACAGAGGAAGCTGCTGCTCTAAAAAAAAAACCCAAAAAACCCATTGCTGCACACCTGGATTTTACTAAAGAGCACCTTGGCAAACCACAACACTGTCCACCAGCTGAAGTTTAGTAGAAGTTGGGTGATACAGTAGAACAATGACCTTAAGCATTAACGTAAATCCACCAAAGACTGGCCTTGGAAAAAGAAAATGCACCTTTTGTAATGGTCCCGTTAGAGCCCAGACCCTAACCCCAAAGAGATGATGTGTAAAGACCTAATGACCTCAAAAGAGCCATTCACACAAGACTTACAAATGTGTATGAGCTGAAGCAGCTTTGTAAAGAGAAATGGTCGAAAATTTCACCTGAACATTGTGCAGGTCTGATCCAGAGCTACCAAAAGTGCTTGCTTCAAGTCAGTGAGTGATTGCGTTCTATTCCAGTGCTTATCTCAAGAGTCGCCTTCTTGCTCTTACGCACTGCTGCCAGCCTGGTTTGCTACATATGGATTTTACATGGACTCTTAAGGACTTTTATTACTTTTATTATTATTATTACTGTTTGTCCACATATCTAGCACAGTGTTCTGTGCTCTAGGACCCATACCCAGTGCCTTCACTTGCGCCGATTTTGTGTCCTTCTTTGAAGTCATTGCTGCAAAAGGAGGATTGTCGAGCTATTAACGCCAGGGATTCACTTACTTTTTCCTCCAGCACTGTGGATGTTTAATTACTGTGTTCAATAAAGACACAAGAAATTAGAATTGTTTGTGCGTTATAGACCTAAAAACATTGGGATTGATTTACTAAAACTGGAGAGTGCAAAATCTGGTGCACCTCTGCAAAGAAACCAATCAGCTTCCAGGTTTTTTTGTCAACGCTTAACTGAAAAAGCTTAAGTTGGAAGCTGATTGGCTACCATGCGCAGCTGCACCTCATTTTGCACTCTCCAGTTTTTAGTAAATCAATCCAATTGTGTTTGTCCATTGTAGTGAGTTTTATGGCAATTTACTGCAGAAAATCACTTATTCCAAGGGATTCACATAATTTTTCTTCCCACTCTACATGGGCAGTTGGGCACAGTGTCTATAGGAGTAAAAATATTGTATATACTGTTTAAACATTTTTTTTTTTACAGGAAGATCACATGGGATATAAGAAAGAGGAAAATTAATACCAAAGAAATAGAAATGAGGGGTTGATTTACTAAAGTCAAATAGACTGTGCACTTTGCAAAGTGCAATTGCACTCTGCAAGTGCAGTTGCTCCAGAGCTTAGTAAATGAGGTAAAGTTTCATTTTACAAAGAATACCCAATCAAATGCAAGGAAAAAAAAATAGCATTTTTGCTTGCACGTGATTTGATGATGGAAGTCAGCAGAGCGTCTACTCATTTACCAAGCTCTGGAGCAACTGCACTTGAAGAGTGGAACTTCACTTTGCAAAGTGCACATTCTATTTGCCTTTGATAGATCTATCCTTAATGTTTATTTTTCCTTTTTTTATTTTATTTTTTAACATCAATATAATGCACATATTTCATCATTTTACCCTAGATTCTGTATAATGGGGTACATGGCATTGACATGGAGTTTTACATCAGATTATTCATTTGTAGGATAATTGCTGTCCCATGTTTCAACTACTGGGATGTTTATATTCATTTTTGGTCACTTGTCCCTAAAGCATCAGTGAAAGCAGCATGTTTTAATAAATTGTAAATCCCATTCCATTATTTCACTATAGATTTCTTTTAATGTTTATGTTTTTGCATTTTAAATGAGATATGATATTTTTCTAGGGTTGATGGTGTCCTATATTTCTTTTCAATCTTTTTTTATTGTTGAACTGAGTACAAAGTATGCACAAACACAATGGGGTTTATATACTAAAGCCAGAGAGGGCAATATTAGTCACAATTCTGCAGAGAAAGCAATCAGCTTACAAGTTTTATTGCTAAAGCTTAATTAAACAGGCTGAGGTTAGAAGCTGATTGGTTTCTTTGCAGAATTGTGACTGACTCTCAGTATCAATATCCATACATTTTAAAGGGGGAGTATGCCTGTACACTACACTGACTGCATTAAACTGACTGAACACACTATCCACTAACGACCTGCCTATTCTCCAATGTCACATACTATACACGGCTGCCGTGTAAGCAGCAGACTTATATAGTGTGGGGCGTGGACTTGATTGGCCAAAGGCACCCTGCCTTTTGCCAATGATGGCTCTGACAGGACATTGTGCTGTGATTGGCCAAAGCATAAAGGTCAGGTGCATGCAGGGCCACTGATAGGGGGGGACCACCAGCCCTCTTGTAGGGGACCCGAGCACACAGGGGGGCCCACACAGAGAGGGGGATTAGTGATGGACAACAAATACAGAAGTCTTTCTCCAGCACGTGAATCTGATCTGTCCCTCTCCCTGCTATCAGCTTTTATCTGCTGAGAAAGAGACAGTTGTCCCTCACTAATCCCCCTCCATTGTGTGGGTCCCCCTCCCAGCACTTATCTCTGCTCAGGAGTTTATTTGTAAATTTTAACTTTGTTTCTCTCTCTCTGTCTCTCTGATCACTGAGCTCCAACTGCCCAGCCTGTATATTTTTCTCATCTCATCTTCTTTTTTATTTAACATAGTTTTTTTTTTTAGATTTAGCAGGAATTATGCGAGTTATGTTATATTTGTGTCTGATAATAGGGATTTTGTTGTAATTTTAGCTAAATATATCCTTTCTTGGGGGGGCCCTGCCAGGTAGTCTGTACGGGGCCCCGCAATTTCTAACAGCAGCCCTGGGTGCATGCTTTGGCCAATCATCAGCAATCAATGTACTTGAACAGCCCAGTGCATTATGGGGCACTCATCGGTGGGCGAACTTCCCGCTAACCCCTCCATTCGTTTGTGTATTCTGTGAACACAAGAACAGCTGGTATTTGAGTCGAACTTACGTTCGGCTTGAACACAGAGCCCATCCCTACTAACAATCAACAGGTAAATTTAATTTACCATTTATATTATAATAAAATATCTCCCCTCAGATTCTTTATAACAGTGTTTCATAGCTATTTATGTATTATCATTCTGTTTAGGATTACCTATTGTTTTTAGTGTGCATCTTTTCTCTCTGACAATGTTTGTCCTGCTTTGTACAGGATGATTTCACAGCTGTGACTGTAAAGAGGGATGCTGAAGAGGGAAGGCTGTCTTTAAATGTAATAGTGAGTGATAGAAGAATGTTGTAAACAGTGCCAGGACAAGGTCATCTAGTGCCCAGGGCGAAGATGTCAATTTGCGCCTCCCTCCAAGATGTATAAACATTATTTATCAGCAAATTCCCTTTGTAAGCCAAGAATATCACCAAACAAAAATTCTCCCCCTCACCGAAATCCCCCCCAGCACAAATCTTTGCCCTCCATCCCCTTTTCCAGCTCAAGTCCTCGTTCTCCAAATCTCCCCTTTTTACACAAATCCCCCTCCCCAAATCACCCCTCCTTGCACAAATACCCCTCTAATCATCCCTACTAGCACAAATTCTCCCCCCTCTTCCTCAGACAAATTCCCCCCTAATTTCTACACTTCCAAATCCCTCACTCTCAAATCACCCCTTTTAGCACAGCCCTCTAAATCCCCCCTCCATGCACAAGTTCTCTCCCCCATCCCCTCCAACATGACCCCCCCCCCAAAAAAAAACACCATTTCTAGCACACAAATCCCCATATTTCACAATTCTTACCCCTGTAGATCTTGAAGTTCCTATCCTCCATTACTGGGAAAAAAATCCCCTCTTCCAGCACAAATCCCCCCCCCAATCCCCCATCCTTGCACAAATTCTTTCTCCCTTCCCAGCACAACAAATCCCCTGAAATCACCCTTCCTAGCATATCCTACCCAAATTCCCCCTCCTAGCATAAATCCCCCCTTTCCCTCCTCCAGCACAAATCATCCCCCCCCCCAAACCCTCCACCTTGCATTAATCCTCTCCTGCCACTCCTTTCTAGCACAAATACTCTTAACCCCAGCACAAATGTTTGCTACCTTACCCCCCCCCCATTGTTTTTCCAGGGCATTTCTCCACTCCCTCCAATACACAGATCAAAGATGTAGCACAACAGATGGCTGTGCGATGTCCTTCCTTCCAGACTCCTCCTAATCTTGACACGTCAAAGTTAAGGAGTAAAGGGGAGGCTGACTTTTAAAACCTCCCCTCCTTTGTCCTGGCCCTGGTTGTACATGTTTTTAAGGTTACTATATCAATAGACTGACAAACCTCTGGTGGAGTGGAATAATAAAAATGTGGTCATCCTTTCTAATCCCTGGATGCAGAGAGTATGCAAGATATATGAAAATCCTTGGGCGTGATTATAAGCAATCATGTTTTATTCTCAATAATACCTTTCACTTCCCAGTTATCATACCCTTTGTTTTGATCACATTTATTTTGAAAGTATGTTTTTGTTTGGATAACAGTTGTGCAGTACCTCTTCCTTTCTACATGGAAATACACAGTTTCATTCATTTAACTACATATAAGGCACCATAGCACAGAGATCTAAAACAGAATTCCAGCATTTAAAAATACCACAAATCAATTCAGCCTAATACAATTTAAATCATGTTGTCAGTGTTGAGCAAGCTAGGACCTCTTTTCATGTTCCAAAAGAAGTTCGACACTCCTTCCTAGGCCATTTAAGATTGCAGTATTTGATTACCTCTGATATCCAAAGAGTTAAAAGAAGTCTCTAGTTAAGTGAATTATAGTGGTGGTATGCCTGCGTGCTACTGTCTAGCTTTTGATAATTGCTTCAGAAGAATGAAAATGTTTTGCTGGGAAGCAGAACACCTTGGGGAATACTGTGACCTTATAAGCCACAGCAGGTTGTCCTTATGTATTCTGTGCAGTCTAAAGAAGAAAAAAAGTTGTCATTCTTTTACCTTTGTTGATACTTTACTTTGGCATAAAACAATGTCACATTTGCAGATACTGCTCAGAGAATAAAAAGTGCCGTGAGTTTCCTCTTTTCCAAAAATATTTTCCTATTCCAAAATGAAGGGCTATTTTATTTAGCTCTTACTGCCGTAATGCTGCAAAGAGAACATTTATGAATCTCTCAAACTTCAAAGGTGCTGTCAGAACTACAGGAAAGACAAGGCATTATTGTTTGACATTTGTATGAAAATTCTCTCTTCTGCCGCAGCCTGGAAACAGCAGTGAGATTAGACAGGGGATAGCTCAGCCCTTGTGGGGTTTTACAACCAACTATCAGAGCAGAAGAGTTGTCCCCAGAAGACAAGGACACAGATAGATAAATAATGGCACACATGACCTGTAAAGGTGCCCACTGACTTTCTACCTGGCCTCAGATGTAGAAATGAGTTTGGGGTTCAGGTCATTGGAGAGTTCAACTCAAACATTAGCTGTTCAAAGTTCACTAAACAGATGAACTAAGTTGCCCAATTTGGCATGTTTTCTCACAGAAATCCCTGGCTGTTGCTACTAATGCCACTACATGAATGACTTTCTAGACTGTCTGATGACTTGTTTCACATACTAAACAAGCCAGCTGGTATACTTGGTCCCATCATTGACCATGTGTGGTCATGACCATATTTTGGCAGTAATATCACCCAGCATCCCTGGCTGGTTTGTTGACATTCAGCTGTTGAATGTTGAGATGTAATTTGCAACGAGTGTCCATTAACAGCAGGATCGTCATGTGTGCATCATCATGTTTGTGTCAGTGGGTCTTGAGGGCAATAAACATTGTGATTGATTATGGATCTACATTGTGAGACAATGTGATTAAAGATGGATTTATGTTCTGGGAGGGTTTTTTTTACCCACTTTCGGACCGGAAGGATTTACCCCCTTAATGACCAGGCCATTTTTTGCGATACAGCACTGCATTACATTAACTGACAATTGCGCGGTCGTGCGACGCTGTACCCAAATAAAATGGATGTCATTTTTTTCCCACAGATAGAACTTTCTTTTGGCGGTATTTGATCCCCTCTGTGTTTTTTATTCTTTGCGCTATAAACAAAAAAAGAGTGACAATTCTGAAAAAAAAAACAATATTTTTTTTCTTTCTGCTATATAACATCCTCAACAATAAAAAAAATAAATAAAATCTAACTTTTTCATCATTTTAGGCCAATTTGTATTCTGCTACATATTTTTGGCAAAAAAATCCCAATAAATGTATATTGATTGGTTTGTGCAAAAGATATCGCTTCTAAAACCTAGAGGAAATATTTACTGTATATACTCATATATATTCGTGTATAAGCCGACATTTTCAGCACATTTGTTATGCTGAAAAAACGCTTCTCGGCTTATACTCAAATGGGGGTCCCACTTACCTCTTATCCGGTGCAGTGCGGGTGTTCTCTGGTCTCTCCTGCTCATCTGCGGGTGCCTGTAGCCTCTGTGGGTGGTCCGATGTCTGCTGATATCACCACTCTTCTTTTCTCCTGTACGCTGGCAGCCTCTGTGTTGTAAGTGCCGTACTGGGCAAGAACATGCCTGCTTCTGTGTGCTGGTACCTGGGGTGCACAGCATCCTTGTCAGATGAATGTCGGATGCGGCCGCTCTTCTTCTCCCGCTCTTCTCCAGGGCTGTGACCAATGACAAAGCCTTCACAGTCTTACCTGTGCTTGGTCACGCCCCCTTGCTCCGCCCAAGCATTGCTGAATAAAAGTACTGGTATACCTCTGGTCTTGGATATACAGTACGTTTATTTACAGTACTCAGTCTGCTATATTTTATTTTTTATTTTCTTATTAACCCCTATCTGGACCCAGTGTTGACTATGCTTGCATAGAGCAGCCTGTGTTAGGGCTCATCATATACACGCTGCATTGTGATGATGACAATATCTATGCTGATAACCTTACACCAGCTAAAGTTGAAGCTCTGTTTGGACATACAGATGATGATGAGGAATCCAGTTTTGAAGGTTTTTAACTCTTGTGTTTTAGCTTGGATGCTGATTGAGCTAAGGTTTTTGTACTTTTAAAGTTATTGTTGATACCATGTTGTTTTTGTTGACCCTCTTTTCCAATTACAGAGCTAGTTTACTGTTTTTCTTTGAAATAAATATTCAAAAACATTTAACCTACTGATGCCTACATTAATTAATGTAATTTTATTGGCATCTATTTTTATTTTTGAAATTTACCAGTAGCTGCTGCATTTCCCACCCTAGGCTTATACTCGAGTCAATACGTTTTCCCAATTTAAGGTAAAATTAGGTGCCTCTGCTTATATTTGGGTCAGCTTATACTCGAGTATATACAGTATGTAATTTTTTTATTTTTTACTAGTAATGGCGGCAATCAGCTATTTTTAATAAGTAAAAGGAGGAATAAATGGCGCTGCCTGGTAACAAGAAAGATGTAAACCAATGAGGAAATGTAAAAGATTAAAAAATATCAATAATGAAAAGACATAAAAAGTAAAATATTAAAGTGCTAAAAGTCCAGGGAAGGTGTGTGCAAATATATACACCAAATATATATGCAAAAAAAAACAAAACAGTCCAACAATTGAGGTGCTAAAGCTAAAAGTTAAAATATAAATAGGTACCCAAAAAAGGAAAACATCAGTAAAAGTGCAAAAAAAGTGACATTTTTTTATATAAAAGTAAGTCAATATGAAAAATTAATACAGCATAAATAGTCAATAGGTAATGGTTAGTCAATGGCTAATCAATTTTCAATGGTGAATCGTGACTGTGAAAGCACGCATGCTCCCCCCTCTCTCTCAGGACTGCACTCACCAGAGAGACAAACCCCTACAGGAGCAGCTGATGAAGTCACATTGATGAAACACATAGAGTGTCACTACGTCACTTCCGATGTGCATGCTTCCTGTCCGTGGAATGCACAGCGTTCTGGAAACACTGCTTTCACAGCTTATTTTTTTTGTCTGTTTGTAAGTATTTATATTTACTTTAATAAATCATTTATGTTTATGGAATCACACTATTTCCATCTCGATACACCTGTGGTCACTGGGAATGGATTTTCATGTGAACTGGCATCCGTGGTCCATATATTCAAGGTCTCCAATACTGGGCATATATTGAAGAAACCAGTTTAACTATGTTTGATGATCGTTACCCCTGTAGGGTTTCGTCTCTCTGGTGAGTGCAGTCCTGGAAGAGAGGAGGAGCACATGTGCATTCACAGTCATGAGTCCCCATTGAAGATTGATTAACCACTGACAAATTATTTATGCATTATTAATTTTTCATAGGGACTTACTTTTATATAACAAACATTTTTTTTGGACTTTTATCAATATTCATCTAATTTTTACTGATGTTTTTCTTTTTGGGTACTTATTTATATTTTAACTTTTAGCTTTAGCACCTCAATTGTTGGACTGTTTTTTTTTGCATATACAGTATATTTGGTGTATATATTTGCACACACCTTTCCTGGACTTTTAAAACTTTAATATTTTACTTTTTATGTCTTTGTAATATTGATATTTTTTAATCGTTTAAATTTCCTCATCGGTTTACATCTTTTCCTGTTACCAGGCAGTGCCATTTATTCCTCCTTTTACTTATTTACTTATTTATGATCCTATATTCCTTTGGGGGTAATCTATGAGGTAGGCTGCAGCCTGTGGCATATATCATTACATTTTTTTCATTGATCAGCAATTTTTAGCGGGACTGCGATATTGCAGCAGACAGATCGGACACCTAACTGACATTTTTGAATCTTTTGGGGGGACCAGTGACATTACTACAGTAATCAGTGCTAAAATATGCACTGTTACTGTACTAATGACACTGGCAGGGAAGGAGTTAACCCCAGGGGCGATCAAAGGGTTAAATGTGTCCCTAGAGGGTGCTTTATAACCATGGGGGGATGGGCTTGCTGCATGAACACAGAGAACTGTGTTCCTAAATAAGAGGAACACAAGATCCCTATGTTCTTTACTGACAGAACAGTGATCTGCCATGTTTAGAATGGCAGACTGTTGTTCTGTCTCCACAGGGAGCGATCACGGGTGCCCAGCGGCAATCGTGGCCGCCAAACCCACTGATTGGCTCCCCCTGTAGCCAATGGACGCCCGCATGTGCCTCTGCTAGCGGTCCTGCGAAGCAACGTACAGGACAGGTACGTCATTTCACAGGACAGTGCCGACCTTCTGTAGCAAAACTACGGCGGATGGTCGGCAAGTGGTTAATAAAGGTCTTTGTCACAGTGTGGGTGTATTTTTTTTGTTATATAGTAAGAAAGGGTACCTGGGGAGCCATCTTGTATTAAAATAAAATGTCAGATTCTAAAATGTCCCCCTACCCAGCAGACCTCATATCCATAAGGCCAGGGATGTGGGGATGAGGCCCATGTCCTTATAATTTTGTATTTCTACAAGTCACTGTAGCAGTGGGACCCCATGCTACTCAGAGGATTGGTGTTTACAGCGGATTTTTGGAAAGGCAGGCAAGCTGATTGTTCGGGTGTGGGTTGGCTTCATAATAGACCTGGGGGTTAGAACTCAGGGCTCCACCCAACAGATAGGAGGTCTGTGGATGGGAGTCAGGAGGACTCCAATCCTCTCCAGGAGTCAGAGAAGCTGCATGGGATAGCCAGAGCGTGCATGTCTGCAGGAGGCAGATTTAATCTGTGAGAGAGCATCAAGAAGCTGATCATGAGTAAGCTATGAGAGAGCTTGACTTGAAGGAACTCTTTATATTGGTTTGAGGAGCAGACCAAAGGCCTAAGCTTAAAGCCTAAAGCCCCGTACACACGTACTGATCGTCGGCCGAACGATCGGCCGTCTTTTGTCCAGGGCTGTCGTGTCTGTTGAAAACTGCAAAAGACTGCACACGAATTTTGTCGGCCAACAACAGCCGACTGCAGAAGTGATGTCATGTGATGGTTGACTTTCCTTGTCTTTTTTCTTTTCTGAGCATGCCCAGTCTTGCTAATCTGCTGTCTGTCGGCCGAAATCTGTACTGACTGGCGAACAATCGGCCGTTCTGGTGTTGGCCAACAAAAATTTTAATGCCTGCACGACAGATTCTGTTCGGCCGAAAATGCACTGTCGGCTGTCGGAAGCATCATACTAACAAGCCTACAATCGGCCAATCGGTCGCCGGCCGAATATTTACGGCCGACAATCGGTACGTGTGTACGGGGCTTAAAGCAGCCACGTTCAATAGAGTAATCCAGGAGGCTGAAGTATTCTGATTGTGCAAGTTACAATAATGGTGCAACTGATGTCTTTTGTGAACTTTTCCGCTCTTTTAAATTAAAGAATACTACCATGTCATTAAAAATACAGTTTTGGACTGGTGCAACTCATTGAAATTCACCTACTGCTTGAGTCTAATCACCCCAATCTTACAGTCACTTTTGCAGAATTACATCCTACAGGTGCACAATTTCATGTGCAGGTTTAAAGTGCATATACACTTCTGCAGTTAAAGTTGAAAAAAAAAAAAAAAAAAACGTTCTAGGTGTTTTTTTGAAGTGTTTGTTTGAAGCAGGCTTAGAGCAGACTCTATTGACAAATAGGAACACACTGAGTTTATACTTATTAACATACAATAAAGAGGTCCAGCGTCTACATCTTTAAAGAGGTTCTAAAGGCAGAAAGTTTTTTTTACCTTAATCCATTCTAACCTACTGTGTGCAGCAGCCCCCCTCATTCCCCCTAACACTTACCTGAGCCTGATTTTCCTCCAGCGATGTGCACGAGAGCCTTGGCTGTCTGGGGACTCTCCTTCCTCATTGGCTGAGTGGCTGACAGTGGTTCCCACTGCTGTCAATTAAAGTCAATGAGCCAATGAGGAGAGAGAGGGGTGGGGCCAAGCCATGGCTGTGTCTGAAGAGACACACAAAGCAGTGGCTCAGGAGCAAGCCTGCTCGGATGCTCCCATAGCAAGCTGCGCTGGTGAAGGACACAAGAAAAGAAGAATCTGGGCTGCTCTGTACAAAACTATTGTACAGAGCAGGTAAAAAAAAAACAAAACAAAACAAAAAAAAACAAAGACTTTAATATCACTTTAAACCTTTGTAAGGACCATATTCAATTCTAATTTACAATGGATAACCATATCTGCCAGCACAGTACAGCCAAATAATTAACGATAACATTAACTTTCCAGCTTCCTTTGCATAGCAGAGGAAAACTTCAGTTTTAATTTTTTTTTTATAGAAAATAGTAAGTAAAGCAAAAAGTAAATTGTAAGGAGTATTTTTTTCTTAAATTATGCTATGTGAATGAAAACAAACATAAAATATAATCCCACTTTGGATGCAAAAGTGAAAATACACTTTAAGACATCCTTCAAGCATGTCAGGAATTATGTACTTTTATTGTTGCCCTTTGTTTAAGTCGTATTTCCCTCTTGAACTTTATCTTTTAAAAATGGGGTTTGGACTCTATGTTTGGAGTTTGCAGATTTTAATTTGTTTGGCGAACATCCAGTGAACCAAACTTTTCTCAGTTTGCTCATCACCTATTCCTAAACACAAATATTCAGCTCAGATAAGCATTTGGGTTTTTTTTTTTCTTTTTAGCATTTGTTTTTTTTTTCAATTGAAAAGTGAAAAACAGAATAATTGAGTGGTGCTGGCATAGACTGCTAATGTTCTGAGGATAATGTGGTAATACCAGTATTTAGGACAGGATTTCTAACCAGTTCAATCTACTATTTCAAAAGATAGCCAGCCAACTAAAGGCCCGTACACACGTACCGATTGTCGGCCGTAAATATTCGGCCAACGTCCGATCGGCCGATTGTCGGCTTGTTAGTATGATGCTTCCGACAACCGACTGCGACATTTCGGCCGAACAAAATCTGGTGTGCAGGCTATAAAATTTTTGTAGGCCAACAAAGAACGGCCGATTGTTCATGAGTCAGTACAGATTTCGGCCGACAAAAAGCAGATGAGCAAGACTGGGCATGCTCAGAGAAGAAAAAACACATGGAAAGTTAACCATCACATGACATCACTTCTGCAGTCGGTTGTTGTTGGCCGACAAAATTCGTGTGCAGTCTTTAGCACTTTTCAATCTACACGACAGCACCGGACAAAAGACGGCCGAACGGTCGGCCGACAATCGGTGCATGTGTACGGGGCTTGAGTTGAGGACCTGTTACAGGAAATATACTGTTGCCCATCCAAGCAAGAACAACTGAACCAGGCAACTATTATCTCATGTTTAAAGGTAAATTAAAGCTACATAATTATAACAGTTTTAGAGTTACGATATGGATTAGAATACTCTCTATATACACATTTGTGACTGATTCTCCAGTTATCTTCTCATTAAAGAATACATTTTATTCTCCTATAAAAGTATCCGTGCATTGTGGAATCATGGAACATGAAGATGATTAGGTTTAGATAGCTATAACTTTTACACATACATTAAAGCATTGTAGATCTCCAATAAATTTGCTGCCTGTAACACATAAAAAAAAAAAAAATTGCTTGTATTATGATCACATCCGTTTCTCCAATAAAATAGGTGTAGATTTTACTCACATGGCTCAGTAACTGAAATAAATGTGGGTGATTCATGATATTGGGCGCCAAAACATGGGCTGCTTAATCCCAAATGATCTATTGCTGATGCTACATAGTCGTTTAGTCTCAAGTTAGCTTTTTTTAAATTGGAATTGGCATAAAAAATATATATTACCTGTGTATATTAAAGTATAAAAAGTCAAAATAACAAATACAAAAATCAACACAAGGGACATTCATTTTAATGTGCTTTGTCCCTTGTGCTGCTGGCTCCTGGTTTCTTTTAAATTTTCCTCCATCAACAACACCCCTCCCCTACCACTATAAACTTTTAGTTCAGCGGGGGTTAATAGAACTAATAGAGCACAAGGGACACAGTGCATTAATAGTACGTCATTACCTTGTGCTGATTTTTGTATATTTTACTTTGGCTACACTTAGCCTTTCATGTTATATAACAGCACACCTATTTATAATGTGCAATGTTTTTAACACACAGGTCTAATTTTTCATTGCATAGACATTTTACCATTTAGTAGTTCATTGCAGCAATTGTTTTTTACTATTCTTGTTATCTCGGCCTTTTCATGGAAGAATTAAATGCATATTATATAAGTGCCTTTTTCTGCTATATATTTTCTTTTGTCATGTGGGTTCTCGGCTGTACTACAATTGGTAGGTACTTGTGTATCTACAAATTCATGTAAACCTTATAAACAATAACTCACACAGCAGAATTTCCAAAAATAAACGTAAGTTTCTTTTTAAGGTTTATCAATGATATATTATACTCAGACATTGTACATTAGGTACTGGTATAGAAGATTATTAATCAGAATATATACTGCACTGTATGATATAGTGATAATATCACAATGCAATGACCTTTTACTTCTGCAGTTATTAAAAAATGTGTTTAAATGTTGTGATGTATTGCTGATATGTTTTTAAGCTGTAAGAAAATGGAAAATGTTGAAAATATTGTCAAATCCAATTTAACAAATGGTTATTAGCAAGTTTTTCTTTTGTACTTTAGCTCAACCTTAACTCTTTTGTCTGTTCAGCTAAACAATATGTGTTCTTTATAATCAACCTATTAACTGAATGAACCTTCACAATAGACAGCTTTATTAATGCACTCTCCCTAGAGTCAATTATTCAGGACCAGTTTCCATTCATGCCAATGATTTACCCTTATCATGAGAAGATTGTAACATAATGGCCTTTTCTCTTTTAAATAACCAATATTTCTTTGGCATTTGCTTTCCATGTATGCTGTTAGTTACCAGCCTGTCAGTATTTCCCTTAGACAGGCAACTAGATTGATAGCAGAAAGAATTATAACCTGAAACAAAGGGACAGCACATCAATACAGTCCTGTATCTAGTAATGAACATGCATCTGAAAACAGGCTAATTTTACTAATCCCGCTGACGGTGCATGTTTTTTTCGTCTTTCTAATGTTACACTTTTTACAAGATAAACTTTTTCACAAGGGTAAAAACTTCAGGAAAGTACAAACCCGATTCCAAAAAAGTTGGGACACTGTACAAATTGTGAATAAAAACAGAATGCAATGATGTGGAAGTTTACAATTCCATTATATAATTCAGAATACAACATAGATGACATATTAAATGTTTAAACTGAGAAAATGTATCATTTTAAGGGAAAAATAAGTTGATTTTAAATTTCATGGCATCAACACATTTTAAAAAAGTTGGGAAAAGGCCATGTTTACCACTGTGTGGCATCCCCTCTTCTTTTTATAACAGTCTGCAAACGTCTGGGGACTGAGGAGACAAGTTGCTCAAATTTAGGAATAGGAATATTGTCCCATTCTTGTCTAATACAGGCTTCTAGTTGCTCAACTGTCTTAGGTCTTCTTTGTCGCATCTTACTCTTTATGATGCGCCAAATGTTTTCTATGGGTGAAAGATCTGGACTGCAGGCTGGCCATTTCAGTACCCGGATCCTTCTTCTTACACAGCCATGATGTTGTAATTGATGCAGTCTGGCATTGTCATGTTGGAAAATGCAAAGTCTTCCCTGAAAGAGACAACGTCTGGATGGGAGCATATGTTGTTCTAGAACTTGGATATACCTTTCAGCATTGATGGTGCCTTTCCAGATCTGTAAGTTGCCCATGCCACATGCACTCATGCAACCCCATACCATCAGAGATGCAGGCTTCTGAACTGAGCGCTGATAACAGTAACATAATAACCTAATAACTTGGGTTGTCCTTGTCCTCTTTAGTCCGGATGACATGGTGTCCCAGTTTTCCAAAAAGAACTTCAAATTTTGATTCCTCTGACCACAGAACAATTTTCCACTTTGCCCCAGTCCATTTTAAATGAGCCTTGGCCCAGAGAAAATGCCTGCGCTTCTGGATCATGTTTAGATATGGCTTCTTTTTTTACCTATAGAGTTTTAGGCAGAAACGTTGAATGGCACGGTGGATTGTGTTCACCGATAATGTTTTCTGGAAGTATTCCTGAGCGCATGTTGTGATTTCCATTACAGTAGAATTCCTGTATGTGATGCAGTGCCGTCTAAGGGCCCAAAGATCACGGGCATCCAGTATGGTTTTCCGGCATTGACCCTTACGCACAGAGATTGTTCCACATTCTCTTAATCTTTGGATGATATTATGCAGTGTAGATGATGATAACTTCAAACTCTTTGCAATTTTTCTCTGAGAAACTCCTTTCTGATATTGCTCCACTATTTTTCGCCGCAGCATTGGGGGAATTGGTGATCCTCTGTCCATCTTGACTTCTGAGAGACACTGCCACTTCTGAGAGGCTCTTTTTATACCCAATCATGTTGCCAATTGACCTAATAAGTTGCAAATTGGTCCTCCAGCTGTTCCTTATATGTACATTTAACTTTTCCTGCCTCTTATTGCTAACTGTCCCAACTTTTTTGGAATGTATAGCTCTCATGAAATCCAAAATGAGCCAATATTTGACATGACATTTCAAAATGTTTCACTTTCAACATTTGATTTGTTATATATATTATATTGTGAATAAAATATAAGTTCATGAGATTTGTAAATTTGTCCATTCCTTTTTTACTCACAATATGTACAGTGTCCCAACTTTTTTGGAATTGGGTTTGTACAATTTTACATTATTTCCCACTACTTAAGAAAAGAACAAAATATTTTTGGCATATTTTTGGCATATTGTACTACTACTCTTACTGTTAGAAAAGTCATAGACAGTCTTTCCCACCTACTGAAAATGCGGGTGTGATTTGAGGTTGTCCTCATAGGAAACACATGGGACAGCAAGCAGACATTTTTTATATATAAAATGAATTGACACAAAGACAGCTTGTTTGGATAACTAAATTGGCTGTGGCCTTTATTTATTGGTTTTAAAATTATTAACTTGTTAAACCATACATTAATTTATTTATTAAAATGTTAAACAATAAATAACAAATTCACAACACAACCCAGCTTTGAAGCTCGGGATATCTTTAAACATATATAACTTTCCAACTAAAGTCCCCCTTTTTTTAAAAAAAAAAGGTGACCCACCACATAAACAAGGCCGTGACATTTTCCTTGGATGGGAGGGCGGGCGGGTCGCTCCGCTCCGGCTTTCCTTCTGAGGCGATTGGCATCTCGCTACTGCGTACTCCCGTTTTTATAGCCTGCCCCGGTCTTCTAGAACTTTCCGGTCACCTGACCCATCAACCGTCTCCTTAACCAATCAGCACAAGGCTCCCCTCATACTGCTTCCCACCTATTTGCAGGGGGGCCTTGAAATTCACTGGCGCTGATGCCGTCCCATGAGGAAAAGGGGAAAAGGGTTCCTTGAAACCCCTTTCCGCTTTTCCCTCACATTCTAGGTATATGGGACTTTACCTGAATCTGGTGCTATTAAAATCCCATATACCTATTAAAAATTATTTCAGAATAAGTTATTTTTGGGCTCCCAAATAGTGATACTGCATTAACTGATATCATTTGTCTGGCCTCCACATTAAACTAAAATCACACTTAACCACTTCAAAACCAGGCCAGTTCTGACATTTCTCGCATGCATGTAAAAATCAGCTTTTCTTTTTTGTTCAAAAACTACTTATAACACCCAAACAATGTGCATTTTATGAAAACAATGTCCCTGAAGAATAAAATGGTGGGTGTTGCAAATTTTTATGTCACCCAATATTTGAACAGCAGTTTATCAAATGCAAATTTTTAATAAAAATATTATCTTTTTTGTTGATTTTCTAGCATATATAAAATAACAAATACACACATTATAGAACATAAATAAATAAGAATAGGGCAATAGAGAAAAAAAGCAAAAAAAAAAAAAAAAACAATTTGTACAAAATGAGTGTTTCCACTCATAAAGGTAGCTCTATCAGTGGGGAAATATAGACAAACATCCATGACATTCAATGGTCCCAAACGTTCTCTCTAAATTACATCTGTGAGGAATATTGAATCCATGTAGCACATATCTTATATATTTTTTTTATAACTCCCCTTACACTTACTGTATGGACCCAACATTCAGCCTCCATAATCTTATCTACCTCTAGCCTCCAGTCAAGCAATGTGAGATATTTATTACTACTCCAATATTATGGTATAAGATTTTTGGCTGCATCTAAGAGGAACAAAACAGAAAAAGAGAGCCCGGTGGGACTTTAAATGAGGAGGACTCAATTTGTCATTAAATTGCAATGCGTCTGGTTTATTGACAAAACCGTAATGTGTAAAATAGTAACCATATAAATACATATCCAAGTCATACATCATTACATAGGCATAATAATGCAAATTATCAGTAAAGCATGACATACCAATAACAATATGCATATAAATACATTTTAAGCGTTGAACTCGATGTTTTTCTTGGGTAGCATTGCCCACTCATCAGGAGTATGTGTATAAAAGCATATCTGAAAATATAGTAAATGTTGTTAGTCGACATGCAGAGTGAATGACAGATGGGGCATGGGTATTCAATAAATGTAAGACCCAAGTGGGGAGACACCATACTCACATACAAAGTCATGTCATCTTTCTTAAAAACAGCACTGCCATATGGTGGCAGATAAATCCATCCATCCATGGAGGTTCATGTCCATACAACCCCCCCCCCAAGTACCTGGCTACCTTATCTGTATTTTTCCTGCCTATCTACACTCCTGAATATGTTTGCATCTTCTGATCCATACCCATGTCTCCACATGCAAAATGTATGTTGATACTTGTTACTTGCCAGCTATCATCCAGGATGATAGAATTGCATACTTATTTACATATATATATATAATTTAATTATATTTAATTTTAATATTATTTAATTTTATTTCAGAGACTGGTTAATTGGATATTCAAACACTTTTCACATATTAAGGCACAACCTCATCCCTGATCTGGTGTAGCATCTTTTTGGGCTCCTGCCCCTTCAGCTCCCTTGTCGGACATTTTATCTGCCACCATATGGCAGCGCTGTTTTTAAGTAAGATGACATGACTTTGTATGTGAGTATGGCGTCTCCTCATGGGTGTTATGGGTCTTACATTTATTGAGTATCCATGCCCCATCTGTCATTCACTCTGCATGTCGACTAACAACATTTACTATATTTTCAGATATGCTTTTATACACATACTCCTGATGAGTGGGCAATGCGAACCATGAAACGCGTCGAGTTCAACGCTTAAAATGTATTTATATGCATATTGTTATTGGCATGTCATGTTTTACTGATAATTTGCATTATTATGCCTATGTAATGATGTATGACTTGGAAATGTATTTATATGGTTACTATTTTACACATTATGGTTTTGTCAATAAACCAGACGCATTGCAATTTAATGACATATTGAGTCCTCCTCATTTAAATTCCCATTGGGCTCTCTTTTCCTGTTTTGTACAAATAATTGGGATGGAGGTGTACTCAATTTACAGTGTGGATCCAACGTGTCCTGTTCCTTCATCTAAGAGGAAAGGCAATACACTGTTCTTATATCTTTTGACAGAAAAAGCTGTGTTATGAAAAAAAATTTGAAGGAGTTCCTTACCAACTGAAAGGGGTGATATTCTGTTCATCCATGTTAAAATATGTTTCCAGTATTTTTTTTATTTTGGGGCATTGCCACCATAAATGCAAAAATGTCCCCAATTGGGTGCAGCCTCTCTAACAATCAGGTGAAAGCCCCTGAGTGATGCGTGCTAATTTACCTGGGGTTCTATACCATCTAGATATACATTTGTAATTTAGTTTTTGCGTTTTTGTACTTATCTATGTAAAGTGAGTAAAGATTTTTAACTTGTTATTAAATGGAACTTCTTGCTCTAGTTCTGTCTCCCCAGAAAGGTAATTCATCAAGTGTATGTAGTAGTATGAAAAATTGATATAATTTAGGTTAAAGATGTGACTCTAGTTTTACTAACAAACGTCTTTTCCACTATGATTAAGGATTCTGTCTGGCTGGGGGGGGGGGGGGGATATCGAAAGTTTTTTAAAAAGTGAGAAAGCTGCAGATGTCTCCAAAAATGTATTCAGAAGGCGCCAAACCACTGCCATAGTTCAGGGGGGGTAAGTACCCCCCCCCGGGCTAATGAGCCACATTTTATATCTGAGCCCCTGCCCCAAATACCAAAAAGGGAAGTATCCTCTCCCAGGACAAACAAGGTATATCTCTCTAACAGAGCAAGCATGGACACTGCAGGTGCCAAATTTACCTCTCTGTTTACTCTGTCCCAAATCTTCAATTTAGCTGTTGTTAATATAGAAACCCTATCAATTGACCCCTATCGGCACCCAAGGTGCATGAGCAAGATGCTGTTCGGCCATTTGATTTTCTATTATAACCCAAATCTTATCACTCTCATGATAATTGCAATTGAACTAATTTAAATTAATATTAAACTAAAGTCATAGCTTTATGATATAACTGGGTGTCTGGTAGTCTCAACCCCACCCCCCTTTTTTGAGGCCCCGTAAGGTAGAGAAAGATATTCTAGTTTTTTTTTTATAACCGTATTTACTCTATAAACATCTTACCTAAGCATTTTGGAGAGCAATGGGGACCGTATGATAAAGATATAAGATTTGAGGAAGAACACTTTATTTTTAAGATGTTTATCCTTTCTAACCACGTAAGAGCACTCCGCCGCCACTTAAGCAGATCTTTTTGTAGAGCTTTCAACAATTGTTCATAATTTTCTGAAAATAATCTTTTCTGATCTGTTGAAATGAATATACCTAAGTAGCACATAGACTGTTTCACCCATACTAATGGAAAAGATGTCTGTAGTTGTTGTTGTATATTTAATAGCAAGGATTTCAGACTTAGATATATTTTGAAGTTCACTAATTTTCTGTACTTATTGAATTCAGTCATTAACATGGGGAGTGATATATCAGTGTCTGTAGTATAAAAAAGAATATTTTCAGCATAAGCTGAAAGATATTTCGATATTTCTTTGGGTTCTGGGTTTTGCCGAATCTTATAGAGAAAAGGTTCTAAGACTAGAGCAAATAGTAAAGGAGACAAGGAGCAATCTTGTCTCACACCGTTTCTAATTTGAAATCTGTACAAAAAGATTCTGTTTACTTATACCCTAGCTTCTGGTTTCTTATATAATGAGGTTATCAAACCTCAAGAGCTCTTTCATAAAGTTCAAATTCACCCTGTCAAAAGCATTTTCGGCATCTGCAGAAAGGATTAAGGAGGGCAGGGAAGTTAGCCGGTGAGTAGCCTAATAAATAGTGTTAATGATTCTCATTTGAGGAGTGTGTGCACTCCTGCTCTGTCATAGCTGCTGGTTGCAGCATCTGGGTTTTGGTTGTGGCATTCTCCTTGTCTTTCTATCCACCTGCAAGATGATGAATCTGGTCAGCCTGGGTGGAGACCAACACTGTTATAAGCCAGCCAAGCTTGCAGTCTCATGCTTGTGATAGAGTGTGAAATACTTGAGCAAGCTTCCTCTTTGTCTGCCCTGCTCTGCTAGATTGGATTTCCCTGTGTATGACCTCGGATTACGTATAGGACTATTCTCTGAACTCTGGCAATAACAATGGGAGAAGGCGCCTCCATCTGGAGATAAAAAGTTAAAGGTTTGTCATTAGGAATAAAAATGAACAATGCACTCACTTTGTGGAATGGAGGCTGTGCATGTCATCTGTAATAAGGTGGTGGATGTCCTTTTCGAGCTGTGCAGAGAGTGGCTGGTGTGGATGGGTTTTCCTCCTCTGCTCCCACTTCCAGCAATGTCTCCTCTCTACTCTAGATTTTTTCAGATTAAAAAAAAAAAAAGCATAGACATGGATTAAAAATGTACGATGAACAAAATCTAGCTGATATTTATGTGTTTTAGAGTAATACATGTAATCTGTAGTTGTAGGCTTTAATACCCATCAAGTACAGTATCTACCAGATAAAGTGATTTACCTCAGTGATGAATTGCTCTAAAAGAAATAGCTGACTAGTGTTGAGCGAACACGGACTGTATTATTCGTGTTCGTACCGAATAATTGGATTTTTTGTACCCGAACACGGACACGGACACTTTACTGTATGTTCGGGTAAAAATCCGTGTTCGGTCGTTTTATTTCCGGGTTTTGCATGCTTTGGCGCTCTTTTCATGGCGGGCTTTCAACAGCCAATCAACAATCGTTTAACTGGTGTGCCTTAAGCCATCCCAGCCATGCCTGCAAATGTCTCAGTAGCTGTGATTGGCCGTCTGAAGCATGTGACCAAGTCTTTATAAGTTCGAGGCAGCCGCAGCGGCGTCATTATGCTGCTTAGATTCAGGGACAGAGCACACATCAACGTGCTGGCTGCTGATTAGGGAAAGATAGGCAGGAAAAAACCATTTGTGTCCGGATAGAATTGAGGGACAGGTCGGAGTGTTTAGGCAGGGCGAGTTGTAGGCATTTTAGGGATAGAGTCTGCTGAATTATATAGGGTCAGTGTCTTCTACAAACTACAATCGATATTGCTGTGTGGGGGGTGGGGTGAATCTGCACTCAATCCTGATCTACGATCTCTTCTCAATCCTGTTAGGGACAGAGTCTGCTGAATTTTAGGGAAACTGTGTTCTACAAACTACAATCGATATTGCTGTGTGGGGGGTGGGGTGAATCTGCACTCAATCCTGATCTACGATCTCTTCTCAATCCTGTTAGGGACAGAGTCTGCTGAATTTTAGGGAAACTGTGTTCTACAAACTACAATCGATATTGCTGTGTGGGGGGTGGGGTGAATCTGCACTCAATCCTGATCTACGATCTCTTCTCAATCCTGTTAGGGACAGAGTCTGCTGAATTTTAGGGAAACTGTGTTCTACAAACTACAATCGATATTGCTGTGTGGTGTGGGATTGGAGATAGGCAGGTGTCAGTGATCCACATCCATTTTTCTGTGTGTGAGCTGCAGTGAACACAATCTTTTTGGGCTGCAGTGAACACAATCTTTTTGGGCTGCAGTGAACACAATCTTTTTGGGCTGCAGTGAACACAATCTTTTTGGGCTGCAGTGAACACAATCTTTTTGGGCTGCAGTGAACACAATCTTTTTGGGGTGCAGTGAACAAAATCTTTTTGGGGTGCAGTGAACACAATCCTTTTTGGTGTGCAGTGAACACAATCTTTGTGGGGTGCAGTGAACAAAATCCTTTGTGGGGTGCAGTGAACACAATCTTTTTGGGGTGCAGTGAACAAAATCCTTTTTGGGGTGCAGTGAACAACATCCTTTTTGGGGTGCAGTGAACACAATCTTTTTGGGGTGCAGTGAACAAAATCCTTTGTGGGGTGCAGTGAACACAATCTTTTTGGGGTGCAGTGAACACAATCTTTTTGGGGTGGAGTGAACAACATCCTTTTTGGGGTGCAGTGAACAAAATCCTTTTTGGGGTGCAGTGAACAAAATCATTTTTGGGGTGCAGTGAACACAATCTTTTTGGGGTGCAGTGAACACAATCTTTGTGGGGTGCAGTGAACACAATCTTTTTGGGGTGGAGTGAACAACATCCTTTTTGGGGTGCAGTGAACAACATCCTTTTTGGGGTGCAGTGAACACAATCTTTTTGGGGTGCAGTGAACACAATCTTTGTGGGGTACAGTGAACAGAATCTTTGTGGGGTGCAGTGAACACAATCTTTGGGGGGTACAGTGAACACAATCTTTGTGAGGTGCAGTGAACACAATCTTTGTGGGGTGCAGTGAACACAATCATTGTGGGGTGCAGTGAACTCAATCTTTGTGGGGTACAGTGAACACAATCTCATACTGAAGGTTTGAGGGTGCTGCCTGTTCCATACTCCCCCTACTCCTCATCTAGCCTTTTAGGGGTACAAACAATAGTAATTGGGGCCTAGTGTGGTTGTGTACGTGTGATATACATACACTTTTTTGGGATCATATTTTCTATTCCGCTATTTAATCAAAAACCTTTGGGGATCAGTTAAATTGGGGGATAGTCTGTGTTGGTACGTGTGAGAGAGATCCACCTTTCCAAGTTGTTGGGGTTCATCTCATACTTCTGAAGGTTTGAGGGTGCTGCCTGTTCCATACTCCCCCCTACTCCTAGCCTTTTAGGGGTACAAACAATAGTAATTGGGGCCTAGTGTGGTTGTGTACGTGTGATATACATACACTTTTTTGGGATCATATTTTCTATTCCGCTATTTAATCAAAAACCTCTGGGGATCAGTTAAATTGGGGGATAGTCTGTGTTGGTACGTGTGAGAGAGATCCACCTTTCCAAGTTGTTGGGGTTCATCTCATACTTCTGAAGGTTTGAGGGTGCTGCCTGTTCCATACTCCCCCCTACTCCTAGCCTTTTAGGGGTACAAACAATAGTAATTGGGGCCTAGTGTGGTTGTGTACGTGTGATATACATACACTTTTTTGGGATCATATTTTCTATTCCGCTATTTAATCAAAAACCTCTGGGGATCAGTTAAATTGGGGGATAGTCTGTGTTGGTACGTGTGAGAGAGATCCACCTTTCCAAGTTGTTGGGGTTCATCTCATACTTCTGAAGGTTTGAGGGTGCTGCCTGTTCCATACTCCCCCTACTCCTAGCCTTTTAGGGGTACAAACAATAGTAATTGGGGCCTAGTGTGGTTGTGTACGTGTGATATACATACACTTTTTTGGGATCATATTTTCTATTCCGCTATTTAATCAAAAACCTCTGGGGATCAGTTAAATTGGGGGATAGTCTGTGTTGGTACGTGTGAGAGAGATCCACCTTTCCAAGTTGTTGGGGTTCATCTCATACTTCTGAAGGTTTGAGGGTGCTGCCTGTTCCATACTCCCCCTACTCCTAGCCTTTTAGGGGTACAAACAATAGTAATTGGGGCCTAGTGTGGTTGTGTACGTGTGATATACATACACTTTTTTGGGATCATATTTTCTATTCCGCTATTTAATCAAAAACCTCTGGGGATCAGTTAAATTGGGGGATAGTCTGTGTTGGTACGTGTGAGAGAGATCCACCTTTCCAAGTTGTTGGGGTTCATCTCATACTTCTGAAGGTTTGAGGGTGCTGCCTGTTCCATACTCCCCCCTACTCCTAGCCTTTTAGGGGTACAAACAATAGTAATTGGGGCCTAGTGTGGTTGTGTACGTGTGATATACATACACTTTTTTGGGATCATATTTTCTATTCCGCTATTTAATCAAAAACCTCTGGGGATCAGTTAAATTGGGGGATAGTCTGTGTTGGTACGTGTGAGAGAGATCCACCTTTCCAAGTTGTTGGGGTTCATCTCATACTTCTGAAGGTTTGAGGGTGCTGCCTGTTCCATACTCCCCCCTACTCCTAGCCTTTTAGGGGTACAAACAATAGTAATTGGGGCCTAGTGTGGTTGTGTACGTGTGATATACATACACTTTTTTGGGATCATATTTTCTATTCCGCTATTTAATCAAAAACCTCTGGGGATCAGTTAAATTGGGGGATAGTCTGTGTTGGTACGTGTGAGAGAGATCCACCTTTCCAAGTTGTTGGGGTTCATCTCATACTTCTGAAGGTTTGAGGGTGCTGCCTGTTCCATACTCCCCCTACTCCTAGCCTTTTAGGGGTACAAACAATAGTAATTGGGGCCTAGTGTGGTTGTGTACGTGTGATATACATACACTTTTTTGGGATCATATTTTCTATTCCGCTATTTAATCAAAAACCTCTGGGGATCAGTTAAATTGGGGGATAGTCTGTGTTGGTACGTGTGAGAGAGATCCACCTTTCCAAGTTGTTGGGGTTCATCTCATACTTCTGAAGGTTTGAGGGTGCTGCCTGTTCCATACTCCCCCTACTCCTAGCCTTTTAGGGGTACAAACAATAGTAATTGGGGCCTAGTGTGGTTGTGTACGTGTGATATACATACACTTTTTTGGGATCATATTTTCTATTCCGCTATTTAATCAAAAACCTCTGGGGATCAGTTAAATTGGGGGATAGTCTGTGTTGGTACGTGTGAGAGAGATCCACCTTTCCAAGTTGTTGGGGTTCATCTCATACTTCTGAAGGTTTGAGGGTGCTGCCTGTTCCATACTCCCCCTACTCCTAGCCTTTTAGGGGTACAAACAATAGTAATTGGGGCCTAGTGTGGTTGTGTACGTGTGATATACATACACTTTTTTGGGATCATATTTTCTATTCCGCTATTTAATCAAAAACCTCTGGGGATCAGTTAAATTGGGGGATAGTCTGTGTTGGTACGTGTGAGAGAGATCCACCTTTCCAAGTTGTTGGGGTTCATCTCATACTTCTGAAGGTTTGAGGGTGCTGCCTGTTCCATACTCCCCCTACTCCTAGCCTTTTAGGGGTACAAACAATAGTAATTGGGGCCTAGTGTGGTTGTGTACGTGTGATATACATACACTTTTTTGGGATCATATTTTCTATTCCGCTATTTAATCAAAAACCTCTGGGGATCAGTTAAATTGGGGGATAGTCTGTGTTGGTACGTGTGAGAGAGATCCACCTTTCCAAGTTGTTGGGGTTCATCTCATACTTCTGAAGGTTTGAGGGTGCTGCCTGTTCCATACTCCCCCCTACTCCTAGCCTTTTAGGGGTACAAACAATAGTAATTGGGGCCTAGTGTGGTTGTGTACGTGTGATATACATACACTTTTTTGGGATCATATTTTCTATTCCGCTATTTAATCAAAAACCTTTGGGGATCAGTTAAATTGGGGGATAGTCTGTGTTGGTACGTGTGAGAGAGATCCACCTTTCCAAGTTGTTGGGGTTCATCTCATACTTCTGAAGGTTTGAGGGTGCTGCCTGTTCCATACTCCCCCTACTCCTCATCTAGCCTTTTAGGGGTACAAACAATAGTAATTGGGGCCTAGTGTGGTTGTGTACGTGCGAGATACATACACTTTTTTTGATCATATTTCCTATTCCGCTATTCAATAAAAACCTTTGAGGATCAATTGAATTGCGGGATAGTCTGTGTCGGTACGTGTGAGAGAGATCCACCTTTCCAAGTTGTTGGGGTTCATCTCATACTTCTGAAGGTTTGAGGGTGCTGCCTGTTCCATACCCCCCCTACTCCTCATCTAGCCTTTTAGGGGTACAAACAATAGTAATTGGGGCCTAGTGTGGTTGTGTACGTGCGAGATACATACACTTTTTTTGATCATATTTCCTATTCCGCTATTCAATAAAAACCTTTGAGGATCAATTGAATTGCGGGATAGTCTGTGTCGGTACGTGTGAGAGAGATCCACCTTTCCAAGTTGTTGGGGTTCATCTCATACTTCTGAAGGTTTGAGGGTGCTGCCTGTTCCATACCCCCCCTACTCCTCATCTAGCCTTTTAGGGGTACAAACAATAGTAATTGGGGCCTAGTGTGGTTGTGTACGTGCGAGATACATACACTTTTTTTGATCATATTTCCTATTCCGCTATTCAATAAAAACCTTTGGGGATCAATTAAATTGCGGGATAGTCTGTGTCGGTACGTGTGAGATCCACCTTTCCAAGTTTTTGGGGTTCATCTCATACTTCTGAAGCTTTGAGGGTGCTGCCTGTTCCATACTCCTCCTCCTCCTCATCCATCCTTTTAGGTGTACAAACAATAGTAATTGGGGCCTAGTGTGTTTCTGTACGTGTGAGATACATACACTTTTTTTGATCATATTTCCTATTCCGCTATTCAATAAAAACCTTTGGGGATCAATTGAATTGCGGGATAGTCTGTGTCGGTACGTGTGAGAGAGATCCACCTTTCCAAGTTGTTGGGGTTCATCTCATACTTCTGAAGGTTTGAGGGTGCTGCCTGTTCCATACCCCCCCTACTCCTCATCTAGCCTTTTAGGGGTACAAACAATAGTAATTGGGGCCTAGTGTGGTTGTGTACGTGCGAGATACATACACTTTTTTTGATCATATTTCCTATTCCGCTATTCAATAAAAACCTTTGAGGATCAATTGAATTGCGGGATAGTCTGTGTCGGTACGTGTGAGAGAGATCCACCTTTCCAAGTTGTTGGGGTTCATCTCATACTTCTGAAGGTTTGAGGGTGCTGCCTGTTCCATACTCCCCCTACTCCTCATCTAGCCTTTTAGGGGTACAAACAATAGTAATTGGGGCCTAGTGTGGTTGTGTACGTGTGATATACATACACTTTTTTTGGATCATATTTTCTATTCCGCTATTCAATAAAAACCTTTCTAGGGCAAGATCTTAAATTACAGAAATATGAGGAGACCGTCAAATAAGGGCCGTGGCCTGGGTCGTGGTGCTGCTGGTAGAGCTCCTGTTGCAAGGAGAGGACATGGTCGATCTGTGCCAGCTACACGCACAAGTGAAACACCTTCCTCAAGTGTGAGTAGGCGACAGAACCTGCATCAGTATTTGGTAGGGCATCAAACGCCCCTAGAAGTGATGAGGCCAGAACAAGTTGAGGCGATAGTAGATTGGTTTGCTGCTGACAGTGCCTCCAGTTCCTTCACATTGTCTCCCACCCAGTCTACTGCAGAAAGGTCAGAGTTGGCACCTGCAGCCAATGTCCAACCGTCTTTCACCTCACCCCCTTGCAAATCAGGCCAGCAGTCTGAGCCCCAAGCCATACAGCAGTCTCTTATTCTTTTTGAGGACTCTGTCAGCAGGGTTTCCCAGGGCCATCCACCTAGCCCTGCCCCAGAAGTGGAAGAGATTGAGTGCAGCGATGCCCAACCACTTATTCCTCAAGATGAGTACATGCAAGGATCATCGCAGCACGTCTCCGATGATGACGAAACGCAGGTGCCAACTGCTGCGGCGTTCAGCATTGTGGAGACCGACAAGGAGGGCAGGGGTGAAGACTGGGTGGAAGATGATGTGGAGGACGATGAGGTCCTCGACCCCACATGGAATGAACGTCATGCAGGTGAACTGAGTAGTTTGGAGGAAGAGGCGGTGGTCGCACAGAGCCACCAGCACAGCAGAAGAGGGAGCAGGGTGCAGAAGCGGAGCGGCCGTGCCCTAGACACTACGCCCGCTACTGCCCAACGCAGCAAGGGAACGAGCGCACCAAAGTCAGCTCAAAGGAGTTCTCTAGCGTGGAAGTTCTTTAGAAAATGTGCTGATGACAGGACACGAGTGGTTTGCACCCTGTGCAATCAGAGCTTGAAGCGAGGCATGAACCTTCTCAACCTGAGCACAACCTGCATGATCAGGCATCTAAGTGCAAAGCACGAGCTGCAGTGGAGTACACACCTTCAAAACCAAGAAACGTCTCTGGCTCATCCTGCTTCCTCTTCTGCTGCAGTCTCGGCCGCTCCAGCCACATCTGTAGTGATACCGGCACCTGCCACCCCGCAAACAGACGATCTGTCAGCAACACCACCACCTGGGTCACCAACAACCATCTCCACAATGTCCCGTGGAAGCGTTCAGCTTTCCATCTCCCAAACACTTGAGAGGAAGAGGAAGTACCCCCCTACCCACCCGCGATCCCTGGCCCTGAATGCCAGCATTTCAAAATTATTGGCCTTTGAAATGCTGTCATTCCGTCTGGTGGAGACGCACAGTTTTAAAAACCTTATGTCGGTGGCTGTCCCACAGTACGTCGTGCCCAGCCGCCACTACTTTTCCAGGCAAGCCATCCCTTCCCTGCACAACCAAGTGGGGGAAAAAATCAGGTGTGCACTGCGCAACGCCATCTGTGCCAAGGTCCACCTAACTACGGATACGTGGACCAGTAAGCACGGTCAGGGGCGTTATATCTCCCTAACGGCACACTGGGTAAATGCAGTGGCGGATGGGCCTGAGGCGGATAGCAATTTGGCGCATGTCCTTCCACCACCGAGGATTGCAGGGCGCTTCAGTTTGCCTCCTGTTCCTAACTCCTCCTACTCCGCTTCCTCATCCTCTACCGCCTCCTCATCCGGACAGCGTAACACCTTCACCACCAACTTCAGCACGGCCAGGGGTAAACGACAGCAGGCAGTTTTACAACTTGCCTGTTTGGGGGACAAACCACACACCGCGCAGGAGTTGTGGAGGAGCATGGAACAGCAGACAAATGAGTGGTTGCTGCCAGCGAGCCTCAAGCCCGGCCTGGTGGTGTGCGATAACGGGCGAAATCTCATAGCAGCTCTGGGCCTAGCCGGTTTGACGCACATCCCTTGCCTGGCGCATGTGCTGAATTTGGTGGTGCAGAGGTTCCTTAAAAACTACCCCGATATGTCAGAGCTGCTGCAGAAAGTGCGGGCCGTTTGTGCGCACTTTCGGCGTTCTCACCCTGCTGCTGCTCGCCTGGCAGCGCTGCAGCGTAACTTCGGCCTTCCCGCTCACCGCCTCATATGTGACGTGCCCACAAGGTGGAACTCCACCTTGCACATGCTGGAAAGACTGTGCGAGCAGCAGCAGGCCATAGTGGAGTTTCAGCTGCAGCACGCACGCGTGAGTCGCTCTGCGGAACAGCACCACTTCACCACCAATAACTGGGCCTCCATGCGAGACCTGTGTGCCTTGTTGCGCTGTTTTGAGTACTCCACCAACATGGCCAGTGGCAATGACGCCGTTCTCAGCTTAACTATCCCACTTCTATGCCTCCTTGAAAAAACAATTCGGGCGATGATGGAAGAGGATGTGGCACAGGATGAGGAGGAGGAGGAGGATGAAGAGGTAACATTTCCAAGGCTTTCAGGGCAGTCATTCGCAAGGGGCTCCGAGGGTGGGTTCCTGCACACGCAAACGCCAGGGACGCAATTGTCCAGCAGGGGCACAGTTCTGGAGGATGAGGAGGATGAGGAGGAGGAGGAGCTGGAGGAGGAGATGGAACCATGTTCACAGCAGGGTGGCACCCAGGCCAGCTCATGGCCATCACTGGTGCGTGGCTGGGGGGATACAGAGGACACGGACCATACACCTCCCACAGAGGACAGCCTTTCGTTGCCTCTGGGCAGCCTGGCACACATGAGCGATTACATGCTGCAGTGTCTCCACAACGACCGCCGAGTTGCCCACATTCTAACTTGTGCTGATTACTGGGTGGCCACGCTGCTGGATCCCCGTTACAAGGACAACGTACCGTCCTTAATTCACTCACTGGAGCGCGATCGCAAGATGCGCGAGTACAAGCGCACGCTGGTAGATGCCATGCTGCTGGCATTCCCATCTGACAGCGGGGCCACAGTGGAAGCACAAGGCAGAGGAGGAGGAGGAGGAGGTCGCCAACGCAACCAGGGCACCGCCAGCACCTCAGAAGGCAGGGTTAGCATGGCCGAAATGTGGAAAAGCTTTGTCAGCACGCCACAACAAACAGCAGCACCAGCAGCTCAGATGGAACGTCTTAGCAGGAGGCAGCATTTTACCAACATGGTGGAGCAGTATGTGTGCACACGCCTACATGTAGTGAATGACGGGTCTGCCCCCTTCAACTTCTGGGTCTCCAAATTGGGCACATGGCCTGAGCTTGCCCTTTACGCCTTGGAGGTGCTGGCGTGCCCTGCAGCCAGTGTATTATCTGAACGGGTATTTAGCACGGCTGGGGGCGTTATAACAGACAAGCGCAGCCGCCTGTCCAGAGACAATGTGGACAAGCTCACGTTCATTAAAATGAACCAGGCATGGATCCCACGGGACTTTTCCGTACCTTATGCAGAATAGCAATGGATACCGACCTTACCCACCCATTGTTCCATTTTTGCTCTTTCTCACTCTTTTGGGGTGTACCCTCATTTAAAATTTGTGAAAAGAAGCAGTGTTGGCTACCTCGTCCTCCTCCTCAGGGCCAGATTAATGTAGGGTCTATTGGAGCTGCAGCTCCAGGCCCCTACCTTTTATATAGGCCCCGGGTTGGCCATATTCACTGTTACCGCTCTTCTGTCACTTGTAAACACAGAAGTCTGGCTTCTATGCTCGCTTCCCCAGGCAGCACCCTCAGAACCTCCCCACACAGCGTGAAGGCCGGACAAGGAGGGACAGTTGGCGATGCATGGATGTGTTTATGGGCTTCAGAGACAGCATCCCATGTTGAATTAGGCATGCATGGCTGCACCCTTCCTCCTCTGGGTGCATGGCAAGGCACGGCCCTAAGGCCCTTCAAAATCCTCAGCACCAAGCCCATGATGCTGTTAATCCGGCCCTGGTCCTCCTCCACCGCCGCTTCCACCTACACCGCCCATAGGTGTGCGCAGCCTATTGCATTAAGGTGTGCACCCCAAAGTTGAAATACACATGCATGTGTTTGCCAGCAGGGAGAGTAATGTATCGGGGCCATGTACCTGTAGGCAAGGAGAAATAGAGCAGAGCAGGTCCCAGGGAGATCTTTCCCATCTCCTCACTGGCAATGCTATGTGCCCTAGGTGATTAGGGTGTGCCCAGGCACACCCAGCACACCCTGTGCGCACGCCTATGTCACCGCCACATCCACCACCACCTCAACCTCCCTCCTACTCCATATGGGCCTCGTCCTTCAGAGATGAAGAAGAACATTGTTTTATTTTTCTGTTTTTTTTTGTTGTTTTAAGTTATTTCCCTATCCACATTTGTTTGCAGAGCACTTGCCATGCTCTTAATTACGTTTTGCTGCCATTTGCAGCACTCTAGCCCTTTCCTTTGGTGTTTTAGAGCCATTTTAGTGCCTTAAAGTTCGGGTCCCCATTGACTTCAATGGGGTTCGGTGTCCGGGAAAAGTTCGGTAAAAGTCCGGGACACGGACCCGGACTTTTTTTTAAAGTTCGGCCGAACCCGTCGAACACGGACATCTAGGTGTCCGCTCAACCCTATAGCTGACATCTACCTCGGAGGTATCCATTAGAGGTTCAGTGTAAAGGTTAAAATTGACTCCTAATATTAGGAGGCTTTCTGTAAAATCTGTCTTAAACTGAAAATCCACTGTGTGTGAATTAAGTGCATATATTGCTGCCAGCTGCACTTTCAAAAAAAAGAAAAAGGGCACAGTTTCTGAATCGCAATTGAGACTTCTTTAGATTTAGTTTTACTAGAAAGGGTGTGGAACCAATGAGAATAGGAGTGGGTTGGAAGTTTGGGAAGGGATACTGCAGTGAAATGAGTCTCCTGCAACTAAAATAAAAACTAAAAAAACTTTTAATGCATTTTAGTGCACACAAACGAAATTTAATTTCCCAATTTCTATGTAAAATATAAAAGATGATGTTACATAAAAAAATAGATACATACCATGTAATTTAAAATTACATATGGTCGTGGATCGATGACAAACTATCCCACCTTAAAATCACAAAAGTCGACGCTTTAAAGGCTTTTACCGGTTACCAATTTAGAGTTACACAGGAGGTCTGGCACTAGAATTATTGCTCTTACTCTGACATTAGCAACAATACTGAAATTGGTTTGGTTGGCTGCTATACAAACTGGTAACAGCTTTTAAACAAAAACACTGAAACCAGAAGAGACTAAATCCTTGTGGCTTCCAGTTTCTGACATCACATGTCATCTGACATCAAGAGGAGAAGGAACTTCTAAGTGCAGAAAAACACAGCTCAACAGAAATGGTGTGGACAAGCCCTTAGTCATTGCTACCTCTCTTACCTATGGTATCTGTTGCCCCCTCAACACTTTGTCCTTGTTTACATTGTTCATACACTAAATGTACACTAAATGCTCCTTTTAAGCATAGAGGCAGCTGTCATTTTTGCCCTGCAGTGAGCAGCAGTGAGAGGGTTTTTTTTTGAAAATGCAAAAAGTAGCACTGTGGTGAAGTGCTATGCCATTGAGGGTGCTGAAGAATGTAAGGCCTCTGCAGTTTTCCACACTGCATCGCTAGTGTTGGGCAAGCAGTTAGGACTGAGCATAACTTTGGCCTGAACATCGCCTGTTCACGTGTTCAGCAAACACCTGAATTTGCGGGGTGCTTGGCGGGATGTTGCCCGTTGAGTGCCCCACTAGACAATGCATGCTGCAGAGTGCATTCTAAGCCCTGATTGGCTGAAGCAATGCACCTGACCAGTCAGGTGCAAGGCTTTGCCCAATCAGGGCACAGTGAATAGCTGGTTGTTAAGGAGCAGGCCGGAAAGTTGGCTGCCGTGTCCATCACAACAGATGAATCATCAGCTGTCAGCTGAATGAAAAAGAAAAAAAAATAATTTGCAGCAATGCAAAAATGTGAAAAAAAGGTGTGGTGGTCTCCCCCCCAATCCCTAAGGGTCTGGTATAGATTTTGAGGGGAACGAGTGAGTGCCCCCCTTCCTGAACCATACCAAACCACATGCCCTAAACATGGGGGGTGCTTTGGGTGGGAAGCTCTGCCTCAGGTCCCAGCCCCCCCCCATGGGAAAATGTATGGGGAACATTCACCAAAACAAAATGTCAAAAATTAATAATTTGATTTTCCAGTTTTAATAAATCAAACCTATAGTGTGAATAAGCCCTTAGATTGTAAATTAATGCTTGCAGGTGCCTCTTTTCTGACTGTATCTTGTATAGCGATTTGCATTTATTTTGTCTGGAGTTAGAAATGCTTATTTATTATTTAATGCACAGGACTGTGTAATCTGTTGCCAGTTTATAAATAAATAGTAATAATTATACCTAATGTGCAGTATATAATCTAAATAAGTGCATTAAAAAAGCAAAAAAGGTTGACCCCAATGGCTAAGGACACAGTTTTTTGTCTAAACTAAATTACTGAAAGCTTCATAGTATGCTAGAGAGATATAAGTCCTAGGAATATGCATGCAAAGCCCAAAGGCCAGCCCAAGACAGCTGTCAGAATTTGATAACTTGTTCATGGACATCAGTCCTCTGTAGTAAAGAGAAGAGTATAACGAGAGTCAGGTCAACAGCCCTGCAATCAAAAATGATATCTTACAGACAGTAAAGTTTTCCCTAGGGCTGGAGCATTTGCTATATGTGGTGCAGTAGCAAGAGGGCATTAGACTTTCAAAGGTGTTTTGCTCCTCTGTGATCAGAGTTATTCAGAGTAGAAATAAGAAGGGACAGAGTTTTATGACACAATGTATGCAGAACAACTCTGTCAAATGATTCCTGACATTAATGTGTTCAGAACTTGCAAGAGGCAAGATGGGTATAAAGAAACAGCAGGGTGGTAAATAGGGATGATCGAACTTTTGAAAAGTTTGGTTAGACCAGAACACCCGAACTTCCCGAAAGTTCGGCCCGGATTTCAGAACCCCATTGAAATCAATGGGACCCGAACTTCGGTAATCAAAAAACACCATTTTGAAGCCCTAAAACCCAATAAATGCCCCTACAAAGTGCCTAGGGTTCTGGGTCATGCCCCAGGGACTATTAATCACATTAAAAAAGTTCTTAAAAATTTTAATTTTTGATAGAGAGCCAATTATTGAAAAAATTATTGAAAAAAAAAAATTAGATTTCTTTGGATTTAGTGTCTGGGGGGTCTAAAAAGTGTACCTGTGAAGTTTCAGCTCTGTAGCATGTCCAGAACCAGAAAAAAAAAGTTTGTTTGTATTAGAATTGCAGTGGAGCAGGATGGTGGCTTCGCTATTTTCACACCCGGGTTTTTGTTGCAGGCGTTTATAAGGCTTTTTTGTGGACGTGTTTGGAGGCAGGCATGACATCTGAACTTCTGTGTAGGGGTATATATACACACACACACACATGTATGTATATATACACATACACATATATAGGTGTGAAAGTAGCAGAACCCTATGCCAGCGCTAATGAAATTATTAGCAGGCATAGGACTTCGCTCCTATCACACCTATATGTGTGTATGTGTATAAATACATATAAGTGTGTGTGTATATATACCCCTATACAGAAGTTCTGATGTTATGCCTGCCTCCAAAGACGCCCAAAAAATGCCCAAAAAACGCCTGCTACAAAAACGCCCAGGTGTGTTGTTGCAGGCCTTTTTTTTTAGGCATTTTTTGGGCATCTTTGGAGGCAGGCATAACATCAGAACTTCTGTATAGGGGTATATATACACACACACTTATATGTATTTATACACATACACACATATAGGTGTGATAGGAGCGTAGCCCTATGCCTGCTAATTATTTCATTAGCGCCGGCATAGGGTTCTGCTACTTTCACACCTATATATGTGTATGTGTATAAATACATATAAGTGTGTGTGTATATATACCCCTATACAGAAGTTCTGATGTTATGCCTGCCTCCAAAGACGCCCAAAAAATGCCCAAGAAAACGCCTGCTACAAAAACGCCCAGGTGTGTTGTTGCAGGCGTTTTTTGGGCATTTTTTGGGCGTCTTTGGAGGCAGGCATAACATCAGAACTTCTGTATAGGGGTATATATACACACACACTTATATGTATTTATACACATACACACATATAGGTGTGATAGGAGCGTAGCTCTATGCCTGCTAATTATTTCATTAGCGCCGGCATAGGGTTCTGCTACTTTCACACCTATATATGTGTAGGTGTATATATACATACATGTGTGTGTGTATATATACCCCTACACAGAAGTTCTGATGTCATGCCTGCCTCCAAAGACGTCCACAAAAAAGCCCAATAAACGCCTGCAACAAAAAGCCGGGTGTGAAAGTAGCGAAGCCACTATCCTGCTCTATTGCAATTCTAATAGAAACAATCTTTTTTCTATGGCGGTCACCCTGACCTGGAAGGGTTTGGTCACCCTGCCATAGCAGTCAGAGTCAGTTCACCCCACACTACACTACGGTCACCCTGACACTTAACACTTTCCCTACAGAAACTAGATTTTTGAATCTAACTATAGTGGAAAATAGTACCCTAACTACACTAGATATCCCTTTCCTCACACTAATAATTGCTAAATGACACTTTGAAGCAGGAGTAAAAGACCTGCTTCCACTCTCTTCCACGTCCCTGTATTACAGTGCTAGCGATTTGGCGGGGCTATCTTATATACTGGGGGGCATATTCACTACTGATTGGCCTCTGGACCCCCTAGTCACTCCAATCACATTCCTAGCATCCTCCTGCCCCCTCAATTGGCTTTTACTGATGGTTCTGGTCCAGTCACATGCTTTTAAAGCCCAGTTCCTGTCCCATTGCATTTTGGTCGGTTCTGGTTGCCGAATTCCGAACCAATGGTCGACCCGAACCGTTCGATCATCCCTAGTGGTAAAAACCTCACCTACTTGCATGTGTTGCTCCTTTGCTGGCGGGATTACTTTTCCTGCTGCCTGACTTGTGAACACAGCTCAGTTTAAGTAGAATGTTCCTCAAAATGTGCAGGGGACATTTTCAGGAATGCCATACTTACTGGTCCCCCTTATCACCTTTACGTCACTACTGAACATAATTAGCAAACTTTGTATTTTCAAAAAAGCAAATTTTTTAAAGTGTGTATTTTACAATTGTCTTCATTACAATAAAGTGTTTTCAAAATGTGTTATGAACAACATAATGAATACAGCACACCTTACAGGCAATGTTGAGTTTGCACTATTGGACCTAATTGTAGTGATTACAAGAACATTTCTATAGTAACTGAAAATAAATTGTTCTCAAAATGCATTTATGCAGTTGTGAAATCTGAGTGGGCTTTCATGGAAAGTAAATATAAGAAAAGGAAAAAAGAGACCATTATATATTCTGTATTACTCTTCAAATGTGATTGAGCCACAAGGAGAGAAGCCTTGTTTCTGTATCTAACAGAGTCCCTGATGTTTAGAATATTGGCCTGTCAAGAGTTCTGTGTCTCATTGACAATGTCCTCTGGGCTTGCCTAAATGATTTAGTATCATGTTCACAACAAGCCCTTTTCCATTAAGTTGATGAACAAAATGTCATTTTTTTAAATTAATACATTGGTCACCATCTTCCAGAGCACAACCTATACTGACACATCTTAGTGCAACCTGAACTGAGCAGCTAAATAAAATGTATCTAATGGATACCTGAATACATGTTAAAAGTTCTCTTCATTATGAAACAAAATTTTGGCTTATTTTGTTTTTCTTAAATATAGATATTTTATGTCTTTATATTCTGGAAGCTAAATAATGAACTCAGATTTCAAGTGAACCTTAAAAGCTTCCAATTAATATAGAATGTTTGTCACATTACATTACAGTGGGACCTAGGGCAAATTGCCTTGCCAGTCTGTGTCACTGAGGAGCTTAGGAAGCGTGCGTGTGGTCAGTTCAAGAGTTGCTTAAAGCAATCGTATAATGATACACGATGGGATACATTTTCACCACTAGTACATTGTGAAAATCCATATAATAATAGTGCTTTTGTGATTAAAGGTCAGTTTGTCAGCAATAAATTTCCATGTGGTTATTTAAAGAAGTGTTTGATAATGTCATGTACCTAATGCATCAGTGAACGGGAAAAAAGTAAACACAAACTCAGTATGAAACATGCAAAAATCTTACTATAGATTGACCCATAATCATAGGAGAAAAGACAATGCAGACAATTCTGTGCTACTTTCTTGTAAAAGTAGCGCAGAATTATCTGTCCTATACAGTATTTTTAGTTTTATTTAACTTATAAAGGCGTGTTGACATAATTTCTAGTAAAATTCTAAGACTCCATGCACAAAAGGCAGTGAGCTGTGTTTGTAGACACAGGTCTCTGTCCCCTACAGCAGATACATAGAAGCTGATTAACTAGAAAGAAATAGTCTGTTCAGTTTGCAAGGGAATTTGCACTTTCCAAGAGAATTTTCTCTAAGCTCAATGAATGAGGTGAAGCTCTGCTAACTTCCATCTTCCAATTATGTGCAAACATGAATACACTTTCTTTTTATTCCTTGCACATAATTGGGTATTCCTTGCAAAGTAAGTTTCCACCACATTACAAAGCTAAGGGGATATTTCCTTGTAATATACACATTTTATTGCAAAGTGAACAGCCTGTTTGACTTTAGTAGAGTAAACCCATGGTCCTTAAAAGCAGATGCATTGGAATGGATAGTGATAACACACCTAGGGATCATGCAGATATAGATACCAGTGGCTAGAAATTGTTCAGGAGTAGGGTTGAGCGAACACGGACTGTATTATTCGTGTTCGTACCGAATAATTGGATTTTTGTTACCCGAACACGGACCCGAAAACTTTACTGTATATTCGGGTAAAAATCCGTGTTCGGTCATTTTATTTCCGGGTTTTGTATGCATTGGCGCGCTTTTCATGGCGGGCTTTCAACAGCCAATCAACAAGCCTTTAACTGGTGTGCCTTAAGCCATCCCAGCCATGCCTACAAATGTATTAGTAGCTGTGATTGGCCATCTGAAGCATGTGACCAAGTCTTTATAAGTTCGAGCCAGCGCCGCTGCGTCATTCTGCTGTGTAGTTCAGGGACAGAGCACACATCATACGTGCTGGCTGCTGATTAGGGACAGACAGGCAAAAATCATTTGTGTCCGGATAGAATTGAGGGACAGGTCAGAGTGTGTTAAGCAGGGCGAGTTGTAGGGCATTTTAGGGCGAGGCTGCTGATTTTTAGGGTCAGTGTTCTACAATCGATATTGCTGTGTGGGGGGGGGGGGTTTCAGTGACCGATCTTATCAATCCTCTTACGGAGAGGCTGGAGATAGGCAGGTGTCAGTGGTCCACATCGATTTTGCTGTGTGTGGGGTGCAATGAACACAATCTTTTTTTCCCACTGAGGAGGAGGGAGAAAAGTATTTTTCTATCAGTCACTGTGTGCAGCGTTTTTCCTTCAGTGCTGTGCTGTGCTGACTGTGATAATACACTGCTGTGTTCACATGTGCTATTATTGAGTTGTTTCAAAAATTATACACTTTTTTCTATTCCACTATTCAATATACAGCCTTGGGTTAAAAAAATTAAATTGTGGCATAGTCTGTACTAATCTAGTTAAAAGTTACAAACTTAAAAGGGGAATTTTTTTTTTCCCCTCCATAGCCTGCCGCAGAGCTGAATGATATAAGACACTGCTGTTCAAATGTGCTATTGATAAATCACACCAATTTTATATCATATTTTATATTCCGCTATTCAATAAAAACCTTTGGGTATAAACAATTAAATTGCGGGATAGTCTGTGTTGGTACGTGTGAGATACACCTTTCCAATTTTTGGGGTGCATCTCATACTTCCGAGGATTTGAGGGTGCTGCCTGTTCCGAACTCCTCCAACTCCTCATCTTGCCTTTGGGGGTACAAAAAATAGTAATTGGGGCCTAGTCTGGTTCTGTACGTGTGAGATACATACACTTTTTTTGATAATATTTTCTATTCCGCTATTCAATAAAAACCTTTGGGTATAAACAATTAAATTGCGGGATAGTCTGTGTTGGTACGTGTGAGATACACCTTTCCAATTTTTGGGGTTCATCTCATACTTCTGAAGATTTGAGGGTGCTGCCTGTTCCGTACTCCTCCTACTTCTCATCCTGCCTTTGGGGGTACAAAAAATAGTAATTGGGGCCTAGTCTGGTTCTGTACGTGTGAGATACATACACCTTTTTTTGATAATATTTTCTATTCCGCTATTCAATAAAAACCTTTGGGTATAAACAATTAAATTGCGGGATAGTCTGTGTTGGTACGTGTGAGATACACCTTTCCAATTTTTGGGGTGCATCTCATACTTCTGAGGATTTGAGGGTGCTGCCTGTTCCGAACTCCTCCTACTCCTCATCCTGCCTTTGGGGGTACAAAAAATAGTAATTGGGGCCTAGTTTGGTTCTGTACGTGTGAGATACATACACTTTTTTTGATAATATTTTCTATTCCGCTATTCAATAAAAACCTTTGGGTATAAACAATTAAATTGCGGGATAGTCTGTGTTGGTACGTGTGAGATACACCTTTCCAATTTTTGGGGTGCATCTCATACTTCTGAGGATTTGAGGGTGCTGCCTGTTCCGAACTCCTCCTACTCCTCATCCTGCCTTTGGGGGTACAAAAAATAGTAATTGGGGCCTAGTCTGGTTCTGTACATGTGAGATACATACACTTTTTTTGATAATATTTTCTATTCCTCTATTCAATAAAAACCTTTGGGTATAAACAATTAAATTGCGGGATAGTCTGTGTTGGTACGTGTGAGATACACCTTTCCAATTTTTGGGGTTCATCTCATACTTCTGAAGATTTGAGGGTGCTGCCTGTTCCGTACTCCTCCTACTTCTCATCCTGCCTTTGGGGGTACAAAAAATAGTAATTGGGGCCTAGTCTGGTTCTGTACGTGTGAGATACATACACCTTTTTTTGATAATATTTTCTATTCCGCTATTCAATAAAAACCTTTGGGTATAAACAATTAAATTGCGGGATAGTCTGTGTTGGTACGTGTGAGATACACCTTTCCAATTTTTGGGGTGCATCTCATACTTCTGAGGATTTGAGGGTGCTGCCTGTTCCGAACTCCTCCTACTCCTCATCCTGCCTTTGGGGGTACAAAAAATAGTAATTGGGGCCTAGTTTGGTTCTGTACGTGTGAGATACATACACTTTTTTTGATAATATTTTCTATTCCGCTATTCAATAAAAACCTTTGGGTATAAACAATTAAATTGCGGGATAGTCTGTGTTGGTACGTGTGAGATACACCTTTCCAATTTTTGGGGTGCATCTCATACTTCTGAGGATTTGAGGGTGCTGCCTGTTCCGAACTCCTCCTACTCCTCATCCTGCCTTTGGGGGTACAAAAAATAGTAATTGGGGCCTAGTCTGGTTCTGTGCATGTGAGATACATATACTTTTTTTGATAATATTTTCTATTCTGCTATTCAAAAAAAACACCTTTGGGTATAAACAATTAAATTGCGGGATAGTCTGTGTTGGTACGTGTGAGATACACCTTTCCAATTTTTGGGGTTCATCTCATATTTCTGAAGATTTGAGGGTGCTGCCTGTTCCGTACTCCTCCTACTCCTCATCCTGCCTTTGGGGGTACAAAAAATAGTAATTGGGGCCTAGTCTGGTTCTGTACATGTGAGATACATACACTTTTTTTGATAATATTTTCTATTCCGCTATTCAATAAAAACCTTTGGGTATAAACAATTAAATTGCGGGATAGTCTGTGTTGGTACGTGTGAGATACACCTTTCCAATTTTTGGGGTTCATCTCATACTTCTGAAGATTTGAGGGTGCTGCCTGTTCCGTACTCCTCCTACTCCTCATCCTGCCTTTGGGGGTACAAAAAATAGTAATTGGGGCCTAGTCTGGTTCTGTACGTGTGAGATACATACACTTTTTTTGATAATATTTTCTATTCCGCTATTCAATAAAAACCATTGGGTATAAACAATTAAATTGCGGGATAGTCTGTGTTGGTACGTGTGAGATACACCTTTCCAATTTTTGGGGTGCATCTCATACTTCTGAAGATTTGAGGGTGCTGCCTGTTCCGTACTCCTCCTTCTCCTCATCCTGCCTTTGGGGGTACAAAAAATAGTAATTGGGGCCTAGTCTGGTTCTGTACGTGTGAGATACATACACCGTTTTTTGATAATATTTTCTATTCCGCTATTCAATAAAAACCTTTGGGTATAAACAATTAAATTGCGGGATAGTCTGTGTTGGTACGTGTGAGATACACCTTTCCAATTTTTGGGGTTCATCTCATACTTCTGAAGATTTGAGGGTGCTGCCTGTTCCGTACTCCTCCTACTCCTCATCCTGCCTTTGGGGGTACAAAAAATAGTAATTGGGGCCTAGTCTGGTTCTGTACGTGTGAGATACATACACTTTTTTTGATAATATTTTCTATTCCGCTATTCAATAAAAACCTTTGGGTATAAACAATTAAATTGCGGGATAGTCTGTGTTGGTACGTGTGAGATACACCTTTCCAATTTTTGGGGTTCATCTCATACTTCTGAAGATTTGAGGGTGCTGCCTGTTCCGTACTCTTCCTACTGCTCATCCTGCCTTTGGGGGTACAAAAAATAGTAATTGGGGCCTAGTCTGGTTCTGTACGTGTGAGATACATACACTTTTTTTGATAATATTTTCTATTCCGCTATTCAATAAAAACCTTTGGGTATAAACAATTAAATTGCGGGATAGTCTGTGTTGGTACGTGTGAGATACACCTTTCCAATTTTTGGGGTGCATCTCATACTTCTGAGGATTTGAGGGTGCTGCCTGTTCTGAACTCCTCCTACTCCTCATCCTGCCTTTGGGGGTACAAAAAATAGTAATTGGGGCCTAGTCTGGTTCTGTACGTGTGAGATACATACACTTTTTTTGATAATATTTTCTATTCCGCTATTCAATAAAAACCTTTGGGTATAAACAATTAAATTGCGGGATAGTCTGTGTTGGTACGTGTGAGATACACCTTTCCAATTTTTGGGGTGCATCTCATACTTCCGAGGATTTGAGGGTGCTGCCTGTTCCGAACTCCTCCTACTCCTCATCCTGCCTTTGGGGGTACAAAAAATAGTAATTGGGGCCTAGTCAGGTTCTGTACGTGTGAGATACATACACTTTTTTTGAAAATATTTTCTATTCCGCTATTTAATCTACACCTTTGGGTAAAAACAATTAACTTGCGGGATAGTCTGTGTCGGTACGTGTGAGATACATACACCTTTTGATATCATATTTTCTATTCCGCTATTTAATCAAAACCTTTGGGTATAAACAATTAAATTGCGGGATAGTCTGTGTCGGTACGTGTGAGATACATACACCTTTTGATATCATATTTTCTATTCCGCTATTCAATCTACACCTTTGTGTAAAAACAATTAAATTGCGGGATAGTCTGTGTCGGTACGTGTGAGATACACCTTGCCAATTTTTGGGGCGCATCTCATACTGCCGAGGATTTGAGGGTGCTTCAGTCTGCCTCCTGCCTGTTCCGAACTCCTCCTACTCCTCATCCTGCCTTTAGGGTACAAAAAATTGTAATCGGGGCCTAGTTTGTGTTTGTACGTGTGAGATACACCGTTTTGTAAAATTTGTCCTATTCCGCTATTCAATATACACCCTGTTTGAGTGTAAAAAATTAAATTGCGGGATAGTCTGTATCGGTACATGTGAGATACATCTTTTTAAATTTGTTTGGCGCATCTCCTTCTACCGCCGAGGATTGCAAGGCACTTCAGTTTGCCTCCTGTTCCCAACTCCTCCTACTCCTCTTCCTCATCCTGCCTTTAGGGTACAAAAAATTGTAATCGGGCCTAGTCTGTGTTTGTACGTGTGAAATACACCGTATTATAAAATTTTTCCTATTACGCTATTCAATATACACGCTTTTGGAGTGTAAAAAATTAAATTACGGCATAGTCTGTATCGGTACGTGTGAGATGCACCTTTTAAATTTGTTTGGCGCATCTCCTTTCACCGCCAAGGATTGCAGGGTGCTTCAGTTTGCCTCCTGTTCCCAACTCCTCCTACTCCTCATCCTGCCTTTAGGGTACAAAAAATTGTAATCGGGGCCTAGTTTGTGTTTGTACGTGTGAGATACACCGTTTTGTAAAATTTGTCCTATTCCGCTATTCAATATACACCCTGTTTGAATGTAAAAAATTAAATTGCGGGATAGTCTGTATCGGTACATGTGAGATACACCTTTTTAAATTTTGTTTGGCGCATCTCCTTCTACCGCCGAGGATTGCAAGGCACTTCAGTTTGCCTCCTGTTCCCAACTCCTCCTACTCCTCTTCCTCATCCTGCCTTTAGGGTACAAAAAATTGTAATCGGTTCTAGTCTGTGTTTGTACGTGTGAGATACACCGTATTATAAAATTTTTCCTATTACGCTATTCAATATACACGCTTTTGGAGTGTAAAAAATTAAATTACGGCATAGTCTGTATCGGTACGTGTGAGATACACCTTTTAAATTTGTTTGGCGCATCTCCTTTCACCGCCAAGGATTGCAGGGCGCTTCAGTTTGCCTCCTGTTCCCAACTCCTCCTACTCCTCATCCTGCCTTTAGGGTACAAAAAATTGTAATCGGGGCCTAGTTTGTGTTTGTACGTGTGAGATACACCGTTTTGTAAAATTTCTCCTATTCCGCTATTCAATATACACCCTGTTTGAGTGTTAAAAATTAAATTGCGGGATAGTCTGTATCGGTACATGTGAGATACACCTTTTTAAATTTTGTTTGGCGCATCTCCTTCTACCGCCGAGGATTGCAAGGCGCTTCAGTTTGCCTCCTGTTCCCAACTCCTCCTACTCCTCTTCCTCATCCTGCCTTTAGGGTACAAAAAATTGTAATCGGGCCTAGTCTGTGTTTGTACGTGTGAGATACACCGTATTATAAAATTTTTCCTATTACGCTATTCAATATACACGCTTTTGGAGTGTAAAAAATTAAATTACGGCATAGTCTGTATTGGTACGTGTGAGATACACCTTTTAAATTTGTTTGGCGCATCTCCTTTCACCGCCAAGGATTGCAGGGCGCTTCAGTTTGCCTCCTGTTCCCAACTCCTCCTACTCCTCTTCCTCATTCTCCCTTTAGGGTACAAAAAAATTTAATCGGGGGCCTAGTCTGTGTTTGTACTTGTGAGACACACCATTTTTTATCCTTTTTACTATTCCGCTATTCAATATACACCCTTTTGGGGTAAAAAACATTAAATTGCGGCATAGTTTGCATATTTGACTGTGAGATACACCCGTGCGATACTGTTGTTGTTTTGTTCCCCTATTCAATAAACACCTTTCTAGGGCAAGATCATAAATTACAGAAATATGAGGAGACCGTCAAATAGGGGCCGTGGCCTGGGTCGTGGTGCTGCTGGTAGAGCTCCTGTTGCAAGGAGAGGACGTGGTCGATCTGTGCCAGCTACACGCACAAGTGAAACACCTTCCTCAAGTGTTAGTAGGCGACAGAACCTGCATCAGTATTTGGTAGGGCATCATACGCCTCTAGAAGTGATGATGCCAGAACACGTAGAGGCGATAGTAGATTGGTTTGCTGCTGACAGTGCCTCCAGTTCCTTCACATTGTCTCCCCCCAGTCTACTGCAGAAAGGTCAGAGTTGGCACCTGCAGCCGATGTCCAACCGTCTTTCACCTCACCCCCTTGCAAATCAGGCAAGCAGTCTGAGCCCCAAGCCATACAGCAGTCTCTTCTTCTTTTTGATGACTCTGTCAGCAGGGTTTCCCAGGGCCATCCACCTAGCCCTGCCCCAGAAGTGGAAGAGATTGAGTGCAGCGATGCCCAACCACTTATTTCTCAATATGAGTACATGCAAGGACCATCGCAGCACGTCTCCGATGATGACGAAACGCAGGTGCCAACTGCTGCGGCGTTCAGAATTGTGGAGACCGACAAGGAGGGCAGGGGTGAAGACTGGGTGGAAGATGATGTGGAGGACAATGAGGTCCTCGACCCCACATGGAATGAAGGTCATGCAGGTGACCTGAGTAGTTTGGAGGAAGAGGCGGTGGTCGCACAGAGCCACCAGCACAGCAGAAGAGGGAGCAGGGTGCAGAAGCGGAGCGGCCGTGCCCTAGACACTACGCCTGCTACTGCCCAACGCAGCAAGGGAACGAGCGCAGCAAAGCCAGCTCAAAGGAGTTCTCTAGCGTGGAAGTTCTTTAGAAAATGTGCTGATGACAGGACACGAGTGGTTTGCACCCTGTGCAATCAGAGCCTGAAGCGAGGCATAAACCTTTTCAACCTGAGCACAACCTGCATGATCAGGCATCTAAGTGCAAAGCACGAGCTGCAGTGGAGTAGACACCTTCAAAACCAAGAAACGTCTCTGGCTCATCCTGCTTCCTCTTCTACTGCAGTCTCGGCTGCTCCATCCACATCTGTAGTGATACCAGCACCTGCCACCCCGCAAACAGACGATCTGTCAGCAAAACCACCACCTGGGTCACCAACCATCTCCACAATGTCCCGTGGAAGCGTTCAGCTTTCCACCTCCCAAACACTTGAGAGGAAGAGGAAGTACCCCCCTACCCACCCGCGATCCCTGGCCCTGAATGCCAGCATTTCAAAATGCTTGGCCTTTGAAATGCTGTCATTCCGTCTGGTGGAGACGCACAGTTTTAAAAACCTTATGTCGGTGGCTGTCCCACAGTACGTCGTTCCCAGCCGCCACTACTTTTCCAGGCAAGCCATCCCTTCCCTGCACAACCAAGTGGGGGAAAAAATCAGGTGTGCACTGCGCAACGCCATCTGTGGCAAGGTCCACCTAACTACCGATACGTGGACCAGTAAGCACAGTCAGGGGCGTTATATCTCCCTAACGGCACACTGGGTAAATGCAGTGGCGGATGGGCCTGAGGCGGATAGCAATTTGGCGCATGTCCTTCCACCACCGAGGATTGCAGGGCGCTTCAGTTTGCCTCCTGTTCCTAACTCCTGCTACTCCGCTTGCTCATCCTCTACTGCCTCCTCATCCGGACAGCGTAACACCTTCACCACCAACTTCAGCACGGCCAGGGGTAAACGACAGCAGGCAGTTTTAAAACTTGCCTGTTTGGGGGGAAAAACCACACACCGCGCAGGAGTTGTGGAGGAGCATGGAACAGCAGACAAATGAGTGGTTGCTGCCAGCGAGCCTCAAGCCCGGCCTGGTGGTGTGCGATAACGGGCGAAATCTCATAGCAGCTCTGGGCCTAGCCGGTTTGACGCACATCCCTTGCCTGGCGCATGTGCTGAATTTGGTGGTGCAGAGGTTCCTTAAAAACTACCCCGATATGTCAGAGCTGCTGCAGAAAGTGCAGGCCGTCTGTGCGCACTTTCGGCATTCTCACCCTGCTGATGCTCGCCTGTCAGTGCTGCAGCGTAACTTCGGCCTTCCCGCTCACCGCCTCATATGTGACGTGCCCACAAGGTGGAACTCCACCTTGCACATGCTGGAAAGACTGTGCGAGCAGCAGCAGGCCATAGTGGAGTTTCAGCTGCAGTCATTCACAAGGGGCTCCGAGGGTGGGTTCCGCCAGGGACACAATTGTCCAGCAGGGGCACAGTTCTGGAGGATGAGGAGGATGAGGAGGAGGAGCTGGAGGAGGAGATGGAACCATGTTCACAGCAGGGTGGCACCCAGGCCAGCTCATGGCCATCACTGGTGCGTTGCTGGGGGGATACAGAGGACACAGAGGATACACCTCCCACAGAGGACAGCCTTTCGTTGCCTCTGGGCAGCCTGGCACACATGAGCGATTACATGCTGCAGTGTCTCCACAACGACCGCCGAGTTGCCCACATTCTAACTTGTGCTGATTACTGGGTGGCCACGCTGCTGGATTCCCGTTACAAGGACAACGTACCGTCCTTAATTCACTCACTGGAGCGCGATCGCAAGATGCGCGAGTACAAGTGCACGCTGGTAGACGCGATGCTGCTGGCATTCCCACCTGACAGCGGGGCCACAGTGGAAGCACAAGGCAGAGGAGGAGGAGGAAGAGGTCGCCAATGCAACCAGGGCACCGCCAGCACCTCAGAAGGCAGGGTTAGCATGGCCGAAATGTGGAAAAGCTTTGTCAGCACGCCACAACAAACAGCAGCACCAGCAGCTCATATGGAACGTCTTAGCAGGAGGCAGCATTTCACCAACATGGTGGAGCAGTATGTTTGCACACGCCTAGACGTACTGAATGAGGGGTCTGCCCCCTTCAACTTCTGGGTCTCCAAATTGGGCACATGGCCTGAGCTTGCCCTTTACGCCTTGGAGGTGTTGGCGTGCCCTGCAGCCAGTGTATTATCTGAACGGGTAATTAGCGCGGCTGGGGGCGTTATCACAGACAAGCGCAGCCGCCTGTCCAGAGACAATGTGGACAAGCTCACGTTCATTAAAATGAACCAGGCATGCATCCCACGGGACTTTTCCGTACCTTGTGAAGAATAGCGATGGATACCGACCTTACCCAGCCATTGTTCTATTTTTGCTCTTTCTCACTCTTTTGGGGTGTACCCCATTTAAAATTTCTGAAAAAAAACAGTGTTGGCTACCTCTTCCTCCTCAGGGCCAGATTAACATAGGGGCTATTGGAGCTGCAGCTCCAGGCCCCTACCTTAATATAGGCCCCGGGTTGGCCATATTCACTGTTACCGCTCTTCTGTCACTTGTAAACACAGAAGTCTGGCTTCTATGCTCGCTTCCCCAGGCAGCTCCCTCAGAACCTCCCCACACAGCACGAAGGCCGGACAAGGAGGGACAGATGCCGATGTATGGATGTGTTTATGGGCTTCAGAGACAGCATCCCATGTTGAATTAGGCATGCATGGCTGCACCCTTCCTCCTCTGGGTGCATGCCAAGCCACAACTCTTAAGGCCCTTCAAAATCCTCAGCACCAAGCCCATGATGCTCTTAATCCGGCCCTGGTCCTCCTCCACCGCCGCTTCCACCTACACCGCCCATAGGTGTGCGCAGCCTATTGCATTAGGGTGTGCACCCCAAAGTTTAAATACACATGCATGTGTTTGCCTACATGTACATGGCCCCAATACATTACTCTCCCTGCTGGCAAAGTGAAATAGAGCAGAGTAGGTCCGAGGGAGATCTTTCCCATCTCCTCACTGGCAAACAGAGCGATAATGCTATGTGCCCTAGGTGATTAGGGTGTGCCCAGGTACACACGGCACACCCTGTGCGCACGCCTATGACACCGCCACATCCACCAACACCTCAACCTCCCTCCTACTCCATATGGGCCTCGTCCTTCAGAGATGAAGAACATTGTTTTATTTCTCTGTTTTTTTTTTTGTTGTTTTAAGTTATTTCCCTATCCACATTTGTTTGCAGAGCACTTGCCATGCTCTTAACTACGTTTTTCTGCCATTTGCAGCACTCTAGCCCTTTCCATTGGTGTTTTAGAGCCATTTTAGTGCCTGAAAGTTTGGGTCCCCATTTACTTCAATGGGGTTCGGTGTCCGGGAAAAGTTCGGCAAAAGTCCGGGACAGGGACCCGGACTTTTTTTTTCAAGTTCGGCCGAACCCGCCGAACACGGACATCCAGGTGTCCGCTCAACTCTATTCAGGAGTTCACTCTTGTGCACACCAATGTATGTGCCTGTGTTAACAAATGTGGCAAATCAGAAAGAGAAATTCAAAGAATCACCTTTGGAAATCATTTTTTAATGTAGGCACAAAGTGTTACCACTATGCTGCCGGAGTTATTTTTATGCTTTTTTACACACATGATAACAAAAAACAAATTAAGCTGGAAGATTAATTAAAAGCCCAAAGCAGATTAGATTTTCTGAAAGCAGAGATCCTGGAGAATACAATGGTGGTAGTTCAATTTTTTTTTTAATTTCACACCATTTTAGCATATTGATTTATTAAGCCCAAAGTTTCAACAAAAAATACATTGAAGCATACACTAATGTTAATTTTAGTGCACTCAAATGCCATACATTATTAATAAATTTAGGATAAAATATAAAAGAATAGGTTGCACCAAATAAATAGGTACACAAACAATTTCAAGCCTTAAAGTGGTTCTAAAGGCATTAAGATAAAAAACCTTCTGTGTACAGCAGCCCTCCTAATACTTATCTGAGCCCCAACTTGATCTGGTGATGTTGCATGAGCAACTCAGCTGTCCAGAAAAAGGACACACAGAGCAGCGGCTCGGCTCAGGTGCCTCAACAGCAAGCTTCTTACTGTGGGGACACTCAGCAGAAGGGAGGGGCCAAGAGCGCTAGCGAGGCACCCAAGAAGAGAAGGATGTGGACTGCTCTGTGAAAAACCACTACACAGAGAAGGTAAGTATAACATGTTTGTTTTTTTTAAACAAAAAAACTAAGACTTTAGTATCACTTTATAATTGTGTTTACCCAAAAAATGGCTATGAACTTCGATACCCAATATTTTCCTCTCACTCATGTTACATGCATAACATTTTGTAACATGAGTAGCAAAATCAATGTTTTTGTACGTAACCACTACTGACATGACCATTTACATATGTGTGTGTGTGCATGGGGATAGGCTCAAAATTCTTGTTGGGAAATGTCAAATATATATTTTTTTCACTTAACTTTATTGCTATTAAACTGGGGACCAATAGCCCCCTATAAGACAGTATTTTTAAAGCAGAGATCCACCCAAAAGTGTAACTTCCGCTCATCTGCCCCTCCTCTGGTGCCACATTTGGCATCTTTCAGGGGGTAGGGGGGAATGGGTACCTGTTTTTGACAAGTAGACTTCTCTTCTTCCGGGAGACTGCGCCGTGGTGCCGTCCCTCGGAAGTTTGGCCCTCCTCCTCATTTCCCTGTCACCAGGCCAATTAGAAAAAGCAGTGTGCTTCACCCAAGCGCAGTAAGGAATGGACTGTAAATCTGAAAGGCTTCACTGCTGGTTTCCCTAAGAACGAATGGTGGCGGCAGCACCCAGCAGCTGATCCGAAAATCAGTTGAATTGCTGACATTATGGGCTCCCTGGACAGGCAAATGTCTATATATTTAAAGTCAGCAGCTACAGTATTTGTAGTTGCTGACTTTTAGTTTTTTTCCAGCTGAAACACCTCTTTAATGTGACATATTTTCTTTAATGAGACATTAGGAGTAGGGTTGAGCGAACAGTTTTAAATTAGAGGGGCAAAGGTTTAAAAGTAATATGAGGAAGTATTACTTTACTGAGAGAGTAGTGGATGCATGGAATAACCTTCCTGCAGAAGTGGTAGCTGCAAATACAGTGAAGGAGTTTAAAAATGCATGGGATAGGCATAAGGCTATCCTTCATATAAGATAGGGCCAGGGACTATTCATAGGATTCAGATATATTGGGCAGACTAGATGGGCCAAATGGTTCTTATCTGCCGACACATTCTATGTTTCTATGTTTCTATAACGTGCAGTCTAGAGATCTAGAAAGCTCACAATTAGGGTTGAGTGAACACGGACTGTATTATTCGTGTTCGTACCGAATAATTGGATTTTTGTTACCCGAACACGGACCCGAAAACTTTACTGTATGTTCGGGTAAAAATCCGTGTTCGGTCATTTTATTTCCGGGTTTTGCATGCATTGGCGCGCTTTTCATGGCGGGCTTTCAACAGATAATCAACAAGCATTTAACTGGTGTGCCTAAGCCATCCCAGCCATGCCTACAAATGTATTAGTAGCTGTGATTGGCCGTCTGAAGCATGTGACCAAGTCTTTAAAAGTTCGAGGCAGCGCCGCTGCGGCGTCATTCTTCTGTTTAGTTCAGGGAAAGAGCACACATCAACGTGCTGGCTGCTGATTAGGGACAGACAGGAAAAAAAAACATTTGTGTCCGGATAGAATTGTAGGCATTTTAGGGGGAGAGTCTGCTGATTTTTAGGGTCAGTTTTCTACGATCGATTTTGCTGTGTGGGAGGGGTTTGCAGTGACCGATCTACGATCTTATCAATCCTTTTAGGGAGAGAGTCTGCTGATTTTTAGGGTCAGTGTGTTCTACAAACTACAATCGATATTGCTGTGTGGGGTGGGGTTTGCAGTAACCGATCTACGATCTTATCAATCCTTTTAGGGAGAGAGTCTGCTGATTTTTAGGGTCAGTGTGTTCTACAAACTACAATCGATATTGCTGTGTGGGGTGGGGTTTGCAGTGACCGATCTACAATCTTATCAATCCTTTTAGGGAGAGAGTCTGCTGATTTTTAGGGTCAGTGTGTTCTACAAACTACAATCGATATTGCTGTGTGGGGTGGGGTTTGCAGTGACCGATCTACGATCTTATCAATCCTTTTAGGGAGAGAGTCTGCTGATTTTTAGGGTCAGTGTGTTCTACAAACTACAATCGATATTGCTGTGTGGGGTGGGGTTTGCAGTGACCGATCTACGATCTTATCAATCCTTTTAGGGAGAGAGTCTGCTGATTTTTAGGGTCAGTGTGTTCTACAAACTACAATCGATATTGCTGTGTGGGGTGGGATAGGAGATAGGCAGGTGTCAGTGGTCCACATCCATTTTGCTGTGTGTGGGGTGCAGTGAACACAATCTTTTTAGGGTGCAGTGAACACAAGCATTTTGGGGCGCAGTGAACACAATTTTTTTGGGGTGCAGTGAACACAATCTTTTTTGCCCACTGAGGAGGAGGGAGAAAAGTATTTTTCTATCAGGCACTGTGTGCAGCGTTTTTCCTTCAGCTGTGCTTTGCTGACTGATCATACACTGCTGTGTTCAGTTCACATGTGCTATTGAGTGGTTTCAAAAATCATACACTTTTTTTCTATTCCACTATTCAATATACAGCCTTGGGTTAAAAAAAATAAATTGTGGCCTGCAGCAGAGCTGAATGATATTTGGGGTTTTTGGGGTTCATCTCATACTTCTGAAGATTTGAGGGTGCTGCCTGTTCCAAACTCCTCCTACTCCTCATCCAGCCTTTTAGGGGTACAAACAATAGTAATTGGGGCCTAGTGTGCTTCTGTACGTGTGAGATACATACACTTTTTTTGATCATATTTTCTATTCCGCTATTCAATAAAAACCTTTGGGGATCAGATAAATTACGGGATAGTCTGTGTTGGTACGTGTGAGATCCACCTTTCCAAGTTTTTGGGGTTCATCTCATACTTCTGAAGATTTGAGGGTGCTGCCTGTTCCAAACTCCTCCTACTCCTCATCCTGCCTTTAGGGGTACAAACAATAGTAATTGGGGCCTAGTGTGCTTCTGTACGTGTGAGATACATACACTTTTTTTGATCATATTTCCTATTCCGCTATTCAATAAAAACCTTTGGGGATCAATTAAATTGAGGGATAGTCTGTGTTGGTACATGTGAGATTCACCTTTCCAAGTTTTTGGGGTTCATCTCATACTTCTGAAGATTTGAGGGTGCTGCCTGTTCCAAACTCCTCCTACTCCTCATCCTGCCTTTAGGGGTACAAACAATAGTAATTGGGGCCTAGTGTGCTTCTGTACGTGTGAGATACATACACTTTTTTTGATCATATTTCCTATTCCGCTATTCAATAAAAACCTTTGGGGATCAATTAAATTGCAGGATAGTCTGTGTTGGTACATGTGAGATCCACCTTTCCAAGTTTTTGGGGTTCATCTCATACTTCTGAAGATTTGAGGGTGCTGCCTGTTCCAAACTCCTCCTACTCCTCATCTGGCCTTTAGGGGTACAAACAATAGTAATTGGGGCCTAGTGTGCTTCTGTACGTGTGAGATACATACACTTTTTTTGATCATATTTCCTATTCCGCTATTCAATAAAAACATTTGGGGATCAATTAAATTGCGGGATAGTCTGTGTTGGTACGTGTGAAATCCACCTTTCCAAGTTTTTGGGGTTCATCTCATACTTCTGAAGATTTGAGGGTGCTGCCTGTTCCATACTCCTCCTACTCCTCATCCTGCCTTTAGGGGTACAAACAATAGTAATTGGGGCCTAGTGTGGTTCTGTATGTGTGAGATACATACACTTTTTTTGATCATATTTCCTATTCCGCTATTCAATAAAAACCTTTGGGGATCAATTAAATTGCGGGATAGTCTGTGTTGGTACGTGTGAGATTCACCTTTCCAAGTTTTTGGGGTTCATCTCATACTTCTGAAGATTTGAGGGTGCTGCCTGTTCCATACTCCTCCTACTCCTCATCCAGCCTTTTAGGGGTACAAACAATAGTAATTGGGGCCTAGTGTACTTCTGTACGTGTGAGATACATACACTTTTTTTGATCATATTTTCTATTCCGCTATTCAATAAAAACCTTTGGGGATCAGTTAAATTGCGGGATAGTCTGCGTTGGTACGTGTGAGATCCACCTTTTCAAGTTTTTGGGGTTCATCTCATACTTCCGAAGATTTGAGGGTGCTGCCTGTTCCAAACTCCTCCTACTCCTCATCCTGCCTTTAGGGGTACAAACAATAGTAATTGGGGCCTAGTGTGCTTCTGTACGTGTGAGATACATACACTTTTTTTGATCATATTTCCTATTCCGCTATTCAATAAAAACCTTTGGGGATCAATTAAATTGCGGGATAGTCTGTGTTGGTATGTGTGAGATCCACCTTTCCAAGTTTTTGGGGTTCATCTCATACTTCTGAAGATTTGAGGGTGCTGCCTGTTCCATACTCCTCCTACTCCTCATCCAGCCTTTTAGGGGTACAAACAATAGTAATTGGGGCCTAGTGTGCTTCTGTACGTGTGAGATACATACACTTTTTTGATCATATTTCCTATTCCTCTATTCAATAAAAACCTTTGGGGATCAGTTAAATTGCGGGATAGTCTGTGTTGGTACGTGTGAGATACACCTTTCCAATTTTTGGGGCGCATCTCATACTGCCGAGGATTTGAGGGTGCTTCAGTGTGCCTCCTGCCTGTTCCGAACTCCTCCTACTCCTCATCCTGCCTTTAGGGTACAAAAAATTGTAATCGGGGCCTAGATTGTGTTTGTACGTGTGAGATACACCGTTTTGTAAAATTTCTCCTATTCCGCTATTCAATATACACCCTGTTTGAGTGTAAAAAATTAAATTGCGGGATAGTCTGTACCGGTACATGTGAGATACACCCTTTTAAATTTGTTTGGCGCATCTCCTTCTACCGCGAGGATTGCAGGGCGCTTCAGTTTTTGCTCCTGTTCCCAACTCCTCCTACTCCTCTTCCTCATCCTGCCTTTAGGGTACAAAAAATTGTAATCGGGGCCTAGTCTGTGTTTGTACGTGTGAGATACACCGTATTATAACATTTTTCCTATTCCGCTATTCAATATACACCCTTTTGGAGTGTAAGAAAATTAAATTACGGCATAGTCTGTATCGGTACGTGTGAGATACACCTTTTAAATTTGTTTGGCGCATCTCCTTCCACCGCCAAGGATTGCAGGGCGCTTCAGTTTGCCTCCTGTTCCCAACTCCTCCTACTCCTCTTCCTCATCCTCCCTTTAGGGTACAAAAAATTTTAGTCGGGGGCCTAGTCTGTGTTTGTACGTGTGAGATACACCGTTTTTTTATCCTTTTTCCAATCCTGCTATTCAATACACACCCTTTTGGGGTAAAAAACATTAAATTGCGGCATAGTTTGCATATTTGACTGTCAGATACACCCGTGTGATACTGTTGTTGTTTTGTTCCGCTATTCAATAAACACCTTTCTAGGGCAAGATCATAAATTACAGAAATATGAGGAGACCGCCAAATAGGGGCCATGGCCTGGGTCGTGGTGCTGCTGGTAGAGCTCCTGTTGCAAGGAGAGGACATGGTCGATCTGTGCCAGCTACACGCACAAGTGAAACACCTTCCACAAGTGTGAGTAGGCGACAGAACCTGCAGCAGTATTTGGTAGGGCATAATGCGCCTCTAGACGTGATGAGGCCTGAAGAAGTACAGGCGATAGTAGATTGGGTTGCTGACAGTGCCTCCAGTTCCTTCACATTGTCTCCCACCCAGTCTACTGCAGAAAGGTCAGAGTTGGCACCTGCAGCCAATGTCCAACCGTCTTTCACCTCACCCCCTTGGAAATCAGGCAAGCAGTCTGAGCCCCAATCCATAGAGCAGTCTCTTGTTCTTTTTGAGGACTCTGTCAGCAGGGTTTCCCAGGGCCATCCACCTAGCCCTGCTCCAGAAGTGGAAGAGATTGAGTGCAGCGATGCCCAACCACTTATTTCTCAAGATGAGTACATGCAAGGACCATCGCAGCACGTCTCCGATGATGACGAAATGCAGGTGCCAACTGCTGCGGCGTTCAGCATTGTGGAGACCGACAAGGAGGGCAGGGGTGAAGACTGGGTGGAAGATGATGTGGAGGACGATGAGGTCCTCGACCCCACATGGAATGAACGTCATGCAGGTGACCTGAGTAGTTTGGAGGAAGAGGCGGTGGTCGCACAGAGCCACCAGCACAGCAGAAGAGGGAGCAGGGTGCAGAAGCGGAGCGGCCGTGCCCTAGACACTACGCCCGCTACTGCCCAATGCAGTCAGCTCAAAGGAGTTCTCTAGCGTGGAAGTTCTTTAGAAAATGTGCTGATGATAGGACACGAGTGGTTTGCACCCTGTGCAATCAGAGCCTGAAGCGAGGCATAAACCTTCTCAACCTGAGCACAACCTGCATGTAGACACCTTCAAAACCAAGAAACGTCTCTGGCTCATCCTGCTTCCTCTTCTGCTGCAGTCTCGGCCGCTCCAGCCACATCTGTAGTGATACCGGCACCTGCCACCCCGCAAACAGAGGATCTGTCAGCAAAACCACCACCTGGGTCACCAACCGTCTCCACAATGTCTCGTTGAAGCGTTCAGCTTTCCATCTCCCAAACACTTGAGAGGAAGAGGAAGTACCCCCCTACCCATCCGCGATCCCTGGCCCTGAATGCCAGCATTTCAAAATTCTTGGCCTTTGAAATGCTGTCATTCCGTCTGGTGGAGACGCACAGTTTTAAAAACCTTATGTCGGTGGCTGTCCCACAGTAAGTCTTGCCCAGCCGCCACTACTTTTCCAGGCAAGCCATCCCTTCCCTGCACAACCAAGTGGAGGAAAAATCAGGTGTGCACTGCGCAACGCCATCTGTGGCAAGGTCTACCTAACTACCGATACGTGGACCAGTAAGCGCGGTTAGGGGCGTTATATCTCCCTAACGGCACACTGGGTAAATGCAGTGGCGGATGAGCCTGAGGCAGATAGCAATTTGGCGCATGTCCTTCCACCACCGAGGATTGCAGGGCGCTTCAGTTTGCCTCCTGTTCCTAACTCCTCCTACTCCGCTTCCTCATCCTCTACCGCCTCCTCATCCGGACAGCGTAACACCTTCACCACCAACTTCAGCACGGCCAGGGGTAAATGACAGCAGGCAGTTTTACAACTTGCCTGTTTGGGGGACAAATCACACACCGCGCAGGAGTTGTGGAGGAGCATGGAACAGCAGACAAATGAGTGGTTGCTGCCAGCGAGCCTCAAGCCCGGCCTGGTGGTGTGCAATAACGGGCAAAATCTCATAGCAGCTCTGGGCCTAGCCGGTTTGACGCACATCCCTTGCCTGGCGCATGTGCTGAATTTGGTGGTGCAGAGGTTCCTTAAAAACTACCCCGATATGTCAGAGCTGCTGCAGAAAGTGCAGGCCGTCTGTGCGCACTTTCGGCGTTCTCACCCTGCTGCTGCTCGCCTGTCAGCACTGCAGCGTAACTTCGGCCTTCCCGCTCACCGCCTCATATGTGACGTGCCCACAAGGTGGAACTCCACCTTGCACATGCTGCAAAGGCTGTGCGAGCAGCAGCAGGCCATAGTGGAGTTTCAGCTGCAGCACGCACGCGTGAGTCGCTCTGCGGAACAGCACCACTTCACCACCAATAACTGGGCCTCCATGCGAGACCTGTGTGCCTTGTTGCGCTTTTTTGAGTACTCCACCAACATGGCCAGTGCCGATGACGCCGTTCTCAGCTTAACTATCCCACTTCTATGCCTCCTTGAAAAAACAATTCGGGCGATGATGGAAGAGGATGTGGCACAGGATGAGGAGGAGGAGGAGGAGGATGAAGAGGTAACATTTCCAAGGCTTTCAGGGCAGTCATTCGCAAGGGGCTCCGAGGGTGGGTTCCTGCACACACAAATGCCAGGGACACAATTGTCCAGCAGGGGCACAGTTCTGGAGGATGAGGAGGAGGAGCTGGAGGAGGAGATGGAACCATGTTCACAGCAGGGTGGCACCCAGGCCAGCTCATGGCCATCACTGGTGCATGGCTGGGGGGATACAGAGGACACGGACGATACACCTCCCACAGAGGACAGCCTTTCGTTGCCTCTGGGCAGCCTGGCACACATGAGCGATTACATGCTGCAGTGTCTCCACAATGACCGCCGAGTTGCCCACATTCTAACTTGTGCTGATTACTGGGTGGCCACGCTGGTAGACGCGATGCTGCTGGCATTCCCACCTGACAGCGGGGCCACAGTGGAAGCACAAGGCAGAGGAGGAGGAGGAGGAGGAGGAGGAGGAGGAAGAGGTCGCCAACGCAACCAGGGCACCGCCAGCACCTCAGAAGGCAGGGTTAGCATGGCCGAAATGTGGAAAAGCTTTGTCAGCACGCCACAACAAACAGCAGCACCAGCAGCTCATATGGAATGTCTTAGCAGGAGGCAGAATTTCATCAACATGGTGGAACAGTATGTGTGCACACGCCTAGACGTACTGAATGAGGGGTCTGCCCCCTTCAACTTCTGGGTCTCCAAGTTGGGCACATGGCCTGAGCTTGCCCTTTACGCCTTGGAGGTGCTGGCGTGCCCTGCAGCCAGTGTATTATCTGAACGGGTATTTAGCACGGCTGGGGGCGTTATCACAGACTAGTGCAGCCGCCTGTCCAGAGACAATGTGGACAAGCTCACGTTCATTAAAATGAACCAGGCATGGATCCCACGGGACTTTTCCGTACCTTGTGAAGAATAGCGATGGATACCGACCTTACCCAGCCATTGTTCCATTTTTGCTCTTTCTCACTCTTTTGGGGTGTACCCTCATTTAAAATTTGTGAAAAGAAGCAGTGTTGGCTACCTTGTCCTCCTCAGGGCCAGATTAATGTAGGGGCTATTGGAGCTGCAGCTCCAGGCCCCTACCTTTATATAGGCCCCGGGTTGGCCATATTCACTGTTACCAGTGCACAAAGCAAGGTCCTTATCTCAACCGACAGATGAATTAGAGCGGAGACTGCAAGCCAGGCCTTCTTGTCCATATCAGTGCCTGACCTCACAAATGTGCCTCTGGCAGAATGGTCAGACATTCCCATAGACACACTACTAAACCTTGTGGACAGCCTTCCCAGAAGAGTTGGGGCTTTTATAGCTGCAAAGGGTGGGCCAACACAATATTGAACCCTATGGACTAAGACTGGGATGCTAATAAAGTTCATGTGTGTGTAAAGGCAGGCGTCCAAATAATTTTGACAATATAGAGTATGACATATGACAGTAAAAGGCAGTTAAAGCTTATAGAGGTGACGATACTTAAAGGCAAAAAGTCTAAATACTACTGTTGAAAATGAAGATTAAACAATAGTCCTCATTGTATTAACCAGTTCTAGATCGGGAGGATTTGCCCCCTTAATGACCAGGCCATTTTTTGCGATTCGGCACTGTGTTACTTTAAAAGAAAATTGCGTGGTTGCGCGACGCTGTATCGAAATAAAATGTATGTCCTTTTTTCCCCACAAATTGAAAAAAATATATTTTGGTGGTATTTGATCACCCGTGCGATTTTTATTTTTTGCGCTATAAACAAAAAAAGAGCAACAATTCTGAAAAAAAAAAATATATTTTTCACATTCTGCAATATAACATTCCCCCCCCCCCCAAAAAAAAAAATGTCATCCTTTTAGGCCAATTTGTATTCTGCTACATTATTTTGGGTCAAAAAAATTGCAATAAGCGTATTATGATTGATTTGCACAAAAGTTATTGCGTCTACAAACTAGGGGACAGATTTATGCCATTTTTATTTATTTATTAATTTTTTACTAGTAATGGCGGCGATCTGCGATTTTTAGCGGGACTGTGACATTGCGGCGGACAAATCGGACCTCTGACATTTTTGACACTTTTGGGAGGACCAGTGACATTACTACAGTAATCAAAGCTAAAAATATGCAGGGAAGGGGTTAACCTAGTTGGTGACCAAGGGATTAAATGTAAGCCTAGGGGCATGCTTACTAACTGTGGGGGGATCAGTGCTAAAAATAGGCAGGGAAGGGTTAACCACTTTACCACCGGAGGATTTTGCTGTCTTACGTCCAGGCCACTTTTTGCGATTCGGCGCTGTGTGACTTCAACTGACAATTGCGCGGTCGTGCGACGCCGTACTCAAACTAAATTTATGTCCTTTTTTTCCCCACAAACAGAGCTTTCTTTTAGTGGTATTTTATCACCTGTGCGATTTTTAATTTTTGCGCTATAAACAAAAAAAGAGCATTTATTTTGAGAAAATAACAATATTTTTAACATTTTTTATATGAAATTCCCCCCAAAAAATGTAAAAATCTAAATTTTTTTAAATTTTTGGCCAATTTGTTTTCTGTTACCTATATTTGGTAAAAAAAAATCACAATAAGCGTATTTTGATTGGTTTGCGCAAAAGTTATTGCGTTTACTAACTAAGGGAAAGATTTCTGTCATTTTTGGTGTTTTTCTTTTTTAATGAGTAATGGCAGCGATCTGCGATTTTTTTTGCGGGACTGCGACATTGCGGCGGACAGATCGGACCCTTAACTGACATTTTTGGGGGTACCAGTGACATTTCTACAGTAATCAGTGCTATAAATATGCACTGTTACTGTAAAAATGACACTGGCAGGGAAGGGGTTAATTTTATTGGAGAGGGAGGGGTTAATGTATGCCTGGTGCTTACTAACGTGTGTGGGGGGGAGGTGACTGAGTGACACAGGGACAGATCGCATGTTCAGCTGTGCTGAACCCTGCAATCTGTCACTGTTTGTCACTTAGGAGATCCGCCCGCTCTGTTTACACAAGCGGGCGGATCTCCAAACTCGATTCCCCGACGATTGGGGAAGAGCAGCGGCGATCGCCGCCGCTCCTCCCCTGGCCCGACTCCCGCTGTGACTGAAAACAGCGGGAGCGCGCCTCAGGTGGCGTGCGAGCGCCGCCTACAAGAGGAGGAGTCCAGCGACGTAGACCTACTACCTACCGGGATCGAGCCACTTTGCCACAGTACAGTCCCAGTGACTGGTCGGCAAGTGGTTAATCTAGTTGGTGATCAAGGGATTAAATGTAAGCCTAGGGGCATGCTTACTAACTGTGGGGGGTTGGGCTTTTGAAATAATCACAGAGACCTGTGATCCTATATAGAAAGATCACAGGCGCTCTGTGATCATTTTAGAGAGAAGAACGGTCAGCTGTGTTTACAACAGCTGCCCGTCCTTTTCTCTCAGTGGAGAGTGATCGCCGATGGCCGAAGGAAATCAAGGCCGCCGGCCCCATGCATAGGCATCTCTGCTGCTGAGTGGGGTCAGGAGCGCACCGCCGGCGGGTAGCGTTTACCCCACTGCCCCAGGCACGTGACCGACGTACCCATACGTAGGTTCACGCAGGGGGGCTGCCTGCCGCAGTATATATGCGGCAGGCGGGCCTTAAGTGGTTAACCTACAACCCTTCTACAGTTTAGGAGCTATGGGATACAGGTCTGTAATTCATATATGCCAAACGTCTCTGTAAATAGTAACTTGCTTCTCTTTTCTTCTCCCCTTTCATTCACAAGAACTCTCTCTACTAACTGAAATATCAATCTGGTGGTACTTCCTTGGTGATATTGTATCAAGCACGTGAAGACATTTGAAGGATTTTAAATTTAGGAAACTGTGGGATTGATTTACTAAAGGCAGATGCATTGTTTACTTTACAATGGAAGTTGCACAGTGCAGGAGAGTTTTTCCCCAGACCTTTGTAAATGTGGCGAAATTTGACTTTGCAAAGATTAGCCATCATCATCATCATGTGCAAGGAAAAAAAAAACAGCATTTTTGCTTGAACATGATTGGATGATGGGTGTCAGCAGAGCTTCACCTCATTTACTAAGCTCTGGAGAAAAATCTCTTGTACTACACAATTTGCCTTGCAAAATGAACAACCTATTTGACTTTAGCAAATCATCTCCTATGGCAATAGGAGATGAGCTGTTTATTTTTGTATTTGTTTGTGCTTTACTGTTATTACTTGTTCCCTCTACCACCAATATATTATAAATTTGCTGAGAAGGGGAGAAAAATTAATTAAAGGTACCACATCCCAATATGAACATGAAAAAGAGACAAAAACATTGGGGCATAGGGCGGGATTTTTAAGGTACCATCAGTGACCAATAATTAATAGTATTCAAGAGTACAAAGAAGTATATTAGGAAATATAAATTTTATTAGATAATCTTTAAAAAAAAAAAAAAACATACACACAGAAAAACTGTAGATATAGGACTTGGCCTGTCCTATATCTACAGTTTTTCTGTGTGTATGTTTTTTTTTTTTTTTTTTTTTTAAGATTATGTAATAAAATGTATATTTCTTAATATACTTCTTTGTACTCTTGAATACTATTAATTATTGGTCACTGATGGTACCTTAAAAATCCCGCCCTATGCCCCAATGTTTTTGTCTGTTTTTCAATACCACCAATATATGCTATTATTTAATAACTTGTTAATCCTAGAGCAATTTGAATATGGAGGGATTTATTGTACAGTGGGGAACAGCTCTATTAGAGGCTGCATTTGAGATGTGGTATCTTTCTGTAGCAAACAAAAAAAAGTTGGAAACAAACATTTTTTTTTCTTTTTAATTATTATTACAAGACCTTTTAGCAGATGAAGTAAGGCGATGGTGGATCATGACAGGCTTGCAAAATTACTTAGCCAATCAAATGATCCCTGAGGGTCTGTATATTAGAAAATTCCCATAACTGAGTTTTCTGCAGAATTTGTAACAAAGTGGAATGAGATTCTTTCTAACTGATCAATAAAATTACTGGAATTTATTGTATCATGGGAACAGTAGAAATAAGATAAACTGAGGAAAAAGAGGCCACACATCTTTTGTCTAAGGAACTATCTTTTCCCACAGTATGTTACTTAGATGTATTCAGAACTATTTTGGATGTTGAAGTTTGTCTGAAATAAAACCCTACAAAATCACTTTGATACAGTATAGAACAGACTAATTATCTTTAAAGTATAGATGATAAGGATATCACGGAAGTTTCCTGTAGTGACTTTTTATTTCCAGATAAATAAGCATTAGTTATCCTATCGTCTTGTCTGGTGATATTATATCTAAAGTGTCTGATCCTGATTAGTGTTGAGCGAACACGGACTGTATTATTCGTGTTCGTACCGAATAATTGGATTTTTTTTACCCGAACACGGACACGGACACTTTACTGTATGTTCGGGTAAAAATCCGTGTTCGGTCGTTTTATTTCCGGGTTTTGCATGCTTTGGCGCTCTTTTCATGGCGGGCTTTCAACAGCCAATCAACAATCGTTTAACTGGTGTGCCTTAAGCCATCCCAGCCATGCCTGCAAATGTCTTAGTAGCTGTGATTGGCCGTCTGAAGCATGTGACCAAGTCTTTATAAGTTCGAGGCAGCCGCCGCAGCAGCGTCATTCTGCTGCTTAGCTAAGGGACAGAGCACACATCAATGTGCTGGCTGCTGATTAGGGAAAGATAGGCAGGAAAAAACCATTTGTGTCCGGATAGAATTGAGGGACAGGTCGGAGTGTTTAGGCAGGGCGAGTTGTAGGCATTTTAGGGATAGAGTCTGCTGAATTATAGGGTCAGTGTCTTCTACAAACTACAATCGATATTGCTGTGTGGGGGGTGGGGTGAATCTGCACTCAATCCTGATCTACGATCTCTTCTCAATCCTGTTAGGGACAGAGTCTGCTGAATTTTAGGGAAACTGTGTTCTACAAACTACAATCGATATTGCTGTGTGGTGTGGGATTGGAGATAGGCAGGTGTCAGTGATCCACATCCATTTTTCTGTGTGTGAGCTGCAGTGAACACAATCTTTTTGGGCTGCAGTGAACACAATCTTTTTGGGCTGCAGTGAACACAATCTTTTTGGGCTGCAGTGAACACAATCTTTTTGGGGTGCAGTGAACAAAATCTTTTTGGGGTGCAGTGAACACAATCCTTTTTGGTGTGCAGTGAACACAATCTTTGTGGGGTGCAGTGAACAAAATCCTTTGTGGGGTGCAGTGAACACAATCTTTTTGGGGTGCAGTGAACAAAATCCTTTTTGGGGTGCAGTGAACAACATCCTTTTTGGGGTGCAGTGAACACAATCTTTTTGGGGTGCAGTGAACAAAATCCTTTGTGGGGTGCAGTGAACACAATCTTTTTGGGGTGCAGTGAACACAATCTTTTTGGGGTGGAGTGAACAACATTCTTTTTGGGGTGCAGTGAACAAAATCCTTTTTGGGGTGCAGTGAACAAAATCCTTTTTGGGGTGCAGTGAACACAATCTTTTTGGGGTGCAGTGAACACAATCTTTGTGGGGTGCAGTGAACACAATCTTTTTGGGGTGGAGTGAACAACATCCTTTTTGGGGTGCAGTGAACAACATCCTTTTTGGGGTGCAGTGAACACAATCTTTTTGGGGTGCAGTGAACACAATCTTTGTGGGGTACAGTGAACAGAATCTTTGTGGGGTGCAGTGAACACAATCTTTGGGGGGTACAGTGAACACAATCTTTTTGGGGTGCAGTGAACACAATCTTTGTGGGGTGCAGTGAACACAATCTTTTTGGGGTGGAGTGAACAAAATCATTTTTGGGGTGCAGTGAACAACATCCTTTTTGGGGTGCAGTGATCAAAATCCTTTTTGGGGTGCAGTGAACACAATCTTTTTGGGGTGCAGTGAACAAAATCCTTTGTGGGGTGCAGTGAACAGAATCTTTGTGGGGTGCAGTGAACACAATCTTTGGGGGGGTACAGTGAACACAATCTTTTTGGGGTGCAGTGAACACAATCTTTGTGGGGTACAGTGAACAGAATCTTTGTGGGGTGCAGTGAACACAATCTTTGGGGGGTACAGTGAACACAATCTTTTTGGGGTGCAGTGAACACAATCTTTGGGGGGTACAGTGAACACAATCTTTTTGGGGTGCAGTGAACACAATCTTTGTGGGGTGCAGTGAACACAATCTTTGGGGGGGTACAGTGAACACAATCTTTTTGGGGTGCAGTGAACAACATCCTTTTAGGGTGCAGTGAACACAATCTTTGTGGGGTGCAGTGAACAACATCCTTTTAGGGTGCAGTGAACACAATCTTTGTGGGGTACAGTGAACAGAATCTTTGTGGGGTGCAGTGAACACAATCTTTGGGGGGTACAGTGAACACAATCTTTGTGAGGTGCAGTGAACACAATCTTTGTGGGGTGCAGTGAACACAATCATTGTGGGGTGCAGTGAACTCAATCTTTGTGGGGTACAGTGAACACAATCTCATACTTCTGAAGATTTGAGGGTGCTGCCTGTTCCATACTCCCCCTACTCCTCATCTAGCCTTTTAGGGGTACAAACAATAGTAATTGGGGCCTAGTGTGGTTGTGTACGTGTGATATACATACACTTTTTTTGGATCATATTTTCTATTCCGCTATTTAATCAAAAACCTTTGGGGATCAGTTAAATTGGGGGATAGTCTGTGTTGGTACGTGTGAGAGAGATCCACCTTTCCAAGTTGTTGGGGTTCATCTCATACTTCTGAAGGTTTGAGGGTGCTGCCTGTTCCATACTCCCCCTACTCCTCATCTAGCCTTTTAGGGGTACAAACAATAGTAATTGGGGCCCAGTGTGGTTGTGTACGTGTGATATACATACACTTTTTTTGGATCATATTTTCTATTCCGCTATTTAATCAAAAACCTTTGGGGATCAGTTAAATTGGGGGATAGTCTGTGTTGGTACGTGTGAGAGAGATCCACCTTTCCAAGTTGTTGGGGTTCATCTCATACTTCTGAAGGTTTGAGGGTGCTGCCTGTTCCATACTCCCCCTACTCCTAGCCTTTTAGGGGTACAAACAATAGTAATTGGGGCCTAGTGTGGTTGTGTACGTGTGATATACATACACTTTTTTTGGATCATATTTTCTATTCCGCTATTTAATCAAAAACCTTTGGGGATTAGTTAAATTGGGGGATAGTCTGTGTTGGTACGTGTGAGAGAGATCCACCTTTCCAAGTTGTTGGGGTTCATCTCATACTTCTGAAGGTTTGAGGGTGCTGCCTGTTCCATACCCCCCCTACTCCTCATCTAGCCTTTTAGGGGTACAAACAATAGTAATTGGGGCCTAGTGTGGTTGTGTACGTGTGATATACATACACTTTTTTTGGATCATATTTTCTATTCCGCTATTTAATCAAAAACCTTTGGGGATCAGTTAAATTGGGGGATAGTCTGTGTTGGTACGTGTGAGAGAGATCCACCTTTCCAAGTTGTTGGGGTTCATCTCATACTTCTGAAGGTTTGAGGGTGCTGCCTGTTCCATACTCCCCCTACTCCTCATCTAGCCTTTTAGGGGTACAAACAATAGTAATTGGGGCCCAGTGTGGTTGTGTACGTGTGATATACATACACTTTTTTTGGATCATATTTTCTATTCCGCTATTTAATCAAAAACCTTTGGGGATCAGTTAAATTGGGGGATAGTCTGTGTTGGTACGTGTGAGAGAGATCCACCTTTCCAAGTTGTTGGGGTTCATCTCATACTTCTGAAGGTTTGAGGGTGCTGCCTGTTCCATACTCCCCCTACTCCTCATCTAGCCTTTTAGGGGTACAAACAATAGTAATTGGGGCCCAGTGTGGTTGTGTACGTGTGATATACATACACTTTTTTTGGATCATATTTTCTATTCCGCTATTTAATCAAAAACCTTTGGGGATCAGTTAAATTGGGGGATAGTCTGTGTTGGTACGTGTGAGAGAGATCCACCTTTCCAAGTTGTTGGGGTTCATCTCATACTTCTGAAGGTTTGAGGGTGCTGCCTGTTCCATACCCCCCCTACTCCTCATCTAGCCTTTTAGGGGTACAAACAATAGTAATTGGGGCCTAGTGTGGTTGTGTACGTGTGATATACATACACTTTTTTTGGATCATATTTTCTATTCCGCTATTTAATCAAAAACCTTTGGGGATCAGTTAAATTGGGGGATAGTCTGTGTTGGTACGTGTGAGAGAGATCCACCTTTCCAAGTTGTTGGGGTTCATCTCATACTTCTGAAGGTTTGAGGGTGCTGCCTGTTCCATACCCCCCCTACTCCTCATCTAGCCTTTTAGGGGTACAAACAATAGTAATTGGGGCCTAGTGTGGTTGTGTACGTGTGATATACATACACTTTTTTTGGATCATATTTTCTATTCCGCTATTTAATCAAAAACCTTTGGGGATCAGTTAAATTGGGGGATAGTCTGTGTTGGTACGTGTGAGAGAGATCCACCTTTCCAAGTTGTTGGGGTTCATCTCATACTTCTGAAGGTTTGAGGGTGCTGCCTGTTCCATACTCCCCCTACTCCTCATCTAGCCTTTTAGGGGTACAAACAATAGTAATTGGGGCCCAGTGTGGTTGTGTACGTGTGATATACATACACTTTTTTTGGATCATATTTTCTATTCCGCTATTTAATCAAAAACCTTTGGGGATCAGTTAAATTGGGGGATAGTCTGTGTTGGTACGTGTGAGAGAGATCCACCTTTCCAAGTTGTTGGGGTTCATCTCATACTTCTGAAGGTTTGAGGGTGCTGCCTGTTCCATACCCCCCCTACTCCTCATCTAGCCTTTTAGGGGTACAAACAATAGTAATTGGGGCCTAGTGTGGTTGTGTACGTGTGATATACATACACTTTTTTTGGATCATATTTTCTATTCCGCTATTTAATCAAAAACCTTTGGGGATCAGTTAAATTGGGGGATAGTCTGTGTTGGTACGTGTGAGAGAGATCCACCTTTCCAAGTTGTTGGGGTTCATCTCATACTTCTGAAGGTTTGAGGGTGCTGCCTGTTCCATACTCCCCCTACTCCTCATCTAGCCTTTTAGGGGTACAAACAATAGTAATTGGGGCCTAGTGTGGTTGTGTACGTGTGATATACATACACTTTTTTTGGATCATATTTTCTATTCCGCTATTTAATCAAAAACCTTTGGGGATCAGTTAAATTGGGGGATAGTCTGTGTTGGTACGTGTGAGAGAGATCCACCTTTCCAAGTTTTTGGGGTTCATCTCATACTTCTGAAGATTTGAGGGTGCTGCCTGTTCCATACCCCCCCTACTCCTCATCTAGCCTTTTAGGGGTACAAACAATAGTAATTGGGGCCTAGTGTGGTTGTGTACGTGTGATATACATACACTTTTTTTGGATCATATTTTCTATTCCGCTATTTAATCAAAAACCTTTGGGGATCAGTTAAATTGGGGGATAGTCTGTGTTGGTACGTGTGAGAGAGATCCACCTTTCCAAGTTGTTGGGGTTCATCTCATACTTCTGAAGGTTTGAGGGTGCTGCCTGTTCCATACTCCCCCTACTCCTCATCTAGCCTTTTAGGGGTACAAACAATAGTAATTGGGGCCCAGTGTGGTTGTGTACGTGTGATATACATACACTTTTTTTGGATCATATTTTCTATTCCGCTATTTAATCAAAAACCTTTGGGGATCAGTTAAATTGGGGGATAGTCTGTGTTGGTACGTGTGAGAGAGATCCACCTTTCCAAGTTGTTGGGGTTCATCTCATACTTCTGAAGGTTTGAGGGTGCTGCCTGTTCCATACCCCCCCTACTCCTCATCTAGCCTTTTAGGGGTACAAACAATAGTAATTGGGGCCTAGTGTGGTTGTGTACGTGTGATATACATACACTTTTTTTGGATCATATTTTCTATTCCGCTATTTAATCAAAAACCTTTGGGGATCAGTTAAATTGGGGGATAGTCTGTGTTGGTACGTGTGAGAGAGATCCACCTTTCCAAGTTGTTGGGGTTCATCTCATACTTCTGAAGGTTTGAGGGTGCTGCCTGTTCCATACTCCCCCTACTCCTCATCTAGCCTTTTAGGGGTACAAACAATAGTAATTGGGGCCCAGTGTGGTTGTGTACGTGTGATATACATACACTTTTTTTGGATCATATTTTCTATTCCGCTATTTAATCAAAAACCTTTGGGGATCAGTTAAATTGGGGGATAGTCTGTGTTGGTACGTGTGAGAGAGATCCACCTTTCCAAGTTGTTGGGGTTCATCTCATACTTCTGAAGGTTTGAGGGTGCTGCCTGTTCCATACCCCCCCTACTCCTCATCTAGCCTTTTAGGGGTACAAACAATAGTAATTGGGGCCTAGTGTGGTTGTGTACGTGTGATATACATACACTTTTTTTGGATCATATTTTCTATTCCGCTATTTAATCAAAAACCTTTGGGGATCAGTTAAATTGGGGGATAGTCTGTGTTGGTACGTGTGAGAGAGATACACCTTTCCAAGTTGTTGGGGTTCATCTCATACTTCTGAAGGTTTGAGGGTGCTGCCTGTTCCATACCCCCCCTACTCCTCATCTAGCCTTTTAGGGGTACAAACAATAGTAATTGGGGCCTAGTGTGGTTGTGTACGTGTGATATACATACACTTTTTTTGGATCATATTTTCTATTCCGCTATTTAATCAAAAACCTTTGGGGATCAGTTAAATTGGGGGATAGTCTGTGTTGGTACGTGTGAGAGAGATCCACCTTTCCAAGTTTTTGGGGTTCATCTCATACTTCTGAAGATTTGAGGGTGCTGCCTGTTCCATACTCCTCCTCCTACTGCTCAACCATCCTTTTAGGGGTACAAACAATAGTAGTTGGGGCCTAGTGTGGTGGTGTACGTGCGAGATACATACACTTTCTTTTTGATCATATTTTCTATTCCGCTATTCAATTAAAACCTTTGGGGATCAATTCAATTGCGAGATAGTCTGTGTCGGTACGTGTGAGATCCACCTTTCCAAGTTGTTGGGGTTCATCTCATACTTCTGAAGATTTGAGGGTGCTGCCTGTTCCATACTCCTGCTCCTACTGCTCAACCATCCTTTTAGGGGTACAAACAATAGTAATTGGGGCCTAGTGTGGTTGTGTACGTGCGAGATACATACACTTTTTTTGATCATATTTCCTATTCCGCTATTCAATAAAAACCTTTGAGGATCAATTGAATTGCGGGATAGTCTGTGTCGGTACGTGTGAGATCCACCTTTCCAAGTTTTTGGGGTTCATCTCATACTTCTGAAGATTTGAGGGTGCTGTCTGTTCCATACTCCTCCTACTCCTCATCCATCCTTTTAGGGGTAGAAACAATAGTAATTGGGGCCTAGTGTGGTTTTGTACGTGCGAGATACATACACTTTTTTGGATCATATTTCCTATTCCGCTATTCAATAAAAACCTTTCTAGGGCAAGATCTTAAATTACAGAAATATGAGGAGACCGTCAAATAAGGGCCGTGGCCTGGGTCGTGGTGCTGCTGGTAGAGCTCCTGTTGCAAGGAGAGGACGTGGTCGATCTGTGCCAGCTACACGCACAAGTGAAACACCTTCCTCAAGTGTGAGTAGGCGACAGAACCTGCATCAGTATTTGGTAGGGCATCAAACGCCCCTAGAAGTGATGAGGCCAGAACAAGTTGAGGCGATAGTAGATTGGTTTGCTGCTGACAGTGCCTCCAGTTCCTTCACATTGTCTCCCACCCAGTCTACTGCAGAAAGGTCAGAGTTGGCACCTGCAGCCAATGTCCAACCGTCTTTCACCTCACCCCCTTGCAAATCAGGCCAGCAGTCTGAGCCCCAAGCCATACAGCAGTCTCTTATTCTTTTTGAGGACTCTGTCAGCAGGGTTTCCCAGGGCCATCCACCTAGCCCTGCCCCAGAAGTGGAAGAGATTGAGTGCAGCGATGCCCAACCACTTATTTCTCAAGATGAGTACATGCAAGGATCATCGCAGCACGTCTCCGATGATGACGAAACGCAGGTGCCAACTGCTGCGGCGTTCAGCATTGTGGAGACCGACAAGGAGGGCAGGGGTGAAGACTGGGTGGAAGATGATGTGGAGGACGATGAGGTCCTCGACCCCACATGGAATGAACGTCATGCAGGTGACCTGAGTAGTTTGGAGGAAGAGGCGGTGGTCGCACAGAGCCACCAGCACAGCAGAAGAGGGAGCAGGGTGCAGAAGCGGAGCGGCCGTGCCCTAGACACTACGCCCGCTACTGCCCAACGCAGCAAGGGAACGAGCGCACCAAAGTCAGCTCAAAGGAGTTCTCTAGCGTGGAAGTTCTTTAGAAAATGTGCTGATGACAGGACACGAGTGGTTTGCACCCTGTGCAATCAGAGCTTGAAGCGAGGCATAAACCTTCTCAACCTGAGCACAACCTGCATGATCAGGCATCTAAGTGCAAAGCACGAGCTGCAGTGGAGTACACACCTTCAAAACCAAGAAACGTCTCTGGCTCATCCTGCTTCCTCTTCTGCTGCAGTCTCGGCCGCTCCAGCCACATCTGTAGTGATACCGGCACCTGCCACCCCGCAAACAGACGATCTGTCAGCAACACCACCACCTGGGTCACCAACAACCATCTCCACAATGTCCCGTGGAAGCGTTCAGCTTTCCATCTCCCAAACACTTGAGAGGAAGAGGAAGTACCCCCCTACCCACCCGCGATCCCTGGCCCTGAATGCCAGCATTTCAAAATTATTGGCCTTTGAAATGCTGTCATTCCGTCTGGTGGAGACGCACAGTTTTAAAAACCTTATGTCGGTGGCTGTCCCACAGTACGTCGTGCCCAGCCGCCACTACTTTTCCAGGCAAGCCATCCCTTCCCTGCACAACCAAGTGGGGGAAAATATCAGGTGTGCACTGCGCAACGCCATCTGTGCCAAGGTCCACCTAACTACGGATACGTGGACCAGTAAGCACGGTCAGGGGCGTTATATCTCCCTAACGGCACACTGGGTAAATGCAGTGGCGGATGGGCCTGAGGCGGATAGCAATTTGGCGCATGTCCTTCCACCACCGAGGATTGCAGGGCGCTTCAGTTTGCCTCCTGTTCCTAACTCCTCCTACTCCGCTTCCTCATCCTCTACCGCCTCCTCATCCGGACAGCGTAACACCTTCACCACCAACTTCAGCACGGCCAGGGGTAAACGACAGCAGGCAGTTTTACAACTTGCCTGTTTGGGGGACAAACCACACACCGCGCAGGAGTTGTGGAGGAGCATGGAACAGCAGACAAATGAGTGGTTGCTGCCAGCGAGCCTCAAGCCCGGCCTGGTGGTGTGCGATAACGGGCGAAATCTCATAGCAGCTCTGGGCCTAGCCGGTTTGACGCACATCCCTTGCCTGGCGCATGTGCTGAATTTGGTGGTGCAGAGGTTCCTTAAAAACTACCCCGATATGTCAGAGCTGCTGCAGAAAGTGCGGGCCGTTTGTGCGCACTTTCGGCGTTCTCACCCTGCTGCTGCTCGCCTGGCAGCGCTGCAGCGTAACTTCGGCCTTCCCGCTCACCGCCTCATATGTGACGTGCCCACAAGGTGGAACTCCACCTTGCACATGCTGGAAAGACTGTGCGAGCAGCAGCAGGCCATAGTGGAGTTTCAGCTGCAGCACGCACGCGTGAGTCGCTCTGCGGAACAGCACCACTTCACCACCAATAACTGGGCCTCCATGCGAGACCTGTGTGCCTTGTTGCGCTGTTTTGAGTACTCCACCAACATGGCCAGTGGCAATGACGCCGTTCTCAGCTTAACTATCCCACTTCTATGCCTCCTTGAAAAAACAATTCAGGGGATGATGGAAGAGGATGTGGCACAGGATGAGGAGGAGGAGGAGGATGAAGAGGTAACATTTCCAAGGCTTTCAGGGCAGTCATTCGCAAGGGGCTCCGAGGGTGGGTTCCTGCACACGCAAACGCCAGGGACGCAATTGTCCAGCAGGGGCACAGTTCTGGAGGATGAGGAGGATGAGGAGGAGGAGGAGCTGGAGGAGGAGATGGAACCATGTTCACAGCAGGGTGGCACCCAGGCCAGCTCATGGCCATCACTGGTGCGTGGCTGGGGGGATACAGAGGACACGGACGATACACCTCCCACAGAGGACAGCCTTTCGTTGCCTCTGGGCAGCCTGGCACACATGAGCGATTACATGCTGCAGTGTCTCCACAACGACCGCCGAGTTGCCCACATTCTAACTTGTGCTGATTACTGGGTGGCCACGCTGCTGGATCCCCGTTACAAGGACAACGTACCGTCCTTAATTCACTCACTGGAGCGCGATCGCAAGATGCGCGAGTACAAGCGCACGCTGGTAGACGCCATGCTGCTGGCATTCCCATCTGACAGCGGGGCCACAGTGGAAGCACAAGGCAGAGGAGGAGGAGGAGGAGGTCGCCAACGCAACCAGGGCACCGCCAGCACCTCAGAAGGCAGGGTTAGCATGGCCGAAATGTGGAAAAGCTTTGTCAGCACGCCACAACAAACAGCAGCACCAGCAGCTCAGATGGAACGTCTTAGCAGGAGGCAGCATTTTACCAACATGGTGGAGCAGTATGTGTGCACACGCCTACATGTAGTGAATGACGGGTCTGCCCCCTTCAACTTCTGGGTCTCCAAATTGGGCACATGGCCTGAGCTTGCCCTTTACGCCTTGGAGGTGCTGGCGTGCCCTGCAGCCAGTGTATTATCTGAACGGGTATTTAGCACGGCTGGGGGCGTTATAACAGACAAGCGCAGCCGCCTGTCCAGAGACAATGTGGACAAGCTCACGTTCATTAAAATGAACCAGGCATGGATCCCACGGGACTTTTCCGTACCTTATGCAGAATAGCAATGGATACCGACCTTACCCACCCATTGTTCCATTTTTGCTCTTTCTCACTCTTTTGGGGTGTACCCTCATTTAAAATTTTTGAAAAGAAGCAGTGTTGGCTACCTCGTCCTCCTCCTCAGGGCCAGATTAATGTAGGGGCTATTGGAGCTGCAGCTCCAGGCCCCTACCTTTTATATAGGCCCCGGGTTGGCCATATTCACTGTTACCGCTCTTCTGTCACTTGTAAACACAGAAGTCTGGCTTCTATGCTCGCTTCCCCAGGCAGCACCCTCAGAACCTCCCCACACAGCGTGAAGGCCGGACAAGGAGGGACAGTTGGCGATGCATGGATGTGTTTATGGGCTTCAGAGACAGCATCCCATGTTGAATTAGGCATGCATGGCTGCACCCTTCCTCCTCTGGGTGCATGGCAAGGCACGGCCCTTAAGGCCCTTCAAAATCCTCAGCACCAAGCCCATGATGCTGTTAATCCGGCCCTGGTCCTCCTCCACCGCCGCTTCCACCTACACCGCCCATAGGTGTGCGCAGCCTATTGCATTAAGGTGTGCACCCCAAAGTTGAAATACACATGCATGTGTTTGCCAGCAGGGAGAGTAATGTATCGGGGCCATGTACCTGTAGGCAAGGAGAAATAGAGCAGAGCAGGTCCCAGGGAGATCTTTCCCATCTCCTCACTGGCAATGCTATGTGCCCTAGGTGATTAGGGTGTGCCCAGGCACACCCAGCACACCCTGTGCGCACGCCTATGTCACCGCCACATCCACCACCACCTCAACCTCCCTCCTACTCCATATGGGCCTCGTCCTTCAGAGATGAAGAAGAACATTGTTTTATTTTTCTGTTTTTTTTTGTTGTTTTAAGTTATTTCCCTATCCACATTTGTTTGCAGAGCACTTGCCATGCTCTTAATTACGTTTTGCTGCCATTTGCAGCACTCTAGCCCTTTCCTTTGGTGTTTTAGAGCCATTTTAGTGCCTTAAAGTTCGGGTCCCCATTGACTTCAATGGGGTTCGGTGTCCGGGAAAAGTTCGGTAAAAGTCCGGGACACGGACCCGGACTTTTTTTTAAAGTTCGGCCGAACCCGTCGAACACGGACATCTAGGTGTCCGCTCAACCCTAATCCTGATAGGTTTGATATTACTAATATCCCATTCATGCAAGAGTAGACACAACTGATAGATTTAACCACTTTAAGACCGGAAGGATTTGCCCCCTTAATGACCAGGCCCTATTTTGTGATTCGGCACTGCGTTAATTTAACGGACAATTGCGCGGTCGTGCGATGCCGTACCCAAACAAAATTTACGTCCCACAAATAGAGCTTTCTTTTAGGGGTATTTGATCACCTGAGCGATTTTTATTTTTTGCGCTATAAACGAAAAAAGAGCATCAATTTTGAAAAAAAAAACAATATTTTTTCACATTCTGCTATATGACATTCCCAAAAATAAAAATAAAAAATCAAAATTCTTTAACATTTGAGGCCAACTTGTTTTCTGCTACATATTTTTGGTAAAAAAAAATTGCAATAAGCATATTTTGATTGGTTTATCCCATCTACTAACTACGGGAAAGATTTATGTAATTTTTACTGTTCTTTTTTTTTTACTAGTAATGGCAGCGATCTGCGATTTTTTGCGGGAATGCGGCATTACGGCGGACAGATCGGACCCCTGACTGACATTTTTTTACACTTTTGGGGGGGACCAGTGACATTACTACAGTAATCAGTGCGAAAAATATGCACTGTTACTGTAATAATGGCACTGGCAGGGAAGGGGATAACAGTATAGGTGATCAAGGGGTTAAATGTGACCCTAGGGGAGTGATTCTAACTGTGGTGGGCGTGGTTTCTGAGATGACCATAGAGACATGTGATCCTATATAGCAGGATCCCATGGGCTCTATGATCATCCCAGGGAGAAGGATAGTCGGCTCTATTTACAACAGCCGACCGTCCTTCTCTCTCAGCGGGAAGCGATCGCGGGTGTCAGGCGGCTTCCCGCTGCTGAGTGGGGGCGGGAGCGTGCCGCCGGCAGCGCGCGCTCGCCCCTAGCTTCCCGCGCTCGACCGACGTAGATCTACTTCGGTTTGCGCAGGAGAGCCACCCTGCCGCAGTAAAAAGGCGGCGGGTGGTCGGAAAGTGGTTAAGTATTGAGTAGAAATGCATCCTGTATTTTCTAGTTATTTAGGTTCTTTTTTTTCTGTTGTCTACTTTTTTGTTTTTCATCTTTATTTTATTGCTCGTTATAACTTTGTTTACCTTGTACAGAAGTGAGTTTCTCACTTCTGATATAAAGTGTCTCCATGAGACATCAAGCAACTCAGAAAAGACACAGTCAGTATAACATGCGTAGCTCTTCTCACTAGCAGCAGTCACAAGGTGGTTTTCCTCAATGGCTATCAATGAGCTATTTTTCTTTATGCTGTATACAGACTGAAGGTCTATATCCAGATAAGTCACAACACATTTATATATTAGTGAAGTGGCACTGAATATGCCTGTCTTTGATAAAAGAATATAAACTAGCAGCTTAAAATATAGAGGATGGATTTGTTGAACCTCTTTAGGGATGGGCGAACTTATGCTCGGGCCGAACATTTGCCTATTCGGCCATTCGCTGAACACCTGAATTTGCAGGGTGTTCGCCCCGATTTACACCCTGCAATGCACTGGGTGCTTCAGGGTTGCAGGGCTGCCAAAGCTATGGCGCAACGTCCTCAACCACTTGCTGACTGCCCACCGCAGTTTTTACTGCGGCAGGCAGGCTCGGCTGCGCAAATCGATGTATATTTCCATATTTTTAGTACTGATTACTGTAGTAATGTTACTGGTCCCCTCAAAACTGTCAAAAATGTCAGTTTTGCCAAAAATATGTAGCAGAATACAAATTGGCCTAAAAGGATAAAAAAATTAGATTTTTATTTTTTATTTTTTTTTTGGGAATGTTATATAGCAGAATGTGAAAAATATACGTTTTTTTTTCAGAATTTCTGCTCTTTTTTTGTTTATAGCGTAAAAAATAAAAATCGCACAGGTGAAAAAATACCACCAAAAGAAAGCTCTATTTGCGGGAAAAAAAGGACATCAATTGTATTTCTGTCCAATCTGTAGTAGAGGGAAGCGCATGCAGACCTCGGGCAATATTGCTTTATTATAGGACAATTAAACAGTACAGTTAAAATGCACTCACATATTTATCCTTGTTGCAGAAGCATATCGGCATTAAAACAGCAGCTCCTCGCTCCTCCCGTCCCTCCAAGTACTAACACTCCGGATTCTTCTGTCATTAAGGGGGTAAATCCTTCCGGTCCAGAACTGGTTAATAACCAATGAGTCATCAGATGTCAATGGGTGACAGCTGAATAAAAAAAAAGTGTCAGTAAAAAAATAAAGAAAAAATGGCAAAATTAAAAAAAAAAAAAAAACGTGGAGTCCCCCCCATAATCTATACCAGACCCTTGTCCGAGCATGCACTGGATTATCTTACCCTAAACTGCTTGCTATGTATTCTAAAGCTTATGATCAAAATGTCTTACCTGCTCCCTTACCTGAGGCCTTTATTGTTTTGATACGAATTTGGTGAGTCCTATCGACCAATATCTTTGATCAACCTTGATATTAAAATTTTAATTAAAACTAAAAGTTTTGGTTAGATAGATAAATGTGGTAATTGCAAAGATCATACATCCGGTTAAGACAGGTTTTATACTGGGCCGGTCCATGGCTATAAATCTTTTATGCATCTTTACTAATTTACAGATCTCATCGGACCCTGCAGATACAAGAATTGTGGTGTCATTAGACACACATTAGAGGTTCAATTCTATTGAGTGGCCTTACTTGTGGTACTTAAGCGGATTGATTTTTAATTGGGTCAAGTTGTTATATACCCACCCAGTTCGCCGTGTCACCCGGCAGGGGTTGTTGGTTGTCACCCCTGCTGTTTGCCTGGCAATAGACCCATTGGCTGCATTGATGAGACAACATACATCTATCCATGGTTGTAGAATTGGTACTTTGGAGGAGAAAATGTCCTTATACGCGGACGATATGCTTTTATATCTAGCGGATGCTGATACATCCCTATCCACAGTCTTGGAGACAATTGCTCATTTTGGACAATTCTCCAGTTTTAAAGTCATAGTTCTATGCTCATATTTTATATGCTTATTGTATACAAAGTGTTCCATCATGTTAAGGGAGAGTATTTTAATCATCTTTAAAAGGGATATTGAATTGCCATCAAACGTTACCAAAAATGTCAGCGTTCTTATGTTATTTATTTGATTACCTTTCCATGTGGTCTCTAATATTTTGGGAAGAGCACACAGAAACATATAATTAGATGCCACAAGTATTCCATAAGAGACAGAAGGATGGAATTATCACTGGCAAGTGATCTTACTATTGCACAATTGCAGTTCATAGTAACTGAGTTTATTCCAAAGTTAATGAGAGGATAGAGAATTCATATTAAGCCTAGTACACATGATGAGAATGATTGTCCATTTTTTTTTTCTTGCATGCTAGACTCCGTATCGAAAATGAAGAGGTCACTAGTACAAAAATTCTCATACGACAGAATAAAAATTCAGAAGTGATGTAATGTATTGTATTGTACTTGTATTGTATTTTTTTAGACAAAAACTATACTGATTTAATCAAAATTGTACAATCTGGTATCGTACAAGGGAATTTTTCATGTTTGCCCCTTCTGATAATTTTGGAAAAAAGATGTGTACTAATGATCAGATTATTGCATGATCGATTTGAATGCATACTTTTTGTGTGATTTGTGGACCAACATTCCACAGGCCACAATCAACAACCTGATCAACTCTATGCGAAGGAGATGTGCTGCACTGCGTGAGGCAAATGGTGGTCACACCAGATACTGACTGGTTTTCAGACCCCCCAATACAGTATAAATGTACATTTTAGAGTGGCCTTTTATTGTGGCCTGCCTAAGGCACACCTGTGCAAAAATCATGCTCTCTAATCAGCATCTTGATATGCCTCACCTCTGAGGGGGATGGATTATCTCGGCAAAGGAGAAGTGCCCACTAACACAGATTTAGCCAGATTTGTGAACAATATTTGAGAGAAATAGGCCTGTTGTGTACATACAACACAACAGGCCTAGGTCTTAGGTCTTTGAGTTCAGCTCATGAATAGGGATGATCGAACGGTTCGGGTCCACCATCGGTTCGGCCCGAACATTGGGTGTTCGAGGTTCGGCCGAATTTAGAACTTTTTGCCCAAAAAGTTTGGAATTCGGCAACCAGAACCGACCAAAATGCAATGCTTCAGGAAATGGGCTTTAAAAGCCCGTGATTAGACCAGAACCATTAGCAAAAGCCAATTAAGGGGGCAGGAGAATGCTAGGAATGTGATTGGAGTGACTAGGGGGTCCCTAGACCAATCATTAGTGAATACGCCCCCCAGTATATAAGATCGCCCCCACCATATTCCTAGCATTGTCATACTGGACATGGAAGAGAGTGGAAGCAGTTCTGTTAATTTTACTTTAAAAGTGTCATTTAGCTATTTTTAGTGTGAGGAAAGGGATATCTAGTGTAGTTAGAGTGCTCCTTTACACTTAAGTTAGCTTCAAAAATTTAGTTTCTGTAGGGAAAGTGTTAAGTGTAAGGGGAACGTAGTGTAGTGTAGGGTTAACTGACAGTGACTGCTATGGAAGGGTGACAAAACCCTTCCATAGCAGGGTGACCGCTATAGAGAAATGATCATTTCTCTGAGATGCTTCGGGACAGGAATATGGCTTCTCACCAGTAGGGATGATCGAATTTTTGAAAAGTTAGGTTCGGCCAGAACATCCGAACTTCCCGAAAGTTCGGCCCGGATTTCAGAACCCCATTGAAATCAATGGGACCCGAACTTCGGTAATCAAAAAACACCATTTTTAAGCCCTAAAACCCAATAAATGCCCCTAAAAAGTCCCTAGGGTTCTGGGTCATGCCCCATTAACTATTAATCACACAAAAAAAGTTCTTAAAAATTGTCATTTTTGATAAAAAAGCCAATTATTGAAAAAAAAAGAGAGATTTTTTGATTTTGACTTTGGATTTGGTATCTGGGGGGTCTAAAAAGTGTACATGTGAAGTTTCAGCTCTGTAGCATGTCCAGAACCATGAAAAAAAAAGATAATTTTTCAGTAGAACAGGGATGTGGGACCCTCCTTTTACACCTATATGATCTTTTTTTTCTGGTTCTGGACATGCTACAGAGCTGAAACTTCACAGGTACACTATTTAGACCCCCCAAAATCACACAAAAAAAGTTCTTAAAAATTGTCATTTTTGATAAAAAAAAAGCTAATTATTGAAAAATTAAAAAAAAAAGAGAGATTTTTTGATTTTTACTTTGGATTTCGTATCTGGGGGGGTCTAAAAAGTGTACATGTGAAGTTTCAGCTCTGTAGCATGTCCAGAACCATAAAAAAAAAGATTGTTTGTATTAGAACACTTTCAGCTCAGGGGGTTGGCTTCTCTTCTCGGTTTTCACACCTTGCCGGTTTAATAGCACTCATTTTTTTGGGTTCTTTGCAGTCAGGAAAAACATCTGAACTTGTGTATAGTGGTACTGTGCACAAGTTCTGATGTTTTGCCTGCCTCCAAAAATCCCCAAAAAATGCCAGCAAAAACACACCTGGACATTTTTATTTTGACGCTAGTGTTTTTTTTGGCATTTTTTGGGGTTCTTTTGAGGCAGGCAAAACATCTGAACTTGTGTATAGTGGTGTATATACACACATACATATATTTATATACACACCTAGACATATATAGGTGTGATAGTAGCAGAAATATATGCTTGCGCTAATGAAATCATTTACAGTAATATATTTCTGCTACTATCACACCTATATATGGCTAGGTGTCTATATACATATAATTATGTGTGTATATATACCACTATACACAAGTTCAGATGTTTTGCCTGCCTCAAAAGAACTCCAAAAAATGCCAAAAAAACGTTAGCGTCAAAAAAAAAATGCCCAGGTGTGTTTTTGCTGGCATTTTTTGGGGGTTTTTGGAGGCAGGCAAAACATCTGAACTTTTGCACAGTACCACTATACACAAGTTCAGATGTTTTTCCTGACTGCAAAGAACCCCAAAAAATGCCTGCTATTAAACCGGCAAGGTGTGAAAACCGAGAAGAGAAGCCAACCCCCTGTGCTGAAAGTGTTCTAATACAAACAATCCTTTTTTTTATGGTTCTGGACATGCTACAGAGCTGAAACTTCACAGGTACACCTTTTAGACCCCCCAGTACATTATCCAGTGATAATTATTATCCAGCACACACGTGAATTTAGGCAATAGCAGACTCATCACAAAATTACCAAATTACCAACTATTTACCCAATCTATTCATATCATCATATACCAAAAGGAAATGTAAACATGCTACCAAGCAATATTCAAAAATCATAATTATTATAATCCTATTCACAAGAGTAAATAGAGATCATAATCTCTATTTACCCATTAGGGTATAAAGAATTTAGCTGTTTAATCCACCAAACCTCCCTCTGTCTCAGTCTTAAAATTGTGTATACTTCCCTCCTGTCTTTTTTTAATTCTTCCAAAATCATGAATTGTATTTCAGTGTCCTTATGATTATGCTGCATACAATGTTTAGGTACCAGTAACCCCGGCTGTTTACTCCTAATTGAATTGTTGTGACATTTTTTCATCATGCATAAGATTGTTAGGTATATGATCACGGTAGTCCAAATGAGAGACACGTTCATGTACGTCTCTCATTACCTCCTTTACAAAGGTTTCCACTGGTGCATATGTAGTGAGTGGTACCGTTTTAGATTTTTTTAAAAAACACATTTTTTTTACAATCAAGTGTGTCCCCAGGAATTTCTATACAAGTACTTAGTTTATGTTTAAAATGTACCTTCCATCTAATGCTCCTAAATAGTATGTACAGACCTTGATCAAGCATAAACTTATCCAAATAACTTTTTGGACAAAAAGATATTCCTTTATTAAGCACCCTTACTTCCTCCGGAGAGAGTGCTGTCATGGAGATATTATGTACTAAGTTCTCTGATATCAGTTTTGATTGCTCCGTGTATTGCGACGTGGCAGATACATAGCTGTGGATTCTTCTCTGGTGTTGTAAGATCTGGTCTGCATACGAGACCTGCCTTCCCACTGTGTTTGATCCAAAAAACCAGTGGGGGAAGAATCTGTGTCATTAGAGACCACCAGTGAAGAATCTGATGCACCCTCTCTTCTCATAGTGCCTGATGTAATCCTTCCACGTCATACATATAAAACGGGGCCATCTATAAACTTGATTCCTTTGATAATCTTCTCTATCTCAGTCAAACTCATTCTGTTTTTTCATCTGTACGATATTTAATCATTTTTGCATACAAACTTTCATTTAGCGTTGTAAATTCCTCAGAGGTTACTGTGGATTTTAACTAATTTTCCACTTTTAACAATTGTTCCGATACCACCTCCATTTCCTTCTGTATATGTGAGATCGTTAAAGTCACTAGATCGAATGAACATTTATTGAGAATCTGCATAAATGTAGCCTTATACTCTTCTTTATTACTAAATAAAGTGGGTGTCAATCTTACTCTTAATCCTCTGGGGATCCGCTGTACCCGATGGTATTCCGGCAAAGTTAGTCCATGTAATTCTAAAGATGTATGTCTCTTTTGCAGCTTTTCCCATGACCGGGTATTATGTACTGGAATGTTGCCAGTTAGAAAATCCCTGGATCCAACCACCTGAGACACAATTTGTGTGGCCTCCTCATTAGAGTTGAGCGAACACCTGGATGTCCGGGTTCGGCGGGTTCGTGACCTGGACTTAACCCGAACTTGATCCCGAACCCCATTGAAGTCAATGGTGACCCGAACTTTTGAGCACTAAAATGGCTCTAAAACAAACATGGAAAGGGCTAGAGGGCTGCAAATGGCAGCAACATCTTTTTAAGAGCATGGCAAGTGTTCTGCAAATAAATGTGGATAGGGAAATAACTTAAAGTAACATTTAATAATAAAATTAATAATCAATAATAAAAAAACGAAAAATAAAAAAGAATCATCTTCTTGATCTAGGAGGACGAGGCCCATATGGAGTAGGAGGTTGAGGTGGCGGTGGATGTGGCAGTGTAGGTGGAAGCAGCGGTGGAGGTGGATGAGGTAGCCAACACTGGTTTTTGTTTTTAATTTTATTTCTTTTTAAATTAGGGTACACCCCAAAAGAGTGAGAAATATCAAAAATACAACATTGGCTGGGTAAGGCCGGTGTTCCGTGAAAAAACCATACCCGTGAGAAAACCATACCCTCGTCACTTCCGGTTCCGCTACGGAGGGTATGGATTTCTCACGGTAGTTAAACTTGCGGCGGGTACATTAAAACACTTCGGGTGCAACATAAATCATGTCCTCTCCTATTGCTGTAACATCCCTCATCTCCGGTAATAAATGTAAAAGCGGATCACGGAGCCGCGATCGCCGTCACATTTACGTCTCATACACCCGCCGCCGCTTTTATATTTATTACCGGAGATGAGGGAAGTTACAGCGATACGAGAGGACATGATTTATGTTGCACCCGAAGTGTTTTAATGTTCCCGCCGCAAGTATAACATTTGAGACAGTGCCGGGATAATTTCATGCCCACTGAGCATGCGCACTTCTCAAATTCTTTCTTCTTCAATCACGTATCCGGTGCTCTGAGCATGCGCACTACTGCGCTGCTCAGCTGTTTCAGACCGGAAGTGACGAGGGTATGGTTTCTTCACGGGGTATGGTTTTTTAACGTTACACTGGTATACATGTCTATTCTGCACAAGGTACGGACAAGTCCTGTGGGATCCATGCCTGATTCATTTTAATGAACATGAGCTTGTCCACATTGGCTCTGGACAGGCAGCTGCACTTGTCTGTGATAACGCCCCCAGCCGTGCTAAATACACACGTTCAGATAATACACTGGCTGCAGGGCAGGCCAGCACCTCCAAGGCATAAAGGGCAAGCTCAGGCCATGTGCCCAATTTGGAGACCCAGAAGTTGAAGGGGGCAGACCCGTCATTCAGTACGTGTATAGTACGTAAGGAGCGGTAAGGAACTGTATATGGTATATGGTATATGGTAAAGAATGGTGATGGCGGCGGGGGGGGCTTTTTCCACCTTCTGGGTTGAGTTTGGCCTTGGAAAAGGTATGTGTCCCTGGTTGTGGGCCGGGCTCTCCCAAAACTGTCTAAGTTCTGAGGCCTTCTGGTAGGGACGGGGCTGCACTTGTCTTGCCAGGGACCGGGATTCTGAAAAGCCTGTGGTGTATTTGCCCCTGGAGTGGCAGTCCAGGGGTGCCATAATTCACGGTGGATGGCAACACTATGAGTATGGCACTAAGGACACTGCACTTCCTACACACGTTTTGCACACCTACCTCTAGTGCCGGGCCTTTTGGTCAGGAGTCAGGACCAGAGGAATTTTTTATTCCTGGCCGAAGGGCCTGCCATAGTATTGCAACGTGGCACTAACCTTGCACTTCTCCACTATCCCTTTCCCCACTTTTATGTGTTGTGTGTCTCACGTTTTGTGTTTTTTATTGTGGCGGTACACTTTATTTTGCACAGCGTGATTAGTATGGTGTAGGTCCTTGGGCCTGTCCCTGAAAGTCTTGGGAGGGGGTGTATATGGCCTTCTGGCATGGTTCGCCCTCTCTCATTGGGTCTCTCTTCGGGAGAGCCCTACCTAGTACTTGGGGTGGTCTGTTTCAGCAGACCTCTTAAAGAACGGGGCTGCCTGGTTTCAGCCAGGTTAGCCAGTGTAAGTATCCCAGACCCCATCAGGAGCCTTGCGTCCCGGGGGATCAGGGTCAGGGACCATGTGTACACCCTGTGCACTTTTTGTGTTTCACTTTTTTGGTGTGCACTTTTTTTATGCACCCACCGGGTGATAGTCTGAGTGTGTTCACACACCGCTGGCTTAAAAAAAAAACAGCTGGTGGTCCTGGTTGTTGTGGCGTGCCGACAAAGCTTTTCCACATTTCATACATGCTAACCCTGCCTTCTGAGGTGCTAGCTGTGCCCTGGCTGCGTTGGCGACCTCCTCCTCTGCCTTCGCCTTGTGCTTCCACTGTCAGGTGGGAATGCCACCAGCATCGCTTCTCGACCTTTTGGCTAAGATCAAGTATAGTATCTGTTGTTATCAGTTATCCAGTGGGGGCGCTGTGCTGTCATCCGGCCTGACCAAGGTTGGGTGGCGGCTATGCAAACCTGCTGGAGTGATGGGGGCTTAGAAGGAACCCACCCTCGGAGCCACTTGTAAATGACTGCCCTGAAAGCCTTGGAAATGATCACTGCTCCGGATGTGGAGACGGTAGAGGATGAGGATGAGGAAGCGGAGTAGGAGGAGTTAGCAACAGGAGGCAAACTGAAGCGTCCTGCAATCCTCGGTGGTGGAAGGAGATGCACCAAACTAATTTAAAGGGTGTATCTCACAGTAACATAATCAGCAAACACTGCAAAATTATTAATTTTCCCCTAAATGGGTGTTTATTGAATAGCAGAATAGAACAACAGTATCTAAAAGGGTGTATCTCACACGTACAGATACAGACTAAGCCGCAATTTAATATCTTACTTTCCCCTAAATGGGTGTTTATTGAATAGCAGAATAGAACAACAGTATCTAAAAGGGTGTATCTCACACGTACAGATACAGACTAAGCCGAAATGTAATATCTTTCTTTCCCCTAAATGGGTGTTTATTGAATAGCAGAATAGAACAACAGTATCTAAAAGGGTGTATCTCACACGTACAGATACAGATAAGCCGCAATTTATTATCTTTCTTTCCCCTAAATGGGTGTTTATTGAATAGCAGAATCAGAGATGTATAGTAACTAAGTAGAACTACTTCACTACTGTACTTAAGTACCGAAAGGCGGTATCTGTACTTTCCTAGAGTAGAATTTTTTTTCTCCTACTTCCACTTTTACTTCACTACATTTTTTCGATGATTTCAATACTTCTACTCCATTATTTTTTTTTGTGCTGCATAGTTACTCGTTACAATTATAAAAATTACCACTGCCAGAACAGTAGATGGCAGGTTTCATGAAGCTCAAAACATGTGTATTATCAGCGCATACGAAAATAAATGCTACTGTATGTATAAATAATAAGAAACAATATGATGTTCAAACTTTTGACTTCTTTCTTTAATAACTACATAGCACTGTACTTGTACTTTTACTTTCAGTACTTGAGTAGCAATTTTTTTTTCAAAACTACTGGTACTTTTACTTTCAGTACTTGAGTAGCAAAATTTTTTAAAAAACTACTTGCAATACTTAACCACTTCCATACCGAGTCATGTAAAATGACGTCGGCAAAGTGGTTGTCTAGATCCGGGCCGCCGTCATATGACGTCGGCCCGTTCTAGCTGCTACTGCGCGCCCCCGGCGGCATGCAGCGGCGCGATCAGGGATGAGGCTCGTCCCTCGGACATAGCCCATCCCTGATCAAGGTAAACAGCCAATAGAAATTGGCTGTTTACCACGTGATCGGCTGTGTCAATCACAGCCGATCACATGAGCGGCTCCAGCACGAGCCGCTCGTTCTCTCTGCAATGCGCGCCCCCGGGGGCGCGCAGAGCAGCGATCGGGGACGAGGCTCATCCCTCGGACAGAGTCAATCCCCGATCTAGGTAAAGAGCCAATGAAATTGTCTCTTTACCACGTGACCGGCTGTGTCCAGTCACAGCCGGTCACAAATGTCAACAGAGAACACGGTAACTAGCTGTCACAGTGTTCTCCTCCTCACACACTGATCCTGTGTGAGGAGGAGATTGTGGTAACAGCTAGTTACCAACTACAGTGCACCCTAAACACACTGATTGCCCCCCCCCCCCAATAAAGAGCACCTGTCACTAGCCCATCAAAGTACCCGAGTACCTGTCACTAGCCCATCAGGTACTCAGATGACAGGTACTTGGGTACTCTGATGGGCTGGTGACAGGTATTCGGGTACTCTGATGACAGGTACTCAGGTACTCTGATGACGGATACTCTGATGACAGGTACTCGGGTACTCTGATGACGGGTACTCGGGTACTCTGATGACGGGTACTCGGGTACTCTGATGACGGGTACTCGGGTACTCTGATGACGGGTACTCGGGTACTCTGATGATGGGTACTCGGGTACTCTTATGACAGGTACTCGGGTACTCTGATGACAGGTACTCAGGTACTCTGATGACGGGTACTCGGGTACTCTGATGACAGGTACTCGAGTACTCTGATGACGGGTACTCGGGTACTCTGACAGGTACTCGGGTACTCTGACAGGTACTCGGGTACTCTGATGACAGGTACTCGGGTACTCTGATGACAGGTACTCGGGTACTTTGAGTACCTGTCAACGGAGTACCCGTCATCAGAGTACCTGAGTACCTGTCACCTACCCATCAGAGTACCCGAGTACCTTCCACCTGCTCATCAGAGTACCTGACGCCTGAAGTACCCAAGTACTTGCCGCCTGCTCATCAGTACCCATCACTACTCATCAGTACTCATCAGTACCTATCACGTATCAGTACTGATCATCAGTACCCATCAGTACAGTATCACCTATCAGTCAGTGAGTACTACTCATCAGTACCTATCACCTGCCTGTCACCTGCCCATCAGAGTACCCGAGTACCTGTCACCTGCCTATCGGAGTACCCGAGTACCTGCCACCTGCTCATCAGTACCAGAGTACCTGTCACCTGCCCAACAAAGTACCCGAGTACCTGTCACCCTTCATACAGCCACCATGTCCAAGTCCAAAAAGGTTTATATACGTCCTCCATTTAAACCTAAATACCGGTGTTATGGCAGCAGATAGCTGCCATAACCCTGGTATTTTTTTAAACGGTGGACGGTTGGCTTTCCGATAAGGGTGGTCCCAGCGGCGGATTCGCCGTGGGATCACCCTTCCGGGATGGCGGAAGAGGCGCCCCCCCCCTCCCGACGCGTTCCGGTCCTTTTCCCCGCTTACCGGACCCGCCGGCAGCGGGGAAAACGATCCGGTCCCGAATCCTCACAGACAGGATGTCGAGTGAGGGCAAGCTTGCCCTCACTTGACTCTATGGTCTTGGAGGACCGGAGCTACGGAAAATGTTGTTGCCTAGCAACCGGTTTAAAGGTCCTTTTTTTTTTTTTTCATTTTATATTATAATTATTTTTTTTTTTTTTATCTTTTAGTGTACTTGTGAGATCTGAGGACTTTTTGACCCCAGATCTCACAAAAAAGAGGTCCTGTCGTGCCTATTTCTATTACGAGGAATATTTACATTTCTTTTAATAGAAATAAAAATGATCAATTTTTTTTTCTTAAACGGTGTAAAAATAAAAAATAATAAATAAAATAAATAGTAAAAAAAAAAAAAAATTAAAGCGCCCTGTCCCCGTTAGCTCGCGCGCAGAAGCGAATGCATACAGAAACCCCGCCCACATATGTAAACGGTGTTCAAACCACACATGTGAGGTATCGCCGCGATCGTTAGAGCAAGGGGAATAATTTTCGCCTATTTTTTTAAAATCCAGATTAAGCAGACACATATGCACTGAGCTTGCATTACTTGGCTGCTACACGCTGCACGCCTAACAGGTTGGATACTGTTGTTGTTCTATTCCGCTATTGAATAAAAAAAAACCCATTTGAATGAAAAACTAAAAAAAATGTATTTTTTCCCCTTAAATTGTTGATTTTAGAATAGCAGATTAGAACAGCAGTGTCTAAACACTGTATGCCCCAGTAAAATATGAAGGAAAAAAGTTTTTTTTTTTAAAATCCAGATTAAGCAGACACATATGCACTGAGCTTGCATTACATACACTCTGCACGCCACCCACCTAACAGACTGATAAAAGTTTTTTGTTTTTCTCCCTCCTCCTCACTGGGCTCAGGTCAGGGCAAAAAGATCGTGCACTGCACCCCCACACAATAAAATCGATGTACATTGCTGTCTGATTAAAGATTCTCCTATTCTTTTCCTGAAAGCAATCTCCAGCCTGCCCCTACAATAATCTCCTATCTCTCCCTCATATCCACAGCAGCAGGAACCTGACGCTACAGTAGTTAGAGCATAGTGACGTGCGGCGCTACATGACTCCAGCTTATAGAGATGCTGGGTCACATGCTGCACTGGCCAATCACAGCCATGCCATTAGTAGGCATGGCTGTGATGGCTTCTAAGGGCACACTAGTTAAACGCTTGTTGATTGGCTGCCCTGCAGCTGTTGAAACCGCACCATTAAAACCGTGCCAAAACATTAAAACAGCACCAAAACATGAAATAAAATTACAGAACAACGGACTGTATCCCGAATATACAGTAAAATGTTCGGGTCCTTGTCCGGGTGCCGAACACCCAAAATTCATTGTTTCCTCAACCCTATTCCTCATTAGAGAATGAAAACGAAGTTCCAGAATTTGATTCCATTGTAGAGAAGTGTAGAATCCCAAACTGAGTATTAATACAATTTCATGGTGGGAAAGCTCTGCTGTGTAGATCTCTTTGCACAAAGATTACATCTATTGTGGCACTCCCTTCTTACCAAGAAGTATACATCAAATAATAAAGAATGCAATCCAATTGTTGTTGCAAATATCCTTTACTTCTGATCTTCATGCATTAATAAGTAAACATAAATTTACAAGCAACTGCACAGTTTCGGACATGCATATGTCCTTCATCTAGCTGCATGTGTAGCACTAATCCTCAGTACAATCTTTTATCCCTATTCCCTCAGTGAGTCCAGCCTCACACTACACAGGTGTATCCCCTTAATCACAATTTTCTAATCAAATCCACTTTAACCCATTATTTTCCAACAACCTCAAAACGATCGTCAAATTTCCACATCTCCACATAATATCCCCCATAGCTAACTGCAAACATTCATTACTAATCTTCTATATCAAAATCACATCATTGTTTCATATTTATTTCATTAGACGTGTAGATTGGGCACCCCAAAAAACCAAGAGTACCCAGCCCACGTCAGCAATAGCAGACTCATCACAAAATTACCAAATTCACAACTATTTACCCAATCTATTCAAATTCTCATACTGTATATATATATATATATATATATATATATATATATATATATAATATTATATATAAACACACACACTATATTACAAAAAGTATTGGGACACCTGCCTTTACATGAACATGAACTTTAATGGCATCCCGGTCTTAGTCCGTAGGGTTCAATATCAATATTGAGTTGGCCCACCCTTTGCAGCTATAACTAGCTTCAATTCCTCTGGGAAGGCTGTCCACAAGGTGTAGGAGTGTGTCTATGGGAAACTCGCTCATCCACTAGTCCAAATCATTTTGTGGAGGGGGGATTATGGTGTGAGGCTGCTTTTCAGGGGTTGAGCTTTGCCCCTTAGTTCCAGTGAAGGGCTGAAGTCTGAAAAGAAGAAGCAGCACAAGGAGCTAATGAGTTCATGTACTGACAGGAAGCATGCTGATAAGAATAGAAAGCAGGGGGACAGAGAGATGAGCTCATTAATGAGCTTATTCTACTTTCACTGTCCTGACTTCAATCTGATAGAATACCTTTGGGATGAATTAGAGAGGAGACTGCGAGCCAGGCCTTCTCACATCAGTGCCTGACCTTACAAATGTGCTTCTGGAAGAATGTTTATACATTCCTATTGACACACTCCTAAACCTTGTGGACAGCCTTTCCATAAGAGTTGAAGCTGTAATAGCTGCAAAGGGTGGGCCCACTCAATATTGAACCCTATGGACTAAGATTGGGATGCCATTAAATTCCATGTGCAGGGATCGCATGCACGGAGGACTCCAAGATAGTTGCTTAGCCTTGGAGCTCCACACTGCTCCGTTCTTCTGATCTCCGCCACAGCGTTCAGAGCATTTGTTCCTGTCTTGCTTCACCAGCGATCGACCTGGGAACACCCAGGTAATAATCTGAGGTCCAGAGGCTCTGCTAGGAGGAACCTATCTAGTCATCTGGACCATATCCTGTTGCAGGCCAGTCTATCCAAGATGGCGGCCCCTACTACATGATACAGAGGAATCCATAGCTGACCAAGACGCCTCGAGCCCTACAATATCTCTCCTATAGTACATGTCACAGTGAGAAATCAGCCCCACGCTTCACCTTTCCCAGCATCTACTGAATCACTGATTGGGAGGACATGTGAAGACCTTAGCCTGGCACCCATGAGTGACTTTCTGGCCACCCCAGATGCATGTGAGATGGGGCCCACAATCCCCATATCACCCCTACTGATTTTCCTTCCATGATAGCCTCTTTTTCCACAATGCAGTCCAGAGGTCTGGCCCAAACAGCTGCAAAGATCACCTACTCCATCCATGCTGAGCTGCAGCATTTGGGATCACAGATGGAAGTCATCCGAAAAGAAGGCTGATAAATCTGTCGCCAGAATTAACCAAAACACTTCCAGAATACAGGATATCCAGGATCAGTTGGAAGCTGCATTGTCCAAAATAGATGACCTTGAAAACCTTTCAAGACGATACAACTTCAGAGTCAGAGGACTCCCTGAATCAGTGAAAGCAGTTAACCATGCAATGGTTCACCAGAGCTTCCCTCAATGTAACCTAGCTAATGCCACAAGACGTGGAGGAGCAGTTTTCTTTTCCAAATGTTTAAATTTATCCCATTTTATCCTATTACACCCCAAATAAAGGCCAAGCAGGATTTTTCGAAACACAAACACTGTAGCCCTATTTCAGGGCACCATAATTTTTGGAGGCTACTCCAATATAGCATTTGATCTCTCATTGGATAAATCAAGTAAGGATCCTGAAATCAGACAAAGCCTAAAAATAGTGAAGGTTCTTCACTCCCTTGGCATGATAGATATCTGGAGGGAATTAAACCCCCATGTCAGGGACTACACACACTTCTCGGCCCCACATCACACGTACGCTAGGATAGACCATATTTTTATTAGATCTTCCTCTATTCCCCTAGCAATAATGTCCAAAATTCGAGACACACCCCTAGACCACTCCATGCTGACACTTTCCCTCCGGCGCTCTTTACGGGACGAAGGCCCATTCAAAGGGCATCTCAATGAGGCCCTCCTGAGTGACCCTATACAATGTACAATCCTAGAAAAAGCCCTTAAGGAATATTTTACAGACAATGACAATAACAGCATTTAGCCAGCAACACTTTGGGCAGCCCACAAAGCAGTGCTGACAGGGAAACTCATTCAAAATTCTTCCCAACCGAAACATGAATGCAGAGCTGAAATCCAGAAACTGAATGAGGAATTTCTTGATCTGAGCAAATGTCATAAAGGTAACCCTACCCCTACCACCCTGGCTCAGCTAGAATTTGCCAAGGCAAAATTACATTTTGCTCTGACTACAGCAGCAGAAAAGCACATTAGATGGACTGGTGCTAAATTCTACTCACAGAAGGACAAAATAGGTTCTAAATTGGCAACCAAACTATGCCCTAGACCACGAACCTTATCTTTCCCCAAAATTTCATCAGGGGACTTAACCCAAAACCCTATCCGTATCATGGAAACCTTTCAGACTTTCTATTCTAATTTGTATGACTCGCAATCTTCTCTTGCCCCACATAAATAGGAGACTTTCCTTAGGGATCTCCCCCTACCCAAAATCACACAAACCCATTGGGAACTTCTCAATAAACCTTTCACACCAGAGGAGACATTGAAGGCCAATAAATCTCTTAGACCAGGCTCAGCGCCTGGGCCTGATAGTTTTTTGGTCGCCTATTATCCTATTATAAGAAATTTGGCTCCTCCTTGTCCCCCTATGTGGCTCGATTTTTTAACTCCCTTCGAGATGGAAACCCCCTGGACAGTGATTTAAACTTAGCATCTATCTCTGTTATTCCCAATCCTGGGAAAGATGTAAGTGATGTTAACGACCTCAAAAGGGTTTTATCCCTGGGAGGCAGGGCCCAGACCAAGTTAGAAGAGCCATAGATATCATTTCATTGCTACACTCTCATTGGGAAGGACGCTTTCTTTTATCCATTGACCTCCAGAAGGCCATTGATTTCTTCTCTTGGCCCTACCTTTTTGAAATATTAGGAAGATGGGGTTTCGGCTCTAAATTCTTGGGAATCATTCATTCTCTTTACTCTGATCAGAAAGCACAGGTCCATTTGATGGGTCATTATTCTAACTCTTTTGACATTAAAAAAAGGGACCAGACAGGGCTAATTTTCGCAATACCTATTGAAACCTTAGCAATGGCCATTAGATCGCACCCTGATATTAAGGGAGTCTATCAACTATGGTGTTCCAAAATTATGGATCAGAGGGGAGGCATCTCTACTATCTATTCTGCCCTGGCTGACAAGGCAGATAAACAATCCTATGCTCAGTCCTGGGAATCTGATTTGGATATACAGTGGGACCTAGGCGAGTGGTTCCAGTCACTCCAACGTTCCTACATAGGTATCATGAATGTTAAAATACTCACTAGATGGTATTATGTCCCCGTAAGATTAGCCAGGATTCACCCAGATGCTTCTCCCCTGTGCTTCAGAGGGTGTAATCTAGTTGGCTCCATGTTTTACACAAGGTGGTCTTGCCTTCGTATTAGAGGCTATTGGAACAAATATCTCCACCTAATAGCGAAATTTACTGAGGTTGTTGTTCCTCAGAATCCCACTATAGCCCTCTTGAACCACAGGGTAGATAAAACCCCTAAACATACTCAGACCTTAATCTTCTTTATGTTTTTGGGAGCTAAAATTAGGATAGTCGGAGCTTGGAAGAAGCCCTTGATCTCAATATCAGCAACAAAGCAGAAAGTCTCCTGAATCATGTCTCAGGAACAGCTTGTTGCTAAACTTCAGGATAGAGTGTGAAGATTTGAAGCAGTCTGGGAACCTTGGGCATTTTATGTTGGAGTACCCTTGTACCCGGGCATGGCATTCCCCAAAAAGGACCATCCCGGCAGACCTACTTCCCCTCCCCTTGCTCTTTGACTTTTCTTTCTCTAAAAGCCACTTGGCTTCTACCCCCTTTCATCACTCTCTTCACTCTTCATCTATTCTTTTTCCTCCAATTGTGAAATCCTTTTTCTGCTCCTCATGCTACCATATTGAGTGCTCAGAAGGCTGAACGCTTGTTTCCAAAGGGGACATGTTTTCCTCTCACTTTCTTATATTTTGATAGCCAAACACAAGTTTTTTTTTAGACATGAGAGTGGTTCTTTGAATTCTCTTTTCCCTCTATGTACGATAAAAGCGGCCCTGGCTTTGACATTAGCTAGACCGGTGGCTCTAGATGAGGGCCGGAGGGGGGGAAGCGTTCTGGGTCTCCAGACACCCTTGATGGGGTCTCCACATCCACAATTTGATCTCATAGAGGTGGCGTGCCTGACTCCCACCGGGTTGGAGGAACCCTGATTCTCCCTTCCCCTAGCCCCAGATCTCCTGGGCCTTCTACGACTTACATATAATTACACAAACCACTCTAAAGGGTTTTTATTATTTGTATTGCACTTGTTTATTTATATCTTTGGACCTTGCAGGCTAATTTATTATTTATCTGTATGCCCTTTTTATTACGATATTCAATAAACATATTGAAAAGAAAAAAAAAAAAGTCAATGTGCGGGTAAAGGCAGACATCCCAATACTTTTGGTAATATAGTATATAGTTCCTCAGAATGTGAGAATAAATACAGCCAAGAGAAATGATTAATGAATACTTATGATCATAGATTGAAAATGTATTTATAGCTTTAGAAGAAAGCACATGAATATAAACTGACTATAAATTATTACAAATATTAATTTGGCTTGTGGGTGTCAAACTCATTTAGTTTGTAGGCACAAATTAATAATTTACTGATTTTTATTAACCTATTTGAATATGTTATTTTACTATTTGTTTAGGGTGATGGAGTCTATATATTTGCAGTGTTTGAAGGAAGAGTGTTAAGTGCAACTACCTAAGATATGTTTGTGTTAATTCTTTCAAAGAAATGCCTTTTAATAACAAACGGATGCTTTAGTGTGATCAGATGCAGCCTGATAATTTCAAGAAAAACAGTTAAATCTAATATTGTTTGCAGTAATTCAAATACTGGCAAATAGAAGTGTAAATGGATACCAATTATTCTCTTTTTGTAAAGACAAAATAACAAAGTGTTGTTGTCTAAGTTAGAGGACAAAACAGGATTTGTAACCAGTGGCAAACCTATTGTATTCTACATCTGGGGACTCACTGGTCAGTAAAAATGCTTTCTTACAATGGTGGTCAGTAGAATATGGATTTACTCATGAAAGTGGTCAATGTATTGCCCTCCTATCAATAAGGTCAGTGTAATTTTCTATTTTCCTGAAGAATAGAAAGAGAAGGCCCATTTGTGTTGTCAATTGTCATTGGTGGTCAGTGTAAATGCCCCATTTCACTGGTGATTAGTCTACTCTATTTTGTATGTATTTTATCTGTGTATTTAACTGTTTGCCTAAAGAAGAGCTTGAACTGAACACAGTCCACACTGTCAATATTAAAAACTTTTATTGTCACAGCTTCTTTCACAATCCCTGATGCTTTGCATATAAAAACATTGCTGTAACCAAGTAGGTGAATCTTGATGTGACGAATCTGGATGTGACAAATTTGTTTAATGTGCAAACACTTGTTTAGCTTTTTTTGAAAATCCGTTTTCTATGCACCATAAAATGAACCCTATTATACTATCTATCTAATTATAACATGAGTCAGAAGACTATAATTTTAACCCTATTGCCATTTGATTATATATTATACATGATTGTATAGCACATAACTGAGTATTTACTATGTTCAGTAATACATTTTGCTATAATGACAGTTTATATAAACAAATTATAAAAGAATATTGGAAAATGTATATTCACAGAAGAGCAAAGATTCATTTTTTGCTTACATAATTCTCTTGTTGATGCACATGTCAATGCACTCAATATCCTTTAAAAGCCTCTTCATTATCTAGGCAGTAAAACCACAAACCCAGATGCCAACACATTTCAGCTGTTAAGTGTTCAAAGTAAAGGTATAATTTTAAAATAATACACTAATCAATTTACCAAACACTTGTAAATATAATCATTAACCACATCCCAGCTGCAGTGAAAATCACAAGTGCCAGGATGGATATACAACAACGGATAAAAAAACTAAAAATTCAGTACTTGATTCTATTTTTTAACAGTGTAACATAAACTCACATCTAGAAAGTAATGAGAAAGAGGAACAGCAGGCATCGTAAATAATATTCAATAAATGCTAAGATGTGACAATAACACACAACATATGATGAATACATTGCATGTTACTAACCAGTTTACTTAGCAAAGGTAAATAAGACTATAAATAAAATTAAGATCCAAAAGAGTTATAGAGATTAGGCAAAACAAAACCAGTTAAACTTCATTGAAAGGGTTCAGATCCTTCTTTAGTATAGCCTTTTCAAAATCCTAGTATTTAATATACTAGTATTTGACATGAAGTATTCAATATAAATAGGTATTCCTTCCTTAGAAAGAACCTCTTCAGCAAGTTACTTGATTGCTGTGCAAAATAAACTCTCTCTATTCTCTGAAAAAAAAAAAAAAAAGACATTAGAGGTGTATTTTGCGTTTTATATTGTTCTTTTGCTTCAGTGCTGTCATAAAGTTCTGCAGTGAAGTTTATGGAAATAATAGCCATTTAAAAATATCTATGTTTTTTGGTTTTAAAATAAAAAGTGCTCATTACAAAAAGCTAATAAAATGAAAAACTGTAAAGAAAACAAATAACAATGATTTATCTGCACACATGTACTTGGACAGAAATATTTACCTATCCTATGCATATGTAAGGCACCAATAAGGGTGGGCCTTAACACCCGTGTGCTGCATATACAGTATGTGCCCATCACGGCTAAGGTACTCATGCAAGGAGTAGTGTGTTTACTGCATGCTCCCAGTACAGTGACCGATCTCTCAAAGACAGCACCTGGTCTCTGTTTATGATTGGGAGCTGGCAGGATGGGTTGCTGATCATGTGACCACTGTGACAGCCAATAAAAGGGCAGTGTACATATTTGCCAGCACACCACAAATCTTAAAATATTATTATTATATAGGATTTATGTAGCACCGACAGTTTACGCAGCGCTTTACAACTTGAGGGTAGACAGTACAAATAAAATACACTTTAATACAGTAGGAATCAGAGGGCCCTGCTCATTAGAGCTTACAATCTAAGAGGGAGGGTCAAGCGATACAAGAGGTAATAACTGTGGTGGATGGGCTGATGGAGATCCCTGATGGAGGGGGATTTTCTGATGGAGAAAATAAAAGTACAGTTGTTAGGTGGATGCCAGATAGGTTTCTCTGAAGAGATGTGTTTTCAGGGATCGTCTGAAAGTAGACAAAGTAGGAGATAGTTGGACAGATGGGGGTAGAGCGATCCAGAGGAGGGGAGAAGCTTGGGAGAAGTCCTGGAGGCGAGCATGGGAAGTGGTTACAAGGGAGCTAGAGAGCAGGAGGTCCTGGGAGGAATGAAGAGAACAAATTGGTTGGTATTTTGAGACCAGATTAGTGATGTAGCTGGGCGCCAAGTTATGGATGGCTTTGTAAGTTATGGTTAGTAACTTGAATTTACTTTGTTGGTTGAGTGGCAGCCAATGGAGGGATTTGGCAAAGAGGGGTAGCAGACACAGAGCGGTTTGCAAGGTGGATGAGCCTGGCAGCAGCATTTGTGATGGACCGGACGGGGGATAGTCTTTATAAAAGTAAGCCAATGAGAAGGGAGTTGCAGTAATCGAGACAAGAAATGACCAGGGAGTGGATTAGAAGCTTTGTGGTATCATTGGTTAGGAAGGGACGTATCTTTGAGATGGTGCGGAGGTTGAGGCAGCAAGCTTTGGACAGTGACTGGATGTGGCCGAAAGGATAGTGCAGAGTCCAGGATTATACCTAGGACCTTGGCATGGGTGGACGGGTTGATAGTTGTGCCGTTGATGTTGACAGAGAAATCAGGGGAAGAGGACCGTGGGGGAGGAAACATCATGAGCTCAGTTTTGGATAGGTTGAGTTTTTTTTATCCAAAGGTTTTTATTGAAAAAAGATCATATTACAGTGTAAAAGTACAACATTTTGGAGCCACAAAGGACTCACATGGCTGATAAAGGGGTCCCGCATAGCTCCAAAAACCCTGAAGTGTTTTTTCTTCAATACAAATCTTTGGATGGTATTTGAGGATCCATGGTGTGCTAGTAAATATGTACACTGATCTGTGATGCTTCCAGTCCCCAGCTGATTGTTGCTGAAACACTCACTACTTCTAAGCTCTTTCCAGGAATGTGTGTGAAGGGAATTTAAAATTTGCCAATTTAGAATATTTGCTAATTACAGTAATCACATTATTGGGGAGTCTGTCCCACCTCCTAGCGTTAAGATGCAGTTAAGGGCTTCCGGGAAGGGGTGAGAAGAGTTTACGATCCAATAAAGAAATACATCCATCTACCCACTTAAAGAAAGTATACTTTAATTCAGGTGTAACTCCATCCAAAAGGTCGTATTCGTTTTTTAGAGTGGAAAAGCTTTAAAATGTCTCTTCTAAAACAAGTGCCATTAAACTCTGAATGAGGTCTCAAATCACGTCTGGGCAAACACTGCTTTCAAATTAAGTTAGTGCTATATTTTTCAAAATGGTTGTATTCTCAGAGATTGCTGAAAGGTCACACTTTGAGGAAAACCTTAACTTGTACATTGTAAACTGCTTTTACCCATATGTGTGCAAAAGTAACTTTGAAATTTGCTTTTATCATAATGGCTCCATTTTGCTTGATAGTAGGAATGATCATAATTTAGAGTTTTCATTTAGTTGAAATTCCCCTGAAGAGATTTTAGTAAACGCTTTGGGGTCAATGGGGAAGGCAAATATTAAGAGGTTTTCATATCATTTTAAGGGTGCAACGGGTTTTAAATGGCCCCTGGATTTTAAATAAACTTCTTTCAGCTATCCTGGACCATGTGCCATAAAATGGATTCCCATTAGTTTCATAATTGTCTGTTTTTTTTTTTCAACAGAAAAAAAACATACAGTGAAAGAAGCAAAGAAATAAAGCAACAGCCTACATGTCTCAATCACACTACACAACCTGATGCAATTGGCCATGCCCACTTGGGCTTAGTCATAGCTGCTTGGAACTTTCTTACTAGTTACACAGATATTGACAGATGCACTTATAGTTAGCTTAAGCAGGGTATACACAGAACGAAAATTGGCCGGTTTATCAGGAACTGGCCAACGTTTGGTCCGTGTGAACTTCTGTCTCTTTAACAGAAACTGATCTAATGACCAGCTTCAGCCGAATGCTCATGCTGGAAAACCAGCATTCGATCATTGATCATTCGATGACATGGCAGTGACCCAAGAAAATATCCAGTGAGCGGCAGTTGTGTGGGCGAAAATGCCTTGTTGATGTCAGAGGCCAGAGGAGAATAGGCAGACTGGTTTGAGATGATGGAAAGGCAACAATAACTCAAATACCGACTCATTACAACCAAGGTATACAGAATACAATCTCTGAACACATAACACATTGAACCTTGAAGTAGATGGGCTACAGCAGCAGGAGAACACACCTGGTGCCACTCCTCTCAGCTAAGAACATGAAACTTAGGCTACAATTTGCGCAGTCTCACCAAAATTGGACAGTAGAAGATTGGAAAAACGTTGCCTGGTCTGATTAGTCTCAATTTCAGCTGCGACATTCAGATGGTAGGGTCTTAATTTGGCGTAAACAACATGAAAGCATGGATCCATCCTGCCTTGTATCATTGGTTCAAGCTGGTGGTGGTGGTGTAATGGTGTGGAGATATTTTTTTGGCACAATTTGGGCTCCTTAGTACCAATTGAGAATTGCTTAAACTCCACAGCCTACATTGTTGCTGACCATGTCCATTTCTTTATGACTACAGTGTATCCATCTTCTGATGGCTACTTCCAGCAGTATAATGCACCATGTCACAAAATGTAAATCATCTTAAACTAGTTTCTTTAACATGACAATGAGTTCACTGTACTCCAATGGCCTCTACAGTCACCAGGTCTCAATCCAATAGAGCACCTTTGTGGTGGAATGGGAGATTGGCATCATGGATGTGCAGCCGATAAATCTGCAGCAACTGTGTGATGCTATCATGTCAATATGGACTAAAATTTCTAATGACTGTTTCCAACATCTTGTTGAATCTATGCCATGAAGAATTAAGGCAGCTCTGAAGGCAAAAGGGGGTTCAACCCATACTAGCAAGGTGTACCTAATAAAGTGGCCAGTGAGTGTATATTGTACATACATACCATTTCATACCAATAAAATGTAAACAATAACCCATGCAAATAATATACATGTATTTACAGTAATACAAATATTACAAAAAAAAAAAAAGAAAAAAGATGCAAAAATAACACAATATTTGCGTATAAAAAATAAAATTCCAAGGTGCATTATGGAGTAATGGATAGTACAGCTCTGAGAAAGAAACTATACTTTGATCTATATGTGTGTGAGTCTTGATTGTTCCGATTGACATGGAATAAACACATTTTATCTTGGGTGTACTGGATCTTCAATTATACTGAATTCAGGTTTGGTATTTCAATATCTATAAGCTGGTGAGATGTTGTTAGAACTTGGGATGGGTTTTGACCTGTTCAACGCTAGGTATACATAGACCAAAAATTGGCTGAGAACATTCGATTTAGCAGATACCAGCGGACTTTCGGCCCATGTGTACAGCTGCTCGCCAAACAGAAGGCGGCTTCTGACTAACAAGCATGCTGGAAAACCAGCATTCGATCAATGTTAAGCGGGGAGATTGCCACACTAACATCGGATGTGTTAGTAAGGCAATCTGTACATTTTTTATTTTTTCATTCAGCTTGCTGGGTTGAATGAAAAAACTTCCTGTGTGTAAACACAATTTGTTTTCTAAGAAAGAGCAGCCTCTGTTGAGCCTTCTTTAGTAGATAGGAGGTGTTGAGGGACCATGACAATTTCTCTATTTAATAAACTTGCTTGTCACAATGACAGATTAAAAATGTTGGTAACTAAATTTTGGGAAGCTATATTTTCAGCCTATACCCTTAATGTACAGCCTGACACTCCATCTGGTCCTACTGCCTTGCAGTGGATTTCACCTTAGGTGGCTGTAATAAGATTCTCTGTTCCTCCACAGGTTCTTTAATGAGGGTTTCATCAAAATAGTCAAACTATTGCTTAGAGCAGTGGTCCTCAACTCCAGTCCTCGGGGGCCACTAACATGCAAGGTTTGCAAGATAACTAAATTACATCACAGATGATCTCATTTGCTGCTCAGTGATTGCAGTATTCTAGTCTGCATCTCCCCAAGGTAATACTTAAAATCTGGCCTGTTAGTGGGCCCGAGGACCGGAGTTGAGGACTAGAGATGTCCCGAACTATTCGCCGGCGAACATCGCTTGTTCGCGTTCGCCTCAGCGGGCGAATATATGCAATTTCAGTCCGCCCCCTATACATCATCATTGAGCAAACTTTGACCCTGTACCTCACAGTCAGCAGACACATTCCAGCCAATCAGCATACCCTCCCTCCCAGACCCTCCCACCTCCTATAAAAAAGCAAGGACAGCATCCATCTAAGATTCATTCTGAAGCTGCAGAGTTAGTTAGACAGGGAGAGTGCTGCTGCTGCTGCTGAATTAATAGGGAAATCATTAGCTAGGCCAGTGTTCTGTGTCGACTCCTGCTGTAAGGACAGCGTCCTGACAGCACCCCAAAAAGCCCTTTTTAGGGCTGGTATATCAGTCTGCTTTTATTTATTTTTTCTATATATACAGACTGTACTGTGTGCAACCGAGATCTCCAGTCCCTCCTACAAGCCTCGACTACAGGCTCACTCCCGCATATGCCCAATTTTCCATCCATCCAGGTATCATTGGAAGCCTGAGGAGCAATTTTGAGCACAAAACCCCTCAGTTCAGACCGTCTTAAGATCCCCTTATCCCTTATGACATATGAACACCTTATTCCCTCTTTGAATGTGACCCACTGGTTAAACTTAGGATTTAGAGAGTTGTCTGAGATTCCAGATAACTTTTGGGAAAGTTCCTTCACAAAAAATCAAATCCACTACTTTCATACCAAATTCCCAACTAAATTTGTAATACTAGACCCATCAATATGGGAATATTTAAGCACTAAACAAAAGACAAAAGGTGGAATCTCTTGGTTTTATAACATATTTCAATACCTTGAATCGAAACAAAAAAACTCAACTTTTCTCAGTTTGGAGAAGGAATTGGGTGCATCTTTCTCTATAGAGAACTGGACATTAGCAGATAACCAAAACTTCACTGCCACTAGATGCATGGATCATTGGGATAACTACCTAAAGATTCTGCATAAGGGATACTTCACTTCATGTAAACTGTTGAAAATGTACGCAGATTTTTCACCCCTCTGTTGGCGTCACTGTTGGGATATCGGATAGCTTTTGGAATGCAGTATTTACACTAATATCACAACTCACAGGCATCCTGACTAAACCCTCACCAGGCTTAGCACTACTAAACCTTCATATTTCTAAATTCCCACCACAATTTTGCACTGTTGTATCTCATTTACTAATAGCTGCTCAGCTAGTGATTACAAAAAAATGGAAGACCAATTCGATATGATGCAAATTTTCTCTCCCTGCTTCTGGAAATCAAATTCGAACTGACCCATATCACCACTTATGAACTTTCTTGGATTGTCGGAAAGCAGCATTCAAAATACAAATCCTTCCTATACTTTTGTACTTTTTCCAGACAATCCCCATTCCTCTACCTAACTCCTTTTTTGTCACCCTCGACAAGGTGCTGCGACAATATATATGGAGAGGTAAAAAGACCAGAATCCCTTACAACACCTTAATAAAGCACAAGCATATGGGGGGAGTGGGACTCCCTGTATTGCGCACATACCATAAAGCAGTCATTTTGGACCAGCTAAAGGAATGGTTCATTCCTGACTCTGGAAAACTGGGGATCCAGATTGAAGGGGCAGACTTAGGTAAAAAAGATTTTCTGCCACTACTATGTGCTAGCACAACTAAATTCCCCATTCCAAATCTATATTTACCTTTGGTTCAAGAATCGGTGACATCCTGTAATTACATACTCCAGTTCACCAGCACTGCTAAGCCTATCAAAACCATGCCCATTCCATTGATGGCATACGAGTTCCTTACCCCTTCCTTACGATTCCAGTAATGGATACAAGAAGGTTACAACTCAATAGCTGATCTCCTACGGGACCCATGGGTGCCACAAACCTACCAATTACATCAACTTTTATCTTTCTATAAAGCTTACCCCGCTTCATCCATTAATTTGAATACTGATCTAAGGAATTATATGACCACTAAATATCATACGAAAGGGTGTATCTCGTGGTTTTATAATTTTCTTCAGTACCCAAAAACCTGAAGTAGCGACAAAACCCCTTTTCATTCTTAACTTGGAAAAGGACTTAGGTGAACAATTTCCATTATCATCCTTGTATAAAACTATACGGTGCAACTTCTCTCCCACACATTGGGACACGGTATTAAAAATAATACATAAGGGCTACTTTACCCCAACCAAGCTTTCAAAATTCTACCCTGGCACGTCTCTGCTTTGTTGGCGGAATTGTGGCCCAGTTGGCACTCTATATCACCTACTCTGGAAATGTAAATGTTTTACTAGCTTCTGGAGAGGGATATTCATCCTTATATACTCTACAACGGGGATCCTGACACAACCCTCCCCACACCTGGCAATACTAGCTCTAGGCATCGATAAATTCCCACCCCAATATAGGACCATAGTGTTTCCCTTATTGACTGTATCCCGCACAACGCTGACGGCAAAGTGGAAAACTAACTTAGCATCCAATGTATCAGAAGTAATTACCGAGTTAATATCCAATATCATTATGAAAGGGTAATTGCTTGCAACTTCCATTCCCTGAAAACATTTGATCCCAAAAGGGCAGCGTGGACCCCTCATAATTCATGTTTATAGTACAGCACCACTCTGTTACAAGTTATATTGGTATTAATGTATCATTTCTCGATCGCTTGACAATTGCCATGCAGCAGTTTGACTGAACTCCCCTTACCCCCATTACTTTTGTCCCTCTATTCTCTCTCTTTTTAGTTCTCCTTATTTTTTCTTTATTATAAGTTTTCCTTCTATGCACAAAGGTATTCCTAGGCATGTCTATGATTCAGATGTCCTGGGCAACAACTGTGATCTACTGTGTATGTTCATGCAGTTACATTTGTTTGCTTGTGTTGGTGGTCCTTCTGGGGGTCTGGAGTGCCGTGGTGGGGGGGGGGGGCGTGGCGGGGCTGGGGCATGGGGCGTGCCCCGACCTTGGGCACAGGATGATCCCAGTTGGGGTGTCCGGGAGCAGCGGCCTCACCCTGGTGTCCAGGGGCTCCTGGCTGCGGGCCGTGGCTACCTGGGGTGACGGCCAGGACAGTACTCTAAGCTGGTCCTCTAAATGTTATGTTGGAGGATACCTGTCTTATGTGATTTTACACATCAAGGAATACCAGTGTTGTTGTTATTATTAATGTCATTGCTGATTACAACCTACTATAGTGTTTTTTTCTTTCTGTAAATGAAAATTCAATAAAAACTATTGAAACATAAAAGACAAGGAGCTCTAGGAGTTATTGCATACTCCTTTATTTTCAAGGTGAAGGTGCCTGGTTTATTTACATATATAGATATAGAGTAACCCTATATGGATTATAGACACCTGCTGCCCTTTTTATTTTTATGGTAAAATACCAAAAAAATGCAACTTAGTATCAATATAAAAAATGGGCGCTGGCAATAATATGGGTTTATAGAATAGTTTTATATGGCTATAGTGGTATAGATGGAATTCCAGGGGATTATCTTCTGTATGGATAATCCTGGTACTTGTGTTAGTGTTATTTAACCAATTAAAGTGCAACCAGTGTATAAATATGAGTAAAAATAAAAATAAAATCTTTGTACCATTAACCACTTAAGCCCCGAAAGATTTTACCCCCTTCCTGACCAGGGGGTATTTTGCGATTCGGCACTGAATGACTTTAACGGACAATTGCGCGGTCGTGCGACGCTGTACCTAAACGAATTTGACGTCCTTTTTTTCCCACAAACAGAGCTTTCTTTTGGTGGTATTTGATCACCTGTGCGATTTTTTGATCACGCGCTATAAACAAAAAAAGAGCGTCAATTTTGCAAAAATAACAATATTTTTCACTTTTTTTTATATGAAATTCCCCAAAAAAAAAAAGTAAAAATCAAAATTTTTTAACATTTTCGGCCAATTTGTTTTATGCTACCTATGTTTGGTAAAAAAAATCACAAAAAGCGTATTTTGATTGGTTTGTGCAAAAGTTATTGCGTTTACTAACAAAGGGAAAGATTTTTGTCATTTTTGTTGTTTTTTTTTTAACGCGTAATGGCGGCGATTTGGATTTTTTTTGCGGTACTGCGACATTGCGGCGGACAGATCGTACCCTTGACTGACATTTTTGACACTTTTGGGGTTACCAGTGACATTTCTACAGTAATCAGTGCTATATATATGCACTGTTACTGTAAAAATACACTGGCAGTGAAGGGGTTAACCTTATTTGAGAGGGAGGGGCTGTGTGTGTCCCTAGGGGCGTGATTCTAACTGTGATTGGCTGTCTGTTGAGCTGTAGTTACACTGATCAACGGTCCTACATAGTAGAACCATATGATCGGTGTCTCTACACAGGGGAGAATGACAGGCAGCTTGTTTACACAAGCTGCCTGACTTTCTCCCTCTCCTGCGCCGATCGCAGAGTGAGCGGCGGACATCGGGTCCGCCGGTCACACGCGCGGGGGGGCCCGTGACAGTGCGGGAGCGGCAGCGCGCCGGCGGCGGCGCGCGCTCGCTCCCCAGAGCCTCACAGTCACTTTGCCTGTGAGGGGCTGACCGCCGCAGTAAATCTACTTGCGGCGGTCGGCAAGTGGTTAAATAAATATATTGGTAAAACACAAATATTTTGTCACAAACAATGTGCGTTTATGCGTGACTTTTTGTGAGAACAAATAATTAAATGAGTGACACTGGTGATATTGGTGTGAAAATTATAAAAAATATATAATAAAATATTATATCAACATAATATTAAACTTATTAATATTAAACAATAAAAATGTGTATCCACAAAATTATTGTGCAGCAAGTGAAGTAGTCCGTAAAAAATAAATGAGTTCTTCAAAGTGATTTTTGTGCTCCAATGTGCTCTTGATAAAATAAGCAATTTCTGCCTCTTACCAGATGGCTTAAGGTCACCAGTACCTAAATCGATTTTGATCCCTTTTTAGGATGGATCAGTCCTACACCGAACTCCTCCTCTCCACTCTCTGGATCTCACTAAGGTATATGTAGGAAAAATGGTAGGGAAGCCAAAATATAGTGTAATACTGATTTTTATTTTTAAAATAAATATAAAAGATAAGAAATGGCTGCTTACAAAGGATAGTGCCTTTCCTGGCACCGGGTGAAACCGCTGTGTGTGTATTAGAGGGTTTGTTTTCTGGTGCTCTGTAAAATGTTTAGAGTCTCCTCCACAGCCCTGGTAGCGTGGCAGTGGCGGCGTGCACTCCAAGCAGCAAGGAACTTACGTCGCTGGCTCTCTCTGTTTCCAGGTATTACGAGGGACCGCAATGCATTTTGCGTCTAATCTCGCATCATCAGGTAGCCTTATTAGCGATATAGGTCCTGGCGACCTTAAGCCATCTGGTAAGAGGCAGAAATTGCTTATTTTATCAAGAGCACATTGGAGCACAAAAATCACTTTGAAGAACTCATTTATTTTTACGGACTACTTCACTTGCTGCACAATAATTTTGTGGATACACATTTTTATTGTTTAATATTATGTTGCTATAATATTTTATTATATATTGTTTATAATTTTCACACCAATATCACCAGTGTCACTAATTTAATTATTTGTTCTCACAAAAAGTCACGCATAAACGCACATTGTTTGTGACAAAATATTTTGGAAATATTCATGTTTTACCAATATGTTTATTTAATGGTACAACAATTTTATTTTTATTTTTACTCATATTTATACACTGGTTTTACTTTAAATGGTTAAATAACACTAACACAAGTACCAGGATTATCCATACTGAAGATAATCACCTGGAATTCCATCAATACCACTATAGCCATATAAAACGATTCCATAAACCCATATTATTGCCAGCGCCCATTTTTTATATTGCATACTCCTACCTATTAAAATGCACATTCAGACGGTACATTACTATAGATCCAAGTCTACCTAGTTACTTGAATACAGGATCTGACTCTACATAGATCTTACCCTCCCGTTCCCTGTTCCCTTCCCTGTCTTCCTCTTTTTCTCTTTTTGGTTTTTGTTTGGTTAAACTGCATGTCGATGCCGTGTCGATGTTACATTTGTTCACATATTGATTGTTGATAACAAACAATGGAAACATATACATAGAACATAATTGTAGTGTCCCTCTGTATATTAGATGAAAATGTTAATTGGTTAACTTGCTTATCATCTTTTGTCAACAATGCAAAACTCACGTGATGACTTTTCATTTTATTACAAAGTATGTAACCGATCTTGTTCATTGATTACCTTGGATTAACTTCATAACAAAAATCATTGAAACATAAATATGCTCTATAACCCATGTAATAAGACTTTGTCCTTTGGACAAAAACATTTACAAGGTCCATTTTACCTTCCTTTCTCAGCACAGCTTAGGTACCAGCTTAGAACCAGGAGATAAAAAGAGCTGCAATAGTTTTAAATAACTTACTCTGCTATGGTCTGCTATGATCTGTTAATATTAAGCAGTGGGGGTAGCATAGTTTGTAACATTTGTAGCCAATTGGTTTGGACATTAGGGGCTCTTGGCGCAGTACAAAACAACAATTTAGAAAAGTGAAAAATATTTGAACTCTACGGCATGCTAAATATGGACAAAATCATGGCTGCAATAGGTGCTTGGTGGATGCTTAGAGAACAAAAAGGACGCATGCAGACACAGACAAAAAATGTTTGCTGTAGTTTTTTTTTGTTAAGTAATAGACTTGAGTTGAACTGTTTGATTTTCTGGACACACTGCTTAAAGTGATTGTAGCTATTTTAGTGCAACTGCAACAAAAACAACTCATACTAGTAAAGAGTAAAAGAACACCCCAAAAGCTTGTCTTAAAAATTTGACTGCAAATAAACAAGTATCATGGACAGTACATAGTTTTTTTCTGAACACATTAAAAACAGTTACCTACTTTTTATTTATTATAATTACATAGTGTTAAAATGCTATGTGATTTGCACTTCAGTAAGAAGTATTTGTCGGCACTAATTTCCAGATTTGAAATCAGTATGTACTACATATAACAGTTATTTTATTTAATTATTTTTAAATGGCTTTCCCCAGTGATGATATGCCTGGGGATTTTCTACTTGTGACTTGTAGGCAACTCATTCTTCCTTGACAATGTAGAAAGAGCTTACAAAATGCCTGAAGATCAAAAAAGCACTCGTGATAATAAGATAGATGAAAATAGCAGCAGTGATTAATTAGGAAAAGCACATTGGTACAGCAATTTTGCCAACCGCATAAGCTAATAATAATTTAGCACAAAATATTTGCATTTAGTCTTGGGGCTTCTACTTATTAAGTATTATAATGACAAAGATGAAAAAATGCTCTGCTGTGCATGACACAAGTAAACTTCTCTCTTGTATTTTATCATCTTGCATAAACAGTAATCAGAAAAATTTGGTAGAGCATCTATTACTAAAAAAGATCAAAATTTTATCTGTGTCGTTTGCCCTATTTGATTATAATGGGAATGGGGAGGTTGTTATTTATAAACTACGGTAGTTTTTTTTTTTAATGCAGGATCATATTACTTTCTTGCTAAGGAAACTTAAAAAAATTCCATATTAGTATTCATACATACATTTCCAGTCGGCAGGTGGTGTTCACATGTCTTCCAGGCCAAGTTTAGCTATTTACTGGAAAATAAAAAACATTCTGTTTACTTTCTTTGTTCAGATGGCTTCATAAAGGAATTCATGAATTGCAGGAACTGTTGAAATACAGTCTGATAAAGCACAGCTTCTGCTGTGCTCTTATCAATGTCCTGGGTACATCCTTTTTTGGCCCATTTACACCAGACAGAGCCAGTGCTTTAATTGAGCCATGATGATGTGGGGTTTCCAATTTTTCTGCACTGTTGTTTGCTGCAAAGTAGATGCCATCAGGAGCCCTACATACTGGCTCCTGATTGTCAAAAGTTGACTGTAAGCTGTCTCTGACAGCTTGGTCACAATTCCATCAGTGCTCTAGGACAAGATAACGATACATATGTGCAGTGGCGGACATTAAGCCTCACTCATCCTGGTGCCAAATACACCCTATTATCAAAAGTATCTGGATGCTTGCCTTTACACGCACATGAACTTTAATGTCATCCCAGTCTTAGCCTGTAGGGTTCAATATTGAGTTGGCTCACCCTTTGTAGCTATAACAGCTTCAACTCTATTGGGAAGTCTATCCAAAAGGTTTAGGAGTGTGTCTATGGGAATAAATCACAAAGCAAGAGTAAAGAACAGCCACAGAAATTTCACAGTGCAGTCCAATAAATCACCACCAGAGGGAGGGGGAGAGACAGCCTTTCCCCCTCTGACAGGTGCCGCTTGTCAGGAGCTGTCATCCATGAGCCATCGCTTCATTCTAGACAGGGTAAATGTTGGACTTGGAAATAATACTAAATGTCTAATACTGAGGTACTGATTTAAAAGCCTTATCAGTAGAGTTGAGCGAACACCTGGATGTTCGGGTTTGGCGGGTTCGACCAAACTTGAAAAAAAAGTCCAGGTTCGTGACTTAACCCGAACTTTGTCCCGATCCCGAACCCCATTGAAGTCAATGGAGACCCGAACTTTTGAGCACTAAAATGGCTCCAAAAACAAACATGGAAAGGGCTAGAGGGCTGCAAATGGCAGCAAAATCATCTTAAGAGCATGGCATGTGCTCTGCAAACAAATGTGGATAGGGAAATAACTTAAAATAACATAAAAAACAGAAAAGTAAAAAAGAATCATCTTGAATGATGTAGAAGGAGGACAAGGCCCATATGGAGTAGGAGGTTGAGGTGGCGGTGGATATGGCGGTGGATATGGCGGTGTAGGTGGAAGCGGCATCGGCAGAGGAGGAGGAGGACGAGGTAGCCAACACTGGTTTTGGTTTTTAATAAAACACATTTTTTAAATTTGAGTACACCCCAAAAGAGTAAGAAAGATCAAATCCAGCAAAGGCTGGGTAAGGCCGGTATACATGTCTATTCTGCACAAGGTACGGACAAGTCCTGTGGGTTCCATGCCTGGTTCATTTTAATGAACGTGAGCTTGTCCATATTGGCTCTGGACAGGCGGCTGCGCTTGTCTGTGATAACGCCCCCATGCTAAATACCCGTTCAGATAATACACTGGCTGTAGGGCAGGCCAGCACCTCCAAGGCGTAAAGGGCAAGCTCAGGCCATGTGCCCAACTTGGAGACCCAGAAGTTGAAGGGGGCAGACCCGTCATTCAGTACGTCTAGGCGTGTGCACACATACTGCTCCACCATGTTAGTGAAATGCTACCTCCTGCTAAGACGTTCCATATCAGCTGCTGGTGCTGCTGCTTGTTGTGGCGAGCTGACAAAGCTTTTACACATTTCGGCCATGCTAACCCTGCCTTCTGTTCTGAGGTGCTGGCGGTGCCCTGGCTGCACTGACGACCTCTTCCTTCTCCTCCCCTGCCTTGGCCTTGTGCTTCCACTGTGCCCCCGCTGTCAGGTGGGAATGCCACCAGCAGCGCGTCTTCCAGCATGCACTTGTACTCGCGCATCTTCTGATCACGCTCCAGTGAGGGATTTAAGGATGATATGTTGTCCTTGTAACGGGGATCCAGCAGGGTGGCCACCCAGTAATCAGCACAAGTTACTATGTGGGAAACTCGGCGGTCGTTGCAGAGACACTGCAGCATGTAATCGCTCATGTGTGCCAGGCTGCCCAGAGTCAACGAAAAGCTGTCCTCTGTGGGAGGTGTATCCTTTGTGTCCTCCGTATCCCCCCAGCCACGCACCCGTGATGGCTATGAGCTGGCCTGGGTGCCACCCTGCTGTGAACATGGTTCTATATCCTCCTCCATCTCCTCCTCCTCCTCATCCTCATCATCCTCCAGAACTGTGCGCCTGCTGGACAAATGTGTCCCTGGCGTTTGTGGGTGCAGGAACCCACCCTCGGAGCCACTTGCGAATGACTGCCCTGAAAGCCTTGGAAATGTTACCTCTTCATCTTCCTCCTCCTCCTCATCCTGTGCCACATCCTCTTCCATCATCGCCCAAAGTGTTTTTTCAAGAAGGCATAGAAGTGGGATAGTTAAGCTGAGAGCGGCGTCATCGGCACTGGCCATGTTGGTGGAGTACTCGAAACAGCGCAACAAGGCACACAGGTCTCGCATGGTGGCCCAGTTATTGGTGGTGAAGTGGTGCTGTTCCGCAGAGCGACTCACGTGTGCGTGCTGCAGCTGAAACTCCACTATGGCCTGCTGCTGCTAGCACAGTCTGGCCAGCATGTGCAAGGTGGAGTTCCACCTTGTGGGAACGTCACAAATGAGACGGTGAGCGTGAAGGCCGAAGTTACGCTGCAGGGCTGACAGGCGAGCAGCAGCAGGGTGAGAATGCCGAAAGTGCGCACAGATGGCCCACACTTTATGCAGCAGCTCTGACATATCGGGGTAATTTCTAAGAAACCTCTGCACCACCAAATTAAGCACATGCACCAGGCAAGGGATGTGTGTCAAACTGGCTAGGCCCAGAGCTGCTATGAGATTTTGCCCGTTATCGCACACCACCAGGCGGGGCTTGAGGCTCATTGGCAGCAGCCACTCATCGGTCTGCTGTTCAATGTCCCTCCACAACTCCTGGGCGGTGTGTGTTTTTTCACCCAAACAGGCAAGTTTTAAAACTGCCTGCTGTCGTTTACCCCTGGCTGTGCTGAAGTTGGTGGTGAAGGCGTTACGCTGACTGGAAGAGGAGGCGGTAGAGGATGAGGAAGCGGAGTAGGAGTAGTTAGGAACAGGAGGCAAACTGAAGCGCCCTGCAATCCTCGGTGGTGGAAGGACATGCGCCAAACTGCTATCCGCCTCAGGCCCAGCCGCCACTGCATTTAACCAGTGTGCTGTTAGGGAGATATAACGTCCCTGACCGTGCTTACTGGTCCACGTATCCGTAGTTAGGTGGACCTTGCCACAGATGGCGTTGCACAGTGCACACCTGATTTTGTCACCCACTTGGTTGTGCAGGGAAGGGATGGCTTTCCTGGAAAAGTAGTGGCGGCTGGGCATGACGTACTGTGGGACAGCCACCGCCATAAGGCTTTTAAAACTCTGCGTCTCCACCAGCCGGAATGACAGCTTTTCAAAGGCCAGGAATTTTGAAATGCTGTCATTCAGGGCCAGGGATCGCAGGTGGGTAGGGGGGTACTTCCTCTTCCGCTCCAGTGTTTGGAATATAGATGGCTGAACGCTTCTACGGGACATTGTGGAGATGGTTGTTGGAGACCCAGGTGGTGGCGTTGCTGGTGGATCCTCTGTTTGCGGGGTGGCAGGTGCCTTTGGCACTACAGAGGTGGATGAAGAGGCCGAGACTGCAGCAGCAGAACAGGAAGCAGGAGGAGCCAGAGACCTTTCTGTCACGGAACCATGAACCAGACGTACAACAACAGATAAGTGAAAATAAGAAGGCTTTATTGAAAATCAAGCTGTAAAGCAAAAGTCCAAACGGATGGCAAAACCGAAGCAGAGTCTTTGCGAAGCCAGAGGTCAGGAGCCAGGAGGGTAGTCGACGAAGCCGAGATCAGGAACCAGCGGGGTAGTCAGACGAAGCCAGGATCAGGAACCAGCAGGGTAATCAGACGAAGCCAGGATCAGGAACCAGAAGCAGCAGCAGTCTTAGAAGCATGTGAACACAGGAGGACCAAGCAAGGAACTGAAGCCACAGACCTCCTATATATATGAGCTAGGCATCCAGCTCCTCCCAGTGGGAAGGAGGAGCCGCAGAGTGGGAGGCTACAAGAAACCCAGAAACCAAGATGGCCGCCAGCACATGTCAAACGAAGGAGAACAGCAAGAAGGTAAGACCATGACAGTACCTCCCCCTTAAGGGCCCCTCCTCCGCGGAGTAAAGAACGGTTTCTGAGGGAAGCATGCGTGGAAGGCACGGAGCAAGGCAGGAGCATGGACATCTGCGGAGGGAACCCAGGAACGCTCCTCTGGACCATAACCACGCCAATGAACCAAAAACTGCACCCGACCGCGGACCAGGCGTGAGTCCAGGATATTGCTCACCTCATACTCCTCACGATTGCCCACTTGGACCGGACGAGGCCGAGGAACCGAGGAAGTGAAACGATTACACACCAGTGGCTTCAACAGGGAGACATGAAACACGTTGGAGATCCGCATGCCAGGAGGAAGCGCAAGGGCATAGGCTACCGGGTTTACCCTGCAAAGTACTCGGAAGGGACCAACAAAGCGAGGCGCCAGCTTGGGAGTGGGCACTCGAAGGTTGAGGTTGCGGGTGGACAACCATACACGGTCACCGGCCTGGTAGGAAGGAGCAGGCGCTCGTCTGCGATCAGCCTGGAGTCTCTGGCGCTGCGCAGAGACCTCAAGGGACTTCTGGGTCTGTACCCAAGAAGCACGTAGAACGGAAAGGTGATCCTCCACAGCCGGAATATCCTGGGGAGAGAATACCTCCGGTAACACGGCAGGCTGGAACCCATAATTGGCCATGAAGGGAGACGTCCCAGAGGAAGAGTTCACCGCCGTGTTCCTGGCAAACTCAGCCCAAGGCAGGAGGTCAACCCAATTGTCTTGGTGATCGGAGACATAGCAACGAAGGAATTGCTCCAAGGCCTGATTGGATCGTTCTGCGGCCCCATTGGACTGAGGGTGGTAGGCCGAGGAGAAGGAGAGATGAATCCCCAACTGAGAGCAAAAGGCGCGCCAGAACCTGGACACAAACTGACTCCCCCGATCCGACACAATCTCCTTGGGCAAACCGTGCAACCGGAAAACCTCCCTGGCAAAAATCGTGGCCAACTCCTGTGCAGAGGGTAACTTCTTGAGAGGAACACAGTGGCACATTTTGGAAAACCGATCCACAATCATGAGAATGACCGTATGGCCTCGGGATGCAGGGAGGTCCACAATGAAATCCATCCCCAGGTGTGACCATGGGCGCTCCCCGGTGGCTATGGGTTGCAGAAGGCCCAACGGAAGGTGCCGAGGGGACTTACTCTGGGCACAAACGGAGCATGCCGCTACATATGCGGCGATGTCGGAACGTAGGGAAGGCCACCAGAACAGACGTGAAACAGCCCAGGACAGCTGATTCTTTCCAGGATGCCCCGCGGTCTTGGAGTTATGGTAGGTTCGCAACAACCGAGTGCGCAACTCCTCAGGCACAAAACATCTGCCGTTGGGTCTCCCAGAGGGAGCACCAGATTGAGCCGCCAAAATCTGCTCACCCAGGGGAGAGGTCAGGCTGGTGCGAATGGCGGCCAGGATCTGATTCGGAGGTATGACCGAAGTCGGAATCGACTCCTCCCTGGACAGGTCGGAGTACTGCCGTGATAAGGCATCCGCCCTGATGTTCTTGGAACCGGGTAGGTAGGAGACCACGTAATTAAAATGTGACAAGAACAGAGCCCATCTGGCCTGACGTGGTGTCAATCTCTTGGCCTCAGAAAGGTAGGTCAGATTCTTGTGGTCCGTCAGGATGAGGACCGGAACCACCGAACCCTCGAGCAAGTGCCTCCATTCTTTAAGGGCCTGCACGATGGCCAATAACTCCCTGTCACCAATCTGATAGTTGCACTCCGCGGAAGACAGTTTCCGGGAATAAAACCCACAAGGAAGCAGAGGACCCTCTGGTGTTCTACGCTGAGACAGAAGGGCGCCTACTCCCGTCTCAGACGCGTCCACCTCGAGGACAAAGGGCAGCCCAGGGTTGGGATGCGACAGAATCGGAGCCGACACAAAGGCGGACTTTAGAGCCTCAAAAGCTCGGATGGCCTCGAGCGGCCAGACCTGGGAATTACTGCCCTTCCTGGTCAGATCCGTGAGAGGCTTGGCTAGCATGGAAAAGTCCCTGATGAACTTCCGATAATAATTGGCGAAGCCCAAAAAGCGCTGCAGGGAGCGAAGACCACTGGGCTGGGGCCACTGTAAGACAGCCGAAACCTTCTCAGGATCCATGGAGAACCCCTCAGCGGAAATGATGTAACCTAAGAAGGTTACCTGGGATCGGTGAAATTCGCATTTCTCAAGCTTACCGAACAGCTTGTTCTCTCGTAACCGTTGCAACACTCGTCTGACATCCAGAATGTGGGTCTCCATGGATTCAGAATATACCAAGATGTCATCCAAATAGACCACCACACACTGCTGCAACAGGTCACGGAAAACATCGTTGATGAATTCCTGAAAGACTGCGGGCGCATTGCACAACCCAAAGGGCATAACCAAGGATTCATAATGACCGGTCCTGGTGTTAAACGCGGTCTTCCACTCATCGCCCGCCTTGATCCTTACGAGGTTATATGCCGCCCTCAGGTCGAGTTTGGTAAAGACCGTGGCCCCTTTAAGGCGATCGAACAGCTCGGAAATCAAGGGTATCGGGTAAGCGTTCTTGATCGTGATGCGATTGAGACCCCTGTAATCGATGCAAGGCCTCAATCACCGAATTGGCGGCAGCGAACACACTATCAATGAACAAACCACCAGCGCCAGAGTCCACCAACGCCTGGGTCGTCACTGAGCCCCCGACCCAGGAGAGGACAACAGTGATCAGTGGTTTGTCAACACGGGAAACCGGGGACGAGGAGACTCCACCCAAGATCTGCCCCCGACAGGATCTCAGGTGCGAGCGTTTCCCGGACGGTTCGGACATGCCAACCGAAAATGCCCACCGAGACCACAGTACATGCATCGGCCCTCGCGTCTCCGGAGTACCCTCTCCCCCTCGGACAGGCGAGCAAAGCCCAGCTGCATGGGTTCATCCCCAGCCAAGTCATCCCCAGGAGGCGTGGGAGGAGAGGGAGGCACGGGTGGGACAGCAAAGGTAGGCGCCAATCTGTTAGGAGGCCTCCGCAGACTCTCCTTAAAGGAAGGTCTCTCCCTGAGTCTGGTGTCAATCAAAATCAGGAAAGAAATAAGAGACTCGAGCTCCACTGGTAGGTCCTTAGCTGCAACCTCATCCTTCAAGGCATCCGAGAGACCATGAGAGAAAGCAGCGACCAGAGCCTCATTATTCCAGCCCACCTCTGCTGCCAGGGTACGAAACTCAATGGCGTATTCAGCTACGGATCGTGAACCCTGTCTGATGGACATAAGGAGCTTCGCAGCAGAGGCAGCACGAGCCGGCACATCGAATACCCTCCGAAGAGAAGCAACAAAACCGGAAAACTCGGCAACCACCGGATTGTTGTTCTCCCATAAAGGGCTGGCCCAGGCCAAGGCCTTCTCTGAGAGCAGCGAAATTAAGAAGCCCACCTTTGATCTCTCAGTAGGAAAGGCATGTGGCAGCAACTCGAAATAAATGCCCACCTGGTTAAGGAAACCTCGGCACTGAGTTGGCTCTCCCCCAAAGCGCTGTGGAAGGGGGGCAGAACCGGTCATACCCCGAAACACCGCAGGCGCAACAACAGGTGTCGGGGTAGACTCTGAAGCGAAATGAGCCGTGCGTTCAAGCAGGATTTGCAACGCCACGGCGAACTGACCCAACGGGTGATCCTGCTGATCAAGTCTGGCAACCAGCGTGGGTAGCGAGGATGGCCCCTGTACCGTCAGAATTCATGGCTTGGTCCTAATGTCACGGAACCATGAACCAGACGTACAACAACAGATAAGTGAAAATAAGAAGGCTTTATTGAAAATCAAGCTGTAAAGCAAAAGTCCAAACGGATGGCAAAACCGAAGCAGAGTCTTTGCGAAGCCAGAGGTCAGGAGCCAGGAGGGTAGTCGACGAAGCCGAGATCAGGAACCAGCGGGGTAGTCAGACGAAGCCAGGATCAGGAACCAGCAGGGTAATCAGACGAAGCCAGGATCAGGAACCAGAAGCAGCAGCAGTCTTAGAAGCATGTGAACACAGGAGGACCAAGCAAGGAACTGAAGCCACAGACCTCCTATATATATGAGCTAGGCATCCAGCTCCTCCCAGTGGGAAGGAGGAGCCGCAGAGTGGGAGGCTACAAGAAACCCAGAAACCAAGATGGCCGCCAGCACATGTCAAACGAAGGAGAACAGCAAGAAGGTAAGACCATGACACTTTCTTGGTTTTTGAGGTGTGCACTCCACTGTAGCTCGTGCTTTGCACTTAGATGCCTGGTCATGCAGGTTGTGCTCAGGTTGAGAACGTTTATGCCTCGCTTCAGTCTCTGATTGCACAGCGTGCAAACCACTCGTGTCCTGTCATCATCACATTGTCTGAAGAACTTCCACGCTAGGGACCTCCTGTGAGCTGGCTTTGGTGTGCTTGGTTCCTTGCTGCGTTGGGCAGTAGAAGGCATAGTGTCTAGGGCACAGCCGCTCCGCTTTTGCACCCTGCTCCCTCTTCTGCTGTGCTGGTGGCTCTGTGTGACCACCGCCTCTTCCTCCAAACCACTCAGGTCACCTGCATGACGTTCATTCCATGTGGGGTCGAGGACCTCATCGTCCTCCACATCATCTTCTACCCAGTTTTCACCCCTGCCCTCCTTGTCGGTCTCCACAATTCGGAATTCCGCAGCATTTGGCACCTGTGTTTCGTCATCATCTGAGACGTGCTGCGATGGTCCTCCCATGTACTTATCTGGAGACATAAGTGGTTGGGCATCGGTGCACTTAATCTCTTCCACTTCTGGGGCAGGGCTAGGTGGATGGCCCTGGGAAACCATGGTAACAGAGTCATCAAAAAGAAGAAGAGACTGCTGCATGACTTGGGACTCAGACTGCTTGGCTGATTTGCATGGGGGTGAGGTAAAAGTTTGATGGACATCGGCTGCAGGTGCCAACTCTGACCTTTCAGCAGAAGACTGGGTGGGAGAGGATGTGAAGGAAGTGGAGGCACTGTCAGCAACCCAATCTACTATCACCTGTACTTGTTCTGGCCTCAACATTTGTAGAGGCACATTAGGCCCTGCCAAATACTGCTGCAGGTTCTGTCGCCTACTCGGAGCTGAGAAAGGTGTTTCACCTGTGCGTGTAGGTGACACAGATCGACCACGTCCTCTCCTTGCAACAGGACCTCCACCAGCAACACCACAACCCAGTCCACGTCCCTTATTTGACCTTCTCCTCAAATTTATAGAATTTTGGATCTTCCCCAAAATGGGTTTTTATTGCAATACGCAATACAACAGTATGCAATGGGTGTATGTCACTGTAACATATGCAGACAGGGCCACAATCAACTTTTTTGCCCCTAAGTGGGTTTTTTTATTGCAAAGCGCAATACAACAGTATGCAATGGGTGTATCTCACTGTAACATATGCAGACAGGGCCGAAATCAACTTTTTTTGCCCCTAAGTGTTTTTTTTTATTGCAAAGCGCAATACAACAGTATGCAATGGGTGTACCTCACTGTAACATATGCAGACAGGGCCGCAATCAACTTTTTTTGCCCCTAAGTGGGTTTTTTTTATTGCAAAGCGCAATACAACCGTATGCAATGGGTGTATGTCACTGTAACATATGCAGACAGGGCCGCAATCAACTTTTTTTGCCCCTAAGTGGGTTTTTTTTTTATTGCAAAGCGCAATTCAACAGTATGCAATGGGTGTATCTCACTGTAACATATGCAGACAGGGCCGCAATCAACTTTTTTTGCCCCTAAGTGGGTTTTTTTTATTGCAAAGCGCAATACAACCGTATGCAATGGGTGTATGTCACTGTAACATATGCAGACAGGGCCGCAATCAACTTTTTTTGCCCCTAAGTGGGTTTTTTTTTTATTGCAAAGCGCAATACAACAGTATGCAATGGGTGTATCTCACTGTAACATATGCAGACAGGGCCGCAATCAACTTTTTTTGCCCCTAAGTGGGTTTTTTGATTGCAAAACGCAATACAACAGTTTGCAATGGGTGTATGTCACTGTAACATATGCGGACAGGGCCACAATCAACTTTTTTTGCCTCTAAATGGGTTTTTTTTTATTGCAAAGTGCAATACAACAGTATGCAATGGGTGTATCTCACTGTAACATATGCAGACAATGCCGTTATCAACTTTTTTTGCCAACAAGTGGGTTTTTATTGCAAAGTGGAATAAAACAGTATGCAATGGGTGTATCGCACTGTAACGTATGAATGAAAATCTGATAAATAATTGTCCCCTTAATTGGTGCTTGTTGAATAGCAGATTTGAAATGCAGTGTCTGTTTAACCACTTAAGCCCCGGAGGATTTTCCTGCTAAAAGACCAGGGGATATTTTGCGATTCGGCACTGTGTGACTTTAACGGACAATTGCGCGGTCGTGCGATGTTGTACCTAAACGAATTTGGTGTCCTTTTTTTCCCACAAACAGAGCTTTCTTTTGGTGGTATTTGATCACCTGTGCGATATTTTGATCACGCGCTATAAACAAAAAAAGAGCGACAATTTTGCAAAAATAGCAATATTTTTCACATTTTTTTATATGAAATTCCCCCCAAAAAAATGTAAAAATCAAAATTTTTTAACATTTTCGGCCAATTTGTTTTATCCTACCTATGTTTGGTAAAAAAAATCGCAAAAAGCGTATTTTTATTGGTTTGCGCAAAAGTTATCGCGTTTACTAACAAAGGGAAAGATTTTTGTCATTTTTGTTGTTTTTTTTTTAACGCGTAATGGCGGCGATCTGCAATTTTTTTTGCGGTACTGTGACATTGTGGCGGACAGATCGGACCCTTGACTGACATTTTTGACACTTTTGGGGTTACCAGTGACATTTCTACAGTAATCAGTGCTATACATATGCACTGTTACTGTAAAAATACACTGGTAGTGAAGGGGTTAACTTTATTTGGGAGGGAGGGGCTGTGTGTGTCCCTAAGGGCGTGCTTTCTACTGTGATTGGCTGTGGCTTGAGCTGTAAGGACACTGATCAACGGATCTACATAGTAGATCCGTGTGATCAGTGTCTTTACAGCGAGGAGAATGACAGGTGGCTTGTTTACACAAGCTGCCTGACATTCTCCCTCTCCCCCGACGATCGCCGAGTGACCGGCGGACATCGGGTCCGCTGGTCACACGCGCGGGGGGGTCCGTGACCGCGCGGGAGCGGGAGCGCGCCTCCGCGGGCGCGCGCTCGCTCCCCAGACCCTCCCAGGCTAGTGACGTTAATTAACGTCACTCTGCCTGGCAGGGGCTGACCGCCGCAGTAAATCTACTTGCGGCGATCGGCAAGCGGTTAAACGCTGTATGTCAAAGTTAAATATGAAGGAAAAATGTTTTTTCTTTTTCAAATGCATATTAAGCAGACACATATGCACTCAGCTTGCAGTAAATGGCCGCTACACACCGCACGCCTAACAGGTTGGATACTGTTGTTGTTCTATTCCGCTACTGAAAAAAAAAAAAACATTTGAATGAAAAACCGAAAAATATTTTTTTTTCCATAAATACTGAAAAATAATTATTTTCCCCTTACATTGGTGCTTTTTGAAGAGCAGGTTAGAAAAGCAGTGTCTGTGTAACGACTGTATGTCAAAGTTAAATATGAAGGAAAAACGTTTTTTCTTTTTTAAATGCAGATTAAGCAGGCACATATGCACTGAACTTGCATTAAATGTGCAGCACCACATGCCGCCCACCTAACAGACTGATAAAAGTTTTTTTTTCTCCCTCCTCCTCCTCACTGGGCTCAGGGTATAAAGATCGTGCACTGCACCCCCACACTATACAATCAATGTAGATCGCTGTCTGATTAAAAAAGATTGTTCCTATCTATGCTTTCCCTCAAAGCAATCTCCAGCCTGACCCTACAGTAATCTCCTATCTCCCCCTCCGGGCAAAAATATTGTGCACTGCACCCCCACACAATCAAATCAATGTAGATCGCTGTATGATTATTGAAGATTGTTCCTATGCTTTCCCTCAAAGCAATCTCCAGCCTGACCCTACAGTAATCTCCTATCTCTCCCTCCGCAGAAATCTCAGGAACCTCTCCCTAGTATAGTTATAGCAGAATGACGTGTGGCGTTGTGTGACTCCAGCTTACTGTATATAGACTCTGGGTCACATGCTGCACTGGCCAATCACAGCCATGCCATTAGTAGGCATGGCTGTGATGGCTTCTAGGGCACACTAGTTAAACGCTTGCTGATTGGCTGCCTTGCACCTGTTGAAACCGTGCCATTAAAACCGCGCCAAAAAATCAAATAACGTTACCGAACAATGGACAGTACCTGAACATACAGTGAAATGTTCTGGCTCGGTTCCAGGTACCGAATACCCAAAAGTCCGGTACGAACCCGAACAATACAGTCCGGGTTCACTCAACACTACTTACAGTGCCTTGCGAAAGTATTCGGCCCCCTTGAACTTTGTGACCTTTTGCCACATTTCAGGTTTCAAACATAAAGATATAAAACTGTAATTTTTTGTGAAGAATCAACAACAAGTGGGACACAATCATGAAGTGGAACGGAATTTATTGGATATTTCAAACTTTGTTAACAAATAAAAAACTGAAAAATTGGGCGTGCAAAATTATTCGGCCCCTTTACTTTCAGTGCAGCAAACTCTATCCAGAAGTTCAGTGAGGATCTCTGAATGATCCAATGTTGACCTAAATGACTAATGATGATAAATAGAATCCACCTGTGTGTAATCAAGTCTCCGTATAAATGCACCTGCACTGGGATAGTCTCAGAGGTCCGTTTAAAGCGCAGAGAGCATCATGAAGAACAAGGAACACACCAGGCAGGTCCGAGATACTGTTGTGGAGAAGTTTAAAGCCGGATTTGGATACAAAAAGATTTCCCAAGCTTTAAACATCCCAAGGAGCACTGTGCAAGCAATAATATTGAAATGGAAGGAGTATCAGACCACTGCAAATCTATGAAGACCTGGCCATCCCTCTAAACTTTCAGCTCATAAAAGGAGAAGACTGATCAGAGATGCAGCCAAGAGGCCCATGATCACTCTGGATGAACTGCAGAGATCTACAGCTGAAGTGGGAGACTCTGTCCATAGGACAACAATCAGTCTTATACTGCACAAATCTAGCCTTTATGGAAGAGTGGCAAGAAGAAAGCCCTTTCTTAAAGATATCCATAAAAAGTGTTGTATAAAGTTTGCCACAAGCCACCTGGGAGACACACCAAACATGTGGAAGAAGGTGCTCTGGTCAGATGAAACCAAAATCGAACTTTTTGGTAACAATGCAAAACATTATGTTTGGCGTAAAAGCAACACAGCTCATCACCCTGAACACACCATCCCCACTGTCAAACATGGTGGTGGCAGCATCATGGTTTGGGCCTGCTTTTCTTCAGCAGGGACAGGGAAGATGGTTAAAATTGATGGGAATATGGATGGAGCCAAATACAGGACCATTCTGGAAGAAAACCTTATGGAGTCTGCAAAAGACCTGAGACTGGGATGGAGATTTGTCTTCCGACAATGGAATGGTTCACAAAAAAACATATCCAGGTGTTAGAATGGCCAAGTTAAAGTCCAGACCTGAATCCAATCGAGAATCTGTGGAAAGAACTGAAAACTGCTGTTCACAAACGCTTTCCATCCAACCTCACTGAGCTTGAGCTGTTTTGCAAGGAGGAATGGGCAAAAGTTTCAGTCTCTCGATGTGCAAAACTGATAGAGACATACCCCAAGCGACTTACAGCTGTAATCGCAGCAAAAGGTGGCGCTACAAAGTATTAACTTAAGGGGGCTGAATAATTTTGCACGCCCAATTTTTCAGTTTTTATTTGTTAAAAAAGTTTGAAATATCCAATAAATTTCGTTCCACTTGATGATTGTGTCCCACTTGTTGTTGATTCTTCACAAAAAATTACAGTTTTATATCTCTATGTTTGAAGCCTGAAATGTGGCAAAAGGTCGAAAAGTTCAATGGGGCCGAATACTTTCGCAAGGCACTGTACAAGATAAATTACTGGATTATTACATGTATGTATATTAATCCAGGAACCTTTACCTATTTGGTCAGTTTTAGAATGCTGAAGGAAAATCTTAACAGACTGCGTATTAGATACCACTGCTTTGAAAAGAAGGCCGCTATTACACTTTTTATTACAAGGTACCAGTTCAGAAATACAAAGGGTTGCAAAAAAACACATGGAAAAGGCTGCCTTGAACAGACAAGCCTCAAAAAGAGAAAACCATATACCCTTAGTTCCTATGCAAAGCTTTTCTAGTATCTGAGAAGTAATGGAATGTCTATTATATAATGAAAATTTAGCTTTTTCATAACCCTTCATGGCCTGTTGCACTGAAAAGAAACTACTAGAAGGGAAGCCATGTAATTTTAGGAGAAAGGAAACTTCACATATTATTTTGTTGATAAGTGACCATGAATACTTTCTTTCTAAAAATGAACTGAGAAATTAAAGCGCTACATTCTCATCAAAAGCTGACCGAGGTATATAATTTCCGTTAGGAAAAGCTATCCATGAAAACCAGCCATGTTGCAGGCGCCAAGGATTTCTTTATATTTTCATATTTTAAATTATTTCCCAAAGATGCTGTGGGCATACTGTACCAATTTTGTCTTCATCCTGTAGAAGTTTGAAAAAACGGGTCACCTGCAACCTAGAGAGAGCGTCTGCTACTATATTAACTTTCCCTGGAATGTATTTTGCCTTCAACCAAATATTTAAAGTTATACATTTAGATGCCACATAATGTAACAGTGTTGTCACTGGTGGAGATTTGGATGATAAACAATTAATTGAACACATAACTCCTTTATTATCCATATTAATAAGAAGGTGGTGGTTACTGAAATATTTACCCCAAATTTCTAGTGCTACTACAATCGGAAATAGCTCTAAGAAAATACTATTTTTTAACCAACCCTGATTTTCCCACCTTAATGGCCATTTTCAGCACAACAGTGATTTTTCCATATTGCATCAAAATCAACCTGCTGAATCAGTGAATAAGCACAATTCTTTATCTGAAATAAATCCATGCTACAATAATGTTCTGCCATTGAAGAGTGCTAAAAATTGTACCCATACTAACATATTTCCCCGCATATCATGAGACATGTGCACATGTGAATAAGGGTTCTTTAAACCAGCTATTGAAGGATAGAGTCTTCTTGAAAAAATTCTACCCACAGGGAGAACCCTGGTTGCAAAGGCTAATGAATGAAATAAATTCTGCATTTCTTTTAATAATACATTCTTTTTACGAATTAAACCTATTAACAAACCAGAATTTTTTTTCAATGTTTTTCTTTGGGTAGGCAAAATTCCAAAAAAGATGCATCTATTGTGATTCCTAAAAATTTTAAAGTGATAAGTAAAATCATTTTTGGGGTGGTGTAGCTTCTGCATGGCGCCGGCTGGTCATGTCTGATCCGAGCTCTGACTGAACTCCGGCGTACTTACCTCTAATAATGCCTGCTAAAAACTCTTGGATCCCACATTTTCCTCACCCCGCATCTACACTTACTCTTCAAACACAATTACATCCCATCGCTAACTAACATTAGGTCTGACCTCAGGAAATGGGCATCTTTGTCACATTTGTGGCTAGGAAAAAATAAACGTCATAAAGATGAACATCCTCCCAAGGATTCTGTTCATTTTTCAAATGTTACCATTGGGTTTGCCTATAGGCTTCTTCTCGATATTGCAGACCATGATATCACCATATATTTGGCGAGATAAACATCCCCAAATATCTAGATCGACCCTATTTCAATCTAAACAATCTGGAGGACTTGTACTTCGAGACATTAAGACATATTATCATGCTATTGTTTTAACTCATCTGATAGACAGGAAGTTTGCTAGGGAAACCAAATTATGGGTTCAACTTGAAACAAATGTGTGTGGTGCAGATCTGGCCACTGCTCCTTGGATACCATGATCAGCAAGGAATCTTTCGACATCAACCTCGCCCTTGGACATCTGGGATTCATTACATAGGAAATACTCCTGGTCCTATGACTTGCCATTGATGCCTCTGTTGAATCATAACTTTGTCTTACCTGGTTCTCTAGATAAAGGATTTAATGCTTGGTCCTCCGAACGCCCTCTGTTGTTACACCATGTTATTTATACTAAGTCTCCCAAATCTCTTCAATCCTTAATGAAATCCAAACCAATTTTGCTTATGGACAATTGGAGATACAACCAACTACTCCAATTTCTCCGCTCTCTACCTCAACCGTTAAGGGACTTAAGTGACTTGAATACAGTTGAACTTATATTTAACCACAAAAGCCCTCCACCCCATTGTGTATCACAGTTCTACAGGACTCTCATTGAACTGGAATGCCCTACCTACCCTGATTATCTGGATAAATGGTAATTGGAACTTCAAACCTACTTAACTGTTATAGAGAAGGATAATATTTTACTCCTCTCACAATCCTTGTCCATCTCCTCAAAAATGGCTGAAACTAACTACAAACCTTTAGCCAGATGGCATTACATCCCACTAAAACTGCACAGGATGTTCCCCTCTAATTCCCCATTGTGTTGGAGGAATTGTGGTGGCATCGCATCACATTCACATATATGGTGGGACTGCCCACTAATTCGACCCTGCTGGATTAAGGTCATCTGCCTTATACACAAGATCACAAAGCTCTCCATTCCGCTTAAATCTTGGTTGAGATTATTCCATTGTCCTCACGAACCAGTGCTGAACACATAGCAAATGCTCTCATGTGGTCGTCCCGAGACTCCTACGTTAAAGCAATGGCTTCATAAAATAAATGAAGTATGTCTTTTAGAAGAACTTACCCACATTGCTAAGGGCGATACTGAATCAAAAATTCAACTAGTTATAAAGCGATAATGGTGGAAACACATCAAGCAACAACTTAATGTATGCTAAGTAGAAGGATTTCTTCAGGGTCTTAACAGTTACTTCTATTTGGTTACTTGTGAATTAAGTTTCTATAGAGGCCTGCTCCACCGAAGTCCAGCTCCCCCCCCCTCCCCTCCACACTTATCCTGCTTTTCCTCACTTTCTTCTACCTTCTTTCTCCTCTTTTTTGACCTTCTGATATACTATTTTTCTTCTATCTTATTGCATTAAGGTTATAATATTATCCACGAAGCATTGGCCCAGACCCAGGATCCTGTTTTTTTTCAAACTTTCTTTTATATGTTCCTGTTGATACACTGATGGTCTGTGGGTAAACTGTATGTATGTATCTCCTTCTAGAATGTGGAAACTGTATAACTGTTTATGTACAGCTTTGTATTTCATTATTATTTTTGAATAAATGAATATTAAACAAAAAAAAAAAATGTTTATTCTTTTGCAAGTGAAATCCCAAATTTTTTACAAGTATCACAAAATAACTGCAACAAATGTAGGCAATCCACTGAACCAGAAGAGCCTAAAAAATCTTCTAAATAGTGTAATACGTATAGGGATTTTTTTTACCATTTTACAACCTGTTCCTTTAAACAAAGGTAACTCAAAACCTTCATTTAAACCATTATAAAGCATGAGTGCTGTCTGCTGATCTGGATCCCTGTGTAACCATGGCAGGATGTTTGACAGGATCAACAGTGATGGAGCTTTTAAGAAAGGATTCTTTATTCTGAGATTGCATAGAAGAAGACATTTTCCTAACCACTTGCTGACCAGCCGTGGCAGTAAAAGATTTAACCATGACCCAATATCTTTGCTTCCCCAAATCAGGTTTTTGTGCACAACCAATTTTTTTCTAAACAACTCGTCGTCAATAAACCAACCTAAACCAAAATTTTTGTACGCCTCCAATTATATCAGTATGGTGAAATCAACCAATGCTGCGCACTGGAAATTTTTCACAGATGCTACTTGAATAAATACATAAACCTAAGGCCATTTATTAAACAATCTAGCTACAGGTCTTATTCTATCATCCTCATGTTAATGATAATAAATCAATAAATTCTTCATTCCATATGTTTTCTTTAACTGTAGCTGATAAATGAAAACCTAATGGCGATGGAGTGCAAGGCATGCTTTCTTTCATACAAATTTTTGGCACATCATGCATATTAGCATTACTTCTATCTAGCTGAGAAGAATCTGAAACTGTAATAGTTGCCACTCTAGGAACAGCATTGGTTTGCTGCTCTGGCACTGCCCATACCTAGAAACATCCTGTATGTTATTATTAACAGCATTGACTGACAAACTCTGAATGGTTGATATAGAGCACACTAGTTGAGATATAGACGTGGACAGATTATTCAGAACTTCAGCATTAATTAACTCACCAGATATAGCTGAAGTGGCTAATGGCATCTCTCTGTAGCTGGGAAATTCTGTTCCCTTCTCTGCTGTTATTTGATTTTACCTTGCTGGGCTCTCCTATCTGCCTGTAAAAGCACTGCAGTTGCTGCTTGATATTGACCCTGACTCTAGCATTTGCGGTTGCATAGGGAACTGACTTCTTTTCTCCTCCTCTACCCTGCCTCTTTTTGGCCACGGCTTCGGCGACGTTGCTCTATGTCTGCCGCGCCTCCAGTGATTCCAGCCTCCCTGTTGCTCCTCTTCATCCGACCACTGGGGGACTGTATGGCCCCCGGGACTTTCCCCTCCTCTTCACCCGCCTTCCTGACGCCACTAACTCCTCCCACCAACTCTTGACCTCACCGACCTGGAACTTGAAAGATGCCCTCTGCGCTGGCCTCCTCTTCAAGTCCACCTCCTCTTCCTGGTCTGCCGCTGCTCATTTTGTCTGCCGAACCTTCAGCCTCTAGCTTCCAGCCCATTTAGTATGGCGAGGCAGTTTAGAATCCAGGCATCTCCTCCTTCTGCCTCCAACAACTGCCGGGGTAAAGTCTTCATGTCGCCTCAGGAGTTAGCAGCAAAAAAAAAGTATTATATATGTTTTGCGGAGCTCTGCCGCTGAAGACTTCCTGAGGTGACTTGCAGATAAGCCCTGTCAGCACCGCTCTTTAATAGGGCTTCCCAAGCCTTCTAGAATTTTCTATCCAATGTGACTATGGGTTTCCAGGCTTCCCACACAGCAGTCACATGGCACCCCATCGCCTCTGTGTGACCTTATTCTAAGGGGAGCCTTTTAACACCTTAGCTGCTGCAGTCCCATGAGAAAAGGGGCCAGGGGATCTTGAAGCCCCCTATTCCTTTTCTTTTACATTCTGACAGTTATACTGCATTTTGAGCCTTGTAGGCATTTGTATGTGCATTTTTCAAGTACCTACACTACTTGCATTAAAAAGATGTATTAATAATTACAGAGATGTATTTTTTGTGTTTTTATATGAGTTTAGCTTTCAGAGGCTATTTAGTAAAGCAAAACTGGAATGATTTTGGTCAGTTGTACTTCAACATTTTTAAGACAATACTTTAAAATTATATTTTATATTTTTATTTGTATATGTATAAAAACCAGCAGTGCTAAGTAGAACAGTAGGTTGGTTAAGATAAATGCAAACAGGCAGGTGGTAAGTTTGTAAGTTGGTAGTGTAGCACCCTACAGGTATGTGCTAGGTAAATGTATAGTGGGCCTGGTCTGCCTAACAGCAGGGCTGTTATTTATTTAGTCAGGGTGTCAGGGCTTCCAGATGTGCCTGCTGAGGGGATAAATATCCTCACTGGTTCCTGTGAGAGGCTTCTCATAGGGCAGTGTGGGAATCCCAATCAGGGGACACATCCAGGCTTGTAACTACCCCAGAAGGCAGATTATGCTGCAAAGGATTCTTGGAGTGGGTATGAGTTTGGCGGAAGTGCATGACGGGGTGTCTTTGGCTGGAGCAGAGTCTCAGGAGGGAGAGTGTAGCTGTCTCTCCTCCTGTCTGAGGAGGTGGATGTCTTGGGGTGTCGCCTGAGGATCCAGAGAGTGTTGAGCGGAGCTGAGGGGATCCGGTGTGCAGAGAGCCTGCGAGGCATGAGAGGGGCCCAGTCCCAGGAAAGCCTACACAGGTCGTGAGTACTGCGGATTGCCCCTCGGGGTCTGCCAGAGTCAGAGGGGACCACTCCGGAAGAGGTTCTGGGATCCAGTGCCAGCTAGCTGAAAGGGGGTACCTAGGTTGAGGACCCTGAAGTTGCAGAGGGGGGTACATAGTCAGTGAACCCCAAAGAATTCAAGTGAAAGGGGGCACCTGCAGTTGGGCTCTGAAGTGTACAGTGTGTGTCAGTAAACAGTTGCAGCTTTACAGAAACTTACAGTGTACTACCTCAAGCCAGTGCAAGGCGGGATCGGAGTATTCAGTGACTTTTCAGTGCAGCAGTGTCAGCAATTCTACAATTCACAGTCTTGGGTCTCTTGGACTTATAGTCGAGGATCTAGCACTTCTACCAAGCTACAGTGTGTTCTCAGTGTTAAGGAGCGTTGACTGGCGTCGGCTGGCATCGGCTGGCGTCAAGGAAGCGCCAACGGGCATTTTTCTAGGATTAAGTCCCAAGTGTAATTAGTTTAGCCTAAAGGAGTACCCCACTCATTCCCTTCTCCCATCCCCTTTTATACAATAAAAACCACAAAACCAAGATGCCGGAGTCATCCATGTCTCAGTTGTCACACCCAGGGCGGCAGCTCACATGGGCTGGAGAGGTAACCGGTAACAATGGCAGACCCACATCAGGCCACAGGCCTGGAAAACCTGCTACAGTAGTAATGATAGTACTAGTGGTGGAGCTATTTATTAACTAGTATAATTTGGATTGCTTCCTGGTTCCAGCAAACCTTAACCTTAAACTAAACCTTAACGTATAGTATAGTGCTTTCATCACCAAAATATCACAAAAAGTCCCCCTGATAATATTGTTTGATATCTATAACTAGAACCGGGTCTATTGCTCCTTTCTTTCTTTCTTTCTTTCTCTTTCTTTCTTTCTTTCTTTCTTTCTTTCTTTCTTTCTTTCTTTCTTTCTTTCTTTCTTTCTTTCTTTCTTTCTTTTTCTTTCTTTCTTTCTTTCTTTCTTTCTTTCTTTCTTTCTTTCTTTCTTTCTTTCTTTCTTTCTTTCTTTCTTTCTTTCTTTCTTTCTTTCTTTCTTTCTTTCTTTCTTTCTTTCTTTCTTTCCCATGTTTGGTAAGTGATATCACCAAGGATCCCCTCCAGCTTGTTTATAATTCCAAACAGAAGCCAACAGAGATTTCTAATTTAGATGCAGCAGTAATGCTGTTGCTAAAGGAGATATTTACTAAAACTGGAGTACTCAGAATCTGGTGCAGCTGTGCATGGTAGCCAATCAGCTTCTAACTTCAGCATGTTCAAAAAAGCTTTGACAAATAAATCTGAAAGCTGATTGGTTAACAGACACAGCTGCACCAGATCAATGACATAATTCTAGCTACATTAACCAGAGGTTTGGGTGGGCGAACTGGTCAATATGACTAACTTGTTCACACATTTGCCTCATTATGAACAGATTGGATTTGGTTTGGGCTTATGTTCAGCATGGGGTACAGCTGTCAGGAATATGTTATGTACAGCAAAAAAAGAGTGCAGTGGTCAGTCTATCATGAATGCATCTACTTTACCAACCGCTCAGTGCCTGCCATGCCTCTCCACCAATCCCTCCACTGGCTTCCCATTGCCAAGAAAATTAAATTCAAAATACTAACAACATACAAAGCCATTCACTACTCTGTCCTGAGCTGCATCACCAATCTTGTCTTAAAACATTACCCAAACCATCCTCTCCACTCTTCCCAAGACCTCATGCTCTCTAGCTCTCTTGTTTCTTCCTTCCATGCTTGACTCCAGGACTTATCCATTCTTTGGAACTCTCTACCTCAATCTGTCCAGCTGTCTCTTACTCTGGCTACCTTTAGGCGATCCCTGAAAACTCATCTCTTTAGGTAAGCCTATTCCACCTCCACCTAACAATGGAACCTTTAATTCTTCTATTAGCTTATGCCTCACAATTATTACCTTTAGTACCCCAATGTATTAGATTGCAAGCTCCTATGAGCAGGACCCTCCTAACCCTCTTGTATTGTACTGTATTGTAACTGTACTGTCTCCCTTTATATTGTAAAGTGCTGCACAAACTGTTGGCACTATATAAATCTAATACTTATAAATAAAAACATCTAAGGTTTACACATACCCAAAATCACATCTTTAAAACTGTTTCTATTTTATATAGCTATAAGCAAAGACAACAAATTTTCCTAAAGTAGCTCAAATTTTATCAGATGTACAATTAGACATTTATAATTATTTCCTAATAGGTGATTTAAATAGGTATTTGTTTCATGGCAGGGAATCTTGACAGGAAGAATGGGATGACAATGACAGATGAGATGCCAAGACACCAGGCGAGAATAACTGTATCTATAGAGGCGAGATCAAACTGTGGAAGAGAGCTTGGCATTTAAATACAGCTTGCATCTCTGTGTGTGCAGGATAAACAGTGATTCTGAAAATTCACTGAAGCAAGTAAAATCAGTAATGTTGGAATATACTAAATCGAGTTGAAATTTCTTTAATTTGCTTTTATATATATATATATATATATATATATATATATATATATATATATATATATATGTATATATATAGTATATACATACATATATACATATATATATTTATACAGTATCTCACAAACGTGAGTACACCCCTCACATTTTTGTAAATATTTTATTATATCTTTTCACGTGACAACACTGAAAAAATGACACTTTGCTACAATGTAAAGTAGTGAGTGTACAGCTTGTATAACAGTGTAAATTTGCTGTCCCCTCAAAATAACGCAACACAGCTATTAAAGTGGAGTTCCGGCAACATACAACTTTTTTAGACAAAAATACCCCCCTAATCCTTATCTATCCCTAATTACCCCAACACTAACCCCACATTACAGGTCATTACAGTAAACAAATAAAGATAAATACTTACCTTTAAAATTGATTGCAGAGCTCCGTTGTGGGCGTCTGAAGCCACTGTGTCCCCTGCTGTGTCCTTCTTCCTGGAACTGGCTACCCAGAATGCCAATCGCAATCTCGCGCATGCGCTGTAGATTGCATTCGGCATTCTGAATAGCGGCCGGCCATTCCCATTGCATCCTGGGATTGATGAAGCTCATCTCCCAGGACGCAATGCGAAGGAGGAAGTGACGTCAGCAGCCGTGTCCACAGAGGGAGGAAGGTAAGTATATTTGCATTAAAACAAGGTAAGTGAAGAGAAAAAAAATGGATTTAATCCAATTCTTTTTAAGGTGCTTTAAAGCAAGCGGACAAGCAAAGAATCATTTTTAGGGCGGAACTCCGCTTTAATGTCTAAACTGCTGGCAACAAAAGTGAGTACACCCTAAGCACAAATGTCCAAATTGGGCCAAAGTGTCAATATTTTGTGTGGCCACCATTATTTTCCAGCACTGACTTAACCCTCTTGGGCATGGAGTTCACCAGAGCTTCACAGGTTGCCACTGGAGTCCTCTTCTACTCCTCCATGATGACATCACTGAGCTGGTGGTTGTTAGGGACCTTGTGCTAGTCCACCTTCCATTTAAGGATGCCCCACAATAGGGTTTAGGTCTGCAGACATGTTTGGTCAGTCCATCCCCTTTACCCTCAGCCTCTTTAGCAAGGCAGTGGTCGTCTTGGAGGTGTGTTGGGGGTCGTTATCATGTGGGAATACTGCCCTGCGGCCCAGTCTCCGAAGGGAGGGGATCATGGTCTGCTTCAGTATGTCACAGTAGATGTTGGCATTCATGGTTCCCTCAATTGACTGTAGCTCCCCAGTGCCGGCAGCACTCATGCAGCCCCAGAACATGACACTCCCACCACCATGCTTGATTGTAGGCAAGACACACTTGTCTTTGTACTCACCTGGTTGCCGCCACACATGCTTGACACCATCTGAACCAAATACGTTTATTTTGGTCTCATCAGGCCACAGTACGTGGTTCCAGTAATCCATGTCCTTAGTCTGCTTGTCTTCAGCAAACTGTTTGCAGGCTTTCTTGTGCATCATCTTTAGAAGAGGCTTCCTTCTGGGATGACAGCCATGCAGACCATTTTGATGCAGTGTGCAGCGTATGGTCTGAGCACTGACAGGCTGACCCCCCACCCCTTCAACCTCTGCAGCAATGCTGGCAGCACTCATACATATATTTCTCAAAGACAACCTCTGGATATGACGCTGAACGCGTGCACTCAACCTCTTTGGTCAACCATGGAGAGGCCTGTTCTGAGTGGAACCTGTCCTGTTAAACCGCTGTATTATTATGTGCTGCAGCTCAGTTTCAGGGTCTTGGAAATCTTCTTATAGCCTAAGCCATCTTTATATAGAGCAACAATTCTTTTTATGAGATCATCAGAGAGTTTTTTGCCATGAGGTGCCATGTTGAACTTCCAGTGACCAGTATGAGAGAGTGAGAGGGATAACATCAAATTTAACACACCAGCTCCCCATTCACACTTGAGACCTTGTAACACTAATGAGTCACATGACACTGGGGAGAGAAAATAGCTAATGGGGCCCCAATTTGGACATTTTCATTTAGGGTTTACTCACTTTTGTTGTCAGCGGTTTAGACATTAACGGCAGTGTGTTGAGTTATTTTGAGGGGACAGAAAATTTACACTCGAAGGCCCCTTTCACACTTGGAGTTCATTGGCAGACTAAATTTTTCTCAGCAGGGGATCTATCCGCCGATCCCCCGCTGAGCAGGCAGATGGCAGCTCTGTCTCGGCGCTGTGTGCGGAGACAGAGATGTCAGGTCCCCGCGGTTTTCTATGGGGGAATCGGATGAGAACAGACAGCCTGTCCATTCTCATCCGATCCCATCCGATCTGCTGGACGGATGGGAAATAGGGTGTCCATCCATCCAGATTTGACGGACCGGATCGGATGTCAGTGGACATGTCTCCGCTGACATCTGATGCCCCATAGAGATGCATGGGGCATCCGTTCAGATCTGCTTGAAAGACTGACAGGCGGATCTGAACGTTCCGCAAGTGTGAAAGGGGTCTTATACAAGCTGTGCACTCATTACTTTACATTGTAGCAAAGAGTCATTTCTTCAGTGTTGTCACAAAAAAAGATATAATAAAATATTTACAAAAATGTGAGGGGTGTACTCACTTTTGTGAGATACTGTATATTTATTTATATATATATATATATATATATATATATATATATATATAGTGGGCAAATTTCTTTACTTTCCAAAAAATTGTTAGAAAAATTATAACTTCAAAAATTTTCCATGCCTCTTACTAAATACCTTGGGTCGTCTACTTTCCAAAAAGGGGTAGTTTTGGGAATATTTGTACTGACCTGTCATTTTCGGGCCTCAAGATATAAGATAGACATTCACTACATCAGGACCGTTCAATTTTGGTATATATATATATATATATATATATATATATACATATATATATATATATACCATAGTTTGTGTACTCTATAACGTTCATACAGGCTAAATAATATACACTTATTTGGGGTATTTTCAAGAAATGTAGCAGAATACAGTTTTGCCTAAATCTATGACGAGTGATTATTTATTTGCAAAGTTTTATAGCAGAAACTAGGACATTTTTTTTTTTTCAATGTTGGTATTTTTTTGCCTTTGTAACAAAAAATAAAAAACCCAGTGGTGAATAAATACCACCAAAAGAAAGCTCGATTTTTGTAAAAAACTGATAAAAATGTAATATGGGTACAATGTTGCATGTCCGTGCAATTGTCATTCAAAGTGCAACAGCACTGAAAGCCAAAATTGGCCTGGGCAGGAAGGGGATAAAAGTGCTCGGTATTGAAGTGGTTAAAGCATTTCCAAGTAAAAATCAGCCACAATTTTTAACTTGTGGGGGTACAGACTATAAACTTTTAAAAAGGTGTAAGAAATAAATTGGACTTTAATTATTAGAGAAGTCGCCACTGAATGATGATTATATTTTCACTTGAATACGTTTTCTCGCATTACAGATAAGTGATATCTGTAATGTGAATTGTTGCAACAACTGAGAAGCCTTAGAATGAAGAGGAAAGCACCTAGCACAACATATTTTTGGCAGTTGGAATATGGAACTTTTCTGTAATTCCTTCCCTATATTCTCATCTTCTCAAAATGATATAGAGTAGGCATTCGAAGAAATAAGCAAAGAGTTAAGACTCAAGAGAGACACGCACAGCTGAATTTTGTCAGGCTTCACCTAATTGTCTGTCTCTGAAATGAGCATACTAGCTGTCTTCTGTTCTCATCTCTTATATTCCTTCTTATATTGCCTGAAGGCTACCTAAAGAAAACAACTCAGTGAGACTGACTTTCCTTTACACATATGATGAAGCCTCTGCACTTTTCTGACATAGTAAGCATGGCATTCATAATCCTTTGGCTATTTTTCCTATTACTTGTGCTATTCAACCTTTTTGCCACTTTATGCTGACCATGTAAAAAAAAAAAAAAATATATATATATATATATATATATATACAGTCAGGTCCATAAATATTGGGACATCAACACAATTCTAATCTTTTTGGCTCTATACACCACCACAATGGATTTGAAATGAAACAAACAAGATGTGCTTTAACTGCAGACTTTCAGCTTTAATTTGAGGGTATTTACAAACAAATCAGGTGAACTGTGTAGGAATTACAACAGTTTGTATATGTGCCTCACACTTTTTAACCGGTTGCCGACCGCCGCACGACTATATACTGCGGCGGTCAGCCCCGGCCAGGCAGAGTGACGTATCGGTACGTCACTCGCCTGTCACTGACTTGCGAGCCTATCGCGGGCGGGCGCGCGCCCGCCGAGGCGCGCGCCCGCCGCGGCTCGTTCACAGGCAAGTCAGTGCGTGTGACCGGCGGACTCGATGTCCGCCGGCCACACTACGATCGCTCCTGTGAAGGGAGAAAGACAGAGCAGCTTGTGTAAACAAGCTGCCTGTCAGTTCTCCCTGTGTAAAAGTGAAGATCTGACCGTTCTACTATGTAGAACGGTTGATCTTTGCTTTTACACCAATAGCCATGTCCCTACACAGTAGAAAGCACGCCCCTAGGACACACTTAACCCCTCCCTGTCCAATAAAGTTAACCCCTTCCCTGCCAGTGTCATTTTTGCAGTAACAGTGCATATGTATAGCACTGATTACTGCAGTAATGTCACTGGTAACCCCAAAAGTGTCAAAAATGTCAGTCAAGGGTCCGATCTGTCCGCCGCAATGTCGCAGTACCGAAAAAAAATCGCAGATCGCCGCCATTATGCGTTAAAAAAAAAAACACCAAAAATGACAAAAATCTTTCTCTTTGTTAGTAAACGCGATAACTTTTGCGCAAACCAATCAAAATACGCTTTTTGCGATTTTTTTTACCAAACATAGGTAGCATAAAACAAATTGGCCGAAAAATGTTAAAAAATTTTGATTTTTACTTTTTTTTTTGGGGAATTTCATATAAAAAAATGTGAAAAATATTGTTATTTTTGCAAAATTTACGCTCTTTTTTTGTTTATAGCGCGTGATCAAAAAATCGCACAGGTGATCAAATACCACCAAAAGAAAGCTCTGTTTGTGGGAAAAAAAGGACGTCAAATTCGTTTAGGTACAGCGTCGCACGACCGCGCAATTGTCCGTTAAAGTCACGCAGTAAAAAATCGCAAAAAAAACCCTGGTCCTTTAGCAGCCAAATCCTCCGGGGCTTAAGTGGTTAAGGGACCACAAGTAATGGGACAGATTAACAATCATAAATCAAACTTTCACTATTTAATACTTGGTTGCAAATCCTTTGCAGTCAATTACCGCCTGAAGTCTGGAATGCATGGACATCACCAGACACTGGGTTTCATCCCTGGGGATGATCTGCCAGGCCTCTACTGCAACTGTCTTCAGTTCCTGCTTGTTCTTGGGGCATTTTCCTTCAGTTTTGTCTTCAGCAAGTGAAATGCATGCTCAATTGGATTCAGGTCAGGTGATTGACTTGGCCATTGCATAAAATTCCACTTCTTTCCCTTAAAAAAACTATTTGGTTGCTTTTGCAGTATGCTTCGGGTCATTGTCCATCTGCACTGTGAAGCGCCGTCCAATGAGTTCTGAAGCATTTGGCTGAATATGAGCAGATAATATTACCCGAAACACTTCAGAATTCATCCTGCTGCTTTTGTCAGCAGTCACATCATCAATAAATACAAGAGAACCAGTTCCATTGGCAGCCATACATGCCCATGCCATGACACTACCACCACCATGCTTCACTGATGAGGTGGTATGCTTTGGATCATGAACAGTTACTTTCCTTCTCCATACTCTTCTCTTCCCATCACAAGTTGATCTTGGTCTCATCTGTCCATAGGATGTTGTTCCAGAAACATGAAGGCTTTTTTAGATGTTGTTTGGCAAACTCTAATCTGGCCTTCCTGTTTTTGAGGCTCACCAATGGTTTACATCTTGTGGTGAACCCTCTGTATTCACTCTGGTGAAGTCTTCTCTTGATTGTTGACTTTGACACACATACACCTACCTCCTGGAGAGTGTTCTTGATCTGGCCAACTGTTGTGAAGGGTGTTTTCTTCACCAGGGAAAGAATTTTTCGGTCATCCACCAAAGCTGTTTTCCGTGGTCTTCAGGGTCTTTTGGTGCTACTGAGCTCACCGGTGCGTTCTTTCTTTTTAAGGATGTTCCAAACAGTTGATTTGGCCACACCTAATGTTTTTGCTATCTCTCTGATGGGTTTATTTTGTTTTTTTCAGCCTAATGATTGCTTGCTTCATTGATAGTGACATCTCTTTGGATCTCATATTGAGAGTTGACAGCAACAGATTCCAAATGCAAATAGCACACTTAAAATGAACTCTGGACCTTTTATCTACTCCTTGTAAATGGGATAATGAGGGAATAACACACCTGGCCATGGAACAGCTGAGCAGCCAATTGTCCCATTACTTTTGGTCCCTTCAAAAGTGAGTCACACATATACAAACTGTTGTAATTCCTACACCTTTCACCTGATTTGGATGTACATACCCTCAAATTAAAGCTGAACGTCTGCAGTTAAAGCACATCTTGTTTGTTTCATTTCAAATCCATTGTGGTGGTGTATAGAGCCAAAAAGATTAGAAATGTGTCGATGTCCCAATATTTATGGACCTGACTGTATATACAGTATATATATATATATATATATATACACATTCCCAAATTTTATTGAAATTTACGCAGAATAACGTCTCAGTGTAAATAAAGCTTATAACAAATAGACAACTGAACATAAAATATAAATCATGGAATTGTTTTCTTTAACAAAATGTAATCTAAATGTTTAACCCACCAAAGTAGCCACCTTTTGCAGATATAACAGCTGAAAACACTTGTGGCATTCTTTCTACAATCAAATTTTGTTCGGAAAGGTCTTCCAAAGACTGTTGTAGAAGTTCCCAGAAATGTGTTTTAGTTGTAGGTTGCTTTGCTTTCACCCTATTGACCACTTCATCCTAAACCAGCTCAATGGCATAAGTCTGGAGACTGTGCTGGCCATTGAGGCCTACCATCTTGTTCTTTTTGTCTAAGGTAGATCTGACACAGCCTGAAGGTATGTTTGAGCGACAAAAAAGAGCGACAATTCTGGAAAAAAAACAATATTTTTACTTACTGCTATATAACATTCCCAGTTTTTTTTTTTATCCCTTTAGCCTAATTTGTATTCTGTTACATATTTTTGGTAAAAAAAAATCACAATAAGCATATTTTGATTAGTTTGCGCAAAATTTATCACGTCTACAAACTAGGGGAAAGATTTATGTCATTCTTTTTTATTTATTTATTTTTTACTAGTAATGGTGGCGATCTGCAATTTTTAGCGGGACTGCAACATTACGACAGAAAGATCGGACCTCTAACTGACATTTTTGACACTTTTGGGGGGACCAGTGACATTACTACAGTAATCAGTGCTAAAAATATGCACTGTTACTGTAATAATGACACTGACAGGGAAGGGGTTAACCTAGGGGAGATCAAAGGGTTAAATGTGTGCCTAGGGGAGTGTTTACTAACTGTGGGAGGATGGACTTGCAAAATGATCACAGAGACCTGTGATCCTATATAGAAGGTTCGCAAGCAATCTGTGATCATTTCAGAGAGAACATCGGTCGGCTAAGTTTACAACAGCTGACCAGTGTTCTCTCTCAGTGGGGAGCGATCGCGAGTGCCCGGCGGCAATCGGTGCCACTGGTCCCGTGTATGGGCATCCCCGCTGCCTAGTGGGGACAGAAGTGTGCCACCGGTGGCACGCACCTCGCCCCCAGGGGCGCTCCCACGGATCGATGTACGGGTACAACGATTCACACAGCCGAGCCAGCCTGCCACAATATGTATGCGGCGGGCAGTCGGCAACTAGTTAAACATACAACAAATAAAAAAAGTAATATAGCATATGTAAAAAAGAGTACTGCGCTTATTGGTCTAGTATTTTGGATAAGTAGGAGCAGCTAGCACAACAGAAGACAATCTGTGGCCATAAAAATATATAAAAAAGTGCAGTGCTAAGAAATGTGTTTGATATATATGATATATAAACATATGATAATAAACATGATAATTAATGTGAACTAAAAATATAACAAAAGTGACAATGTATCAAAAAGTCCGTGATGAAAATGTGAGTCTTCAACAGTACATATCCAGGTAATAATTATTAGTAGCATAGGAAAAGCGTGAGTAGATCAGCCACCACCAACATCTAGGGGGCTTACCAAGAATAGTGGACTCAGTATGGCGTATGCCTAATGGGTCAATACAGGCAGTTGTGTATCCACACCAGGTATATACGGAAAGAAGGTTGATACTTATATGTAGCTTGACCTTCCACTGTACTAGAGATAGTATGAAATGTTCCAACATCAAAAGGTAAAGGCAATCCACAAATGACACATGGGTATATCTTCCCCAGTTAACTCAATTGATGAATATCCAGGGAGAAAACAAAAAGAGCCTCCATAAAGGCGATCCTGAGGCCCATTGTTGTGCCATTCATCCACTACCATCACCTCATGTGGCAACATGATAATGCACATAATGCAATCCATATTGCAAGGATCTGTACACAATTCCTGGAAGCTGAAAACATCCCAGTTCTTGCATGGCCAGCATACTCACTGGAAATGTCACCCATTGAGCATGTTTGGGATGCTCTGGATTGGTGTATATGACAGCGTGTTCCAGGTCCTGCAAATATCCAGCAATTTCACACAGCCATTGAAGAGGAATGGACCAACATTCCACAGGCCACAATAAACAACCTGATCAACTCATGCGAGGGAGATGTGTTGCACTGCGTGAGGCAAATGGTGGTCACACCAGATACTGACTGGATTTGGGACCCCCCAATACAGTAAAATTTCACATTTTAGAGTGGCCTTTTATTGTGGCCAGCCTAAGGCACACCTGTGCAATAATAATGTTGTCTAATCAGCATCTTGATATGCCACACCTGTGAGGTAGATGGATTATCTCAGCAAAGGAGAAGTGCTCACTAATACAGATTTAGCCAGATTTGTGAACAATATTTGAGAGAAATAGGCCTTTTGTGTATATAGAAAAGTCTTAGATCTTTGAGTTCAGCTCATGAAAAATGGGGGCAAAAACAAAAGCGTTGCGTTTATAATTTTGTTCAGTGTATATGTTTAACCACTATACCGCTGCTCACTGAGCCTCTACTGTGGCAAAGTGGCTCGATAACGTCTGACGACGTAGACCTACGTCGCCAGACATTCCCCTCTCTCAGCGGCGCGCGCGCGCCGCCGGAGGCTCCCTCCCGCTATATTCAGTCACAGCAGGAGTCGGGCCAGGGGAGGAGCGGCGGTAATCACCGCCGCTCTTCCTCGATCGCCGGGGAATCGAGTGTGGAGATCCGCCCGCTTGTGTAAACAAAGCGGGTGGATCTCCTAAGTGACAGGCAGGGTCAGATTGCAGGGTTCAGCATAGCTGAACCTGCAATCTGTCCCTGTGTCACTCAGTCACCTCCCCCCACACACGTCAGAAAGCACCAGGCATACATTAACCCCTTGATCACCAATAGAAATTAACCCCTTCCCTGCCAGTGTCATTTTTACAGTAAGAGTGCATATGTATAGCATTGATTTCTGTAGTAATGTCACTGATACCCCCAAAAGTGTCAAAAATGTCAGTCAAGGGTACGATCTGTCCGCCGCAATGTTTCAGTCCCGCAAAAATAATTGCAGATCGCCGCCATTACTCGTTAAAAAAAACCCACCAAAAATGACAGAAATCTTTCCCTTAGTTAGTAAACGCAATAACTTTTGCGCAAACCAATCAAAATACGCTTATTGCAATTTTTTTTTTTACCAAAAATATGTAGCAGAAAACAAATTGGCCTAAAATGATAAAAAAAATTAGATTTTTACATTTTTTTGGGGGGAAATATTTTTTCAAAATTGACGCTCTTTTTTGTTTATATCGCAAAAAGTAAAAATCTCACAGGTGATCAAATACCACCAAAAGAAAGCTCTGTTTGTGGTAAAAAAGGCCATACATTTTGTTTGGGCATGGCGTTGCATGACCGCGCAATTGTCAGTTAAAGTTGCACAGTGCCGAATCGCAAAAAATGGCCCAGACATAAGACAGCAAAATCCTCTGGTGGTAAAGTGGTTAAACTGTGTACTTAGCGAATTGCCTCGAATGTTGTGTTCCTAACAAAAAAACAAATAAATATGTGATGCAGATTAGTGTTCAAACCAAGAAATCTCCCTTGAAAAGTTATTTTCAGGAAAAATATCCAAAACTTACAACTATCTTGCATAATCAGGGAAAGTTTGCAATTATGGTCATGCACTTTGTTGTAAGCACAGTTGACTAGATATACCACATTTAAAATACAAAGTCAAGCATTCCTTATGTACTGTAGCTTTAATGTGAAAAAACATCCAATTGTTATACAACAAGAAGTATTCTTAAAGTTAACTTAGTGGTAACATGAAGCAAGCCATAAATATATACTGAAATATTAAAAAAAAAAAATCTCAAATGCTGCTTAAGCAGCTAGTGATTGCTGTGTTTGTATGCTAAAACAGTTGTCATGATTTGTAGCACTAGGGTTTCACCTTCAATTCTGTAAAAAAAAAAAAAAAAAAAGGAAGGAAGATTATATACAGTCAGATTTCTGGATAACAGGCTCAGCGAAATGTACCTCTTCCATAAATTCCAAATCTGTAATTGAATCACTTATCTGTTGGCTGCCTGGTTTGGTGTTCTTAAAAACGTGCTATTCTGTTGTTGTAGTTAAGCAATCATAGCTAATTTGTAACAAGTACATGTTTTGTATGTGTTTCTGATTTAACTTAATGTTTAACTTAAAGCATCAACGGCAATTAAAGTGCTTACCCTTATATTTAAATTCAGATAATAAGAAAGTACGTGTATACAATGAACTTTGTACTAAATACATGTAAGCAAGACATCACTACTTGCCATGGCTGTTATCAACACAGTCAAATTACATCTGTTGGAAGTAAAATATATATATATATCCTTTTTATGTGCTTACAGTTTTGTAAGTATGATAATCTTTTACCCACAGGGAAAATGCTGATACAAACATTGATATATGAAATAAATCTTTTCTTATATTTTCAAGTGTAACCATTTTTTTATCAGAGCTTCAGATCAGAGAATGAACACATAATCATGAAATAAACCAAGATGGACTTGGTGGAATTCAAAGGAGGTTAGTAAAACTGAAAAAAAAAATCAAAGTTGCATCTAAGAGTAGAAAAAAAAAAAAAGTAATATAGGGAAAATCTTGAAAGTGGAGCAAGTCACAATTATAAAGGGAGTCAACTAATCAGGGCATGTTTTAATATTACCTGATGAAAGATCATACCCAAGTAAGTGAAAATCATGTCTGAAGGCAATAAATTATTTCTTAGACAGGATTGTGGACATTGGAGAGGAGTCTGTAGTGATAGAGGACTCAATAATAAAAGGCAGGAAGCAGGAGGATCAAGAAAGTGCTTCCGAAGATTTTAAGCAGGAACATTGAAGGAAAAACACCCATATTGGTCTTAACTGAGATTTCTTGAAGCTATGGTTTATACAAACTTGTCAATAACGTGGCATGCTCTATTCTCCTCAGGTCAACTAAAGTAAGGTTTCTACCATTTTTACAGGTTTAGGTGGCAGTAATTATGTACAATATCCATGACACCAGGAAGTAGAGCCACCCCCCCAAATAAATCCTGATAGGCTAGCATTTTAAAAATCTAAGGATGCATCCTTGTCTTGCATTGGGGAAATCAAACAGCTAGGAACTGCTCACTTTAGTCTCTTGTATAATAAATTTGCTTTAAAAAAAAGTGTGGAGAGAGTGTTAGGGGCACAGGATATCCAAAATAGCAAAATACCCCGGGCCTTCAATTATCAACAGCAATTAGCTGGCCTCCTAGTTGTAATTGACCCTTAAAAGCAGAAGCAGCCAGCTAAATTTGCAATGACATTATATGTCTAAGAGATGCCATGGGTATTGAACAATGGGGTCTCCATTTAATGGCCATTGAGGATACTCCAGGATACTCTTCAGTATAACAGACTCCCTTGAAGATGCTATTTCAGAGTAGATATTTCTTGTTTAGAGAAGCTACCTTTCTGTTCTCATATCCCATCTCATATTTCTTGAACATTGGAACAGGCATCCCTATTTAAGGCCAGGCCCAAGAAGAGAGTTTCTCACTACGGCATTCTCACCAGGCAAAAGCCCAGGAAGGAAGAATAAGAACCCTCCCAGAAGGTTCTTCCAAATATTTTTTCCCCTCAACTCACATCACTTGAATAAAACCTACATTGATTGGCCAAGACAGATTAATATTCATAGCCCAATACATTGTTACTTTCCCCACTATCTACTGGAAAAATCTCAACAGCAGACATAAAAAAAATCAATGTCCTGATCTTAGGAGAAATATATCAGTCTGTACAGCCACAAATCAATGCTGTAAAAGCTGGTGACTGATAGATTTAGTCCCATGTTGATGGAAGATCAAAACAAAGGATGATGCAAACATATAAAATATATTTATCAATTGTTTATTGAATTCATCCTCTATGCTTGTGAATAATAGGGATGATCGAACGGTTCGGGTCGACCATCGGTTCGACCCGAACATTGACTTCGAAATTCGGCCGAATTCCGAACTTTTTGCTGAAAAAGTTCGGAATTTGGCAACCAGAACCGACCAAAATGCAATGGGACAGGAACTGGGCTTTAAAAGCCCATGATTGCACCAGAACCATCAGTAAAAGCCAATTGAGGGGGCAGGAGAATGCTAGGAATGTGATTGGAGTGACTAGGGGGTCCAGAGGCCAATCATTAGTGAATACGCCCCCCAGTATAAAAGATAGCCCCGCCAAATCTCTACCATTTTAATACAGGGCGGTGGAAGAGAGTGGAAGCAGTTCTGTTACTTCTGCTCTCAAAGTGTCATTTAGCAATTATTAGTGTGAGGAAAGGGATATCTAATGTAGTTAGGGTACTATTTTCCACTATAGTTAGATTTAATAATCTAGTTTCTGTAGGGAAAGTGTTAAGTGTAAGGGGACCATAGTGTAGTGTAGGGTTAACTGACTCTGACTGCTATGGCAGGGTGACAAAACCCTTCCATTTCAGGGTGACCGCTATAGAGAAAAGATTGTTTCTCTTAGAACACTTATAGAACCGGATAGTGGCTTTGCCCCTGTCACCCTGCTTTTTGTTGCAGGCATTTATAGGGCTTTTTTGAGGACATGTTTGGAGTCAGGCATGACATCTGAACTTCTGTATAGGGGTATATATACACACACACATGTATGTATATATACGCATACACATATATAGGTGTGAAAGTAGCAGAACACTATGTTTGCGCTAATGAAATAATTAACACCCATATGGCTTCTCTGCTATCATACCTATATGTGTGTATGTGTATAAATACATATAAGTGTGTGTGTATATATACCCCTATACAGAAGTTCAGATGTTTTGCCTGCCTCCAAAGACCCCCAAAAAAATGCCCAAAAAAAATGCCTGCTGCAAAAACACACCTGGGCGTTTTTGTAGCTGGCGTTTTTTTGGGCGTCTTTGGAGGCAGGCAAAACATCTCAACTTCCGTATAGGGGTATATACACACACACACACACACACACACACACACTTATATGTATTTATACACATACACATATATGGGTGTGATAGCAGAGAAGCCATATGGGTGTTAATTATTTCATTAGCGCAAGCATAGTGTTCTGCTACTTTCACACCTATATATGTGTATGTGTATATATACATACATGTGTGTGTGTGTGTGTGTGTATATATACCCCTACACAGAAGTTCTGATGTTATGCCTGCCTCCAAAGACCCCCAAAAAATGCCCAAAAAAATGGCTGCTACTAAACCGGCAAGGTGTGAAAATAGCGGAGCCATATGCCTGTTCTATATTAATTCTAATACAAACAAACTTTTTTTTCTGGTTCTGGACATGCTACAGAGCTGAAACTTCACAGATACACTTTTTAGACCCCAGACACTAAATCCAAAGAAATCTCATTTTTTTTTCAATAATTTTTTCAATAATTGGCTCTCTATCAAAAATGACAATTTTTAAGAACTTTTATTTGTGTGATTAATAGTCCCTGGGGCATGACCCAGAACCCTAGGCACTTTTTAGGGGCATTTATTGGGTTTTAGGGCTTCAAAATGGTGTTTTTTGATTACCGAAGATCGGGTCCCATTGATTTCAATGGGTTTCTGAAATCCAGGCTGAACTTTCGGGAAATTCGGGTGTTCTGGTCGAACCAACTTTTGAAAAATTCGATCATCCCTAGTGAACAAGTGACTCTACCCAGGTGGACCATCTACTTTCTCCTCTCTAGCACCACCTTGAACAATGGTATGTGGTTTCAGCCTTTCAGTTGACCTAGTGTGTGATATAGCAATATGTAACTGACATTTATACATACTAGTCTGTTTACACAGGTTCTTTTTTCTCTCTTTTAAGTCCTTTGTTTGACCAATAATCAATATATTTTATATTTTTGCATTATTCTTTGTTTTGGTCTTCCATCGATGTGGGACTACATTTATCAGCCACCAGCTTTTACAGCATTGATTTGTGGCTATACAGACTTACACAATTATCCAGTGTTTCTATTGACGAATTTTGTGGTTGTATCAATATGTTTGGGCACTTTTTTGGTGCTCATGTTTTACCTCTTAGCTATGAGTAATTTAAGTTTTGTTCCACCAGTTTATGAATTGAGTATTATTGAATAGCGTCTGGGTTGTTTATTTGTTACCTGTTAGGAGAAATATAGTGAGCACAGATAACATAAACAGAGCTCGGGATGGCTACAGCCTAGATGAAAACACACTATATTTAGTTAGGGACATTCTAGCTTAAGACAGGATCCCTGCATTTTATATACTGAATTCCAGATACTGGAGATGCTTTACTGTTTTACAGCTAGCACTACCCTAGATAAACCACTGGTGATAGAGGTTACATACTTCTACCTAAATAAAACCCTTGTAAAATCATTTGATTTTGCTTATTTTAGCAAGGAGAACTGAAGCATTAATGATGCTCTCCTCTCTTTCTTCCTTTAGGAGAAAGCCCTGAAAACATTACAACAGTGAGACAAGAGAGAAAGACAAAGAGAAGGCAAAGGGTTTTAGTGCATTTTTCTCCTCAGTTTTCACAAATAAAACAGGGGGATATAGTAGCCAAGGCTGTAATGTTAATACCACATCACAAAATGCGCCCTCATGGCTAACAGAAGCCAGTATCAGAAATACACTGGAAAAAACATAACATGAATAAGTCACCGGGACCAGATGGCTTACAACTGAGGGTCCTTAAGGAACTCAGTCAGGTGATAGCTAGAGCATTGTTCCTAATTTTTATGGACAGTTTACTGACTGGAATGCTTCCAGCTGATTGAAGAAAAGCAAATGTGGTACCAATATTAAAAAAAGGGCCGAGATATATCCCTGGAAACTACAGACCGGTTAGCCTAACATCAATAGTCTGCAAGCTTTTGGAGGGGATGATAAGGGACTATATATAATATTTAATAATGAAAACAGTATTATTAGTAGTAACCAGCATGGGTTCATGAAGGATCATTCTTTTTAGACCAATCTATTATCTTTCTATTAGAAAGTGAGCTGCCATCTAGATAAAGGAAGGCATGTGGATGTGGTGTATCTGGATTTTGCAAAGACATTTGATACAGTTCCCCACAAATGTTTACTTTACAAATTGAGATTTGTTGGCATGGACCATAGGGTGAGAACCTGGATTGAAAACTGGCTACAGAGGTGGGTCCAAAGGGTGGTGATAAATAGCAAGTACTCAGAATGGTTCGGGGTGGTAAGTGGGGTCCTCCAAGGATCTGTCCTGGGGCCATTTCTGTTTAATTTATTCATGAACGATGTAGAGGATGGGATAAATATTTAAATCGCAATATTTGATACAAAGTTAAGCAGGGCAATAATATCTATGCAGAGATGTGAAAATCTCACAAGAAGACCTAAGTAAAATAATGGGCTGGGCAACAACATGGCAAATGAGGTTTAATGTTGAAAAATGCAAAGTTATGCATTTGGGTGCTAAAAATACGGATGCAAGTTACTCGCTAGGGGCAGAACCTGGGAAATCTAGGATAAAAAAGAACCTGGGGGTCCTAGGAGATGACAGGGTCAGCAATAGCATGCAATGCCAAGATGCTGCAAGCAAATCAAACAGAATATTTGCATGCATTAAAAAGGGTATTCACTCCAAATATAAAATGATAATTCTCCCTCTCTACAAGAAACTGGTTTGGCCTCATCTTGAGTATGCCTTCCAGTTCTGGGCACCAGTCCTCAAGAAGGATGTGCTGGAACTGGAGAGAGCCCAGAGAAGAGCAACAATGCTAATAAAGGGACTAGAGGATCTTAGCTACGTGGAAAGACTGCAATCATTGAACTTATTTTCTCTGCAGAAGAGATGCTTGAGAGGGGATGTGATAGTGATGTACAAATACCGCACTTGTGACCTTAACATAGGGAAAAAACTTTTGAGTGAAATGGAGTTTAAAAAGACACGTGGCCATTCACTGAAATCGGAAGAGAAGCACTTTAAACTTAACCACTTGCCTACAGTGCACTTTCACCCCCTTCCTGCCCAGATCGATTTTCAGCTTTCAGCGCTCTCACACTTTGACTGAGAATTACTCAGTCATGCAACACTGTACCCATACAAAAATTGTGTCCTTTTTTTCACACAAATAGAGCTTTCTTTTGATGGTATTTGATCAATACTGGGTTTTTTATTTTTTGTGCTATAAATAAAAAAAGACTGAAAATATTGTGAAAAAACGCATTTTTCTTTGTTTCTGTCATAAAATTTTGCAAATTAGTAATTTTTCTTCACAAATTTTGGCCAAAATTTATACTGCTACTTATCTTTTGTAAAAATAACCCAAGTAAGTGTATATTATTTGGTCTTTGTGAAAGTTATAGAGTCCACAAGCTATGGTGCGAATCATTGAAAATTGATCACACTTGATCACACCTGATGTACTGAAGGCCTATCTCATTTCATGAGACACTAAAAAGTCAGGAAAGTACAAATACCCCCCAAATGACCCCTTTTTGGAAAGTAGACATTCCAAGGTATTTAATAAGGGGCATGGTGAGTTTTTTGAAGTTGTAATTTTTTCCCACAATGCTTTGCAAAATGAAGATTTTTTTTTTTTTTACAAATTGCCGTATTAACAGGTTATTTCTCTCACACAGCACATGTATACTTGCAACTACACCCCAAAACACATTCTACTACTCCTCCTGAGTATGGAGATACCACATGTGTGAGACTTTTTCACAGCCTGGCCACATACAGAGGCCTAACATCCAAGTAGCCCCGTCCGGCATTCTAGGAGCACAAATTACACATATAATTTCCTGACAACCTATCGCACTTTTGAAGGCCCTGGAGCACCAGGACAATGGAAACCCCCATAAAATTACCCCATTTTGGAAAGCAAACAGCCCAACGTATAATTTTTGAGGCATAATGAGTCTTTTGAATATGTCATTTTTTTCCACAAGTTTTTGGAAAATGTGGAAAGAAAATGAAAACACATTTTTTTTACACAAAGCTGTCAATTTATGCAATATTTCTAACACATAGCATGTACATAGCAAAAATTGCACCCCAAAATACATTCTGCTATTCCTCCTGAGTATGGCGATACCACATGTGTAACACTTTTTCACAGCCTGGCCACATACATAGGCCTAACATCCAAGTAGCGCTTTACACAAAGTTGTCCATTTATCCACTTTAAGACTGGGCCTATTTTTGACACTTGGTGTTTACAAGCTAAAATCATTTTTTTTTGCTAGAAAACTACTTAGAACCCCCAAACATTATATATTTTTTTTTAGCAGAGACCCTAGAGAATAAAATGGAGATCGTTGCAATATTTTTTATCACACCATATTTGCGCAGCAGTCTTCCAAATGCGATTTTTTTGAAAAAAAATTCACTTTTTTGAACTAAAACATAAGAAAACAGTAAATTTAGCACAATTTTTTTTCCATAATATGAAAGATAATGTTACGCCGAGTAATTAGATACCCAACATGTCATGCTTCAAAATTGTGCATGCTCACAGAATGGCGCCAAACATTGGTACTTAAAAATCCCCATAGGCAACATTTTAAAAATTTCTGCAGGTTACTAGCTTAGAGTTACAGAGGAGGTCTATGGCTCAAATTATTGCTCTCGCTCTAACGATTGCGACGATACCTCACATGTATGGTTTGAACACCGTTTACATATGTGGGCGGGACTTGCGTATGCGTTTGCTTCTGCGCGCGAGCTAACGGAGGCAGGGCGCTTTAATTTTTTTTTTTTTCCTATTTATTTTATTTATTATTTTTTTATTTTTACACAGTTTAAACAAAAAAAAATGTTTTGATTATTTTTATTCCTATTACAAGGAATGTAAACATCCCTTGTAATAAAAATAGATTGACTGATGGGGTGACAGGTGACGATGTTTGATGGGGTGACAGGTGACGGTGATTGATGGGGTGACAGGTGAGACGGGCGATGGTCACTGATGGGTGACAGGTGACGGGCGATGGTGCACGGCGGTACTGATGGCAGTCTCTGGTGACCGGTGAACTTTAGGCTATGTTCACATGTGAGCGCAGCCATCGCGGGCAGAATCACTGCGATTCTGCCCGTGATCCAGAAATCATTGCAAATGGCGGGACGCCTGTGCGTTGCCCGTGATTTGCAATAGCACCCCAAACGCTGTGCGATGTTGCAGCGATTTCCGCCTGCCGAATCGAGGTAACATCACGCAAACAACGCATGACGCCCCAAAGAAACTCTTGTACCTTTTTTGGGCGTCATGCGATGTTTGCGCGATGTTACCGCGATTCGGCAGGCGGAAATGGCGGCAACATCGCACAGCGTTTGGGGTGCTATTGCAAATCACGGGCAACGCACAGGCGTCCCGCAATTTGCAATGATTTCCGGATCGCGGGCAGAATCGCGGTGATTCTGCCTGCGATCGCTACTCTCACATGTGAACGTAGCCTTATGGGTGTCAATTTCTGGGCACTGATGAGGTGACTGTTGGGTGACAGGTGACATTGGGGGGGGCTGAGGACTGTGTGTGGGGGACCTTTATTTGTGTGCTTTTTACTTTTTACGGGGGTACAGAGCAGTAACTCAATGTTTCTAGTTCTTCTCCCCTCACACTGGAAGCTGTATGAGGAGAGAAGAGCTAGTAACACTGAGTTACTGCTCTTTGTTTACATTTTCTGATCGGCTGTGAATGGATTCACAGCCGATCACATAGTAAACAGTCACTGTCAGTGACTTTTTACTACCGCCGGTGACAGCTGTGTTCCTACGGAACACAGTGCCACCGACATGACCGCGCTGCGCGCTCCCGATCGCGCATGCGCGGTCATCTCCCGGGCGCCTCCATTGTGATCGGCTGTGTCATTGGAACACAGCCGATCACGTGGGAAACAGCCATGCCTATTGGCTGTTTCCCCCCTGCCGGTGACCGGCTGTGTCCCGGGGACACGCCGACACCGGCAGTGCACGGCGGCGCGCCCGCGATCGCGCGCCTGCCGTGCATTTACTGGGTCACGTCATATGACGTCCGCCCAGGATAATAGCCGCACCGTCCCGCCGTCATATGACGGCGGGCGGGCGGTAAGTGGTTAAACTGCGTAGAGGGTTCTTTACTGTCAGAGTGGTAAAGAGTGGTAAATTCTCTTCCACAAGCAGTGGTATCAGCAAGGAGCGTGGATATTTTCAATAAATTATTAGATGGGCACCTTAACGACTACAGCATACAGGGATATACAATTTACTATTGGCATTAACACAAGCACACTCACCCCACAGGTTGAACTGGATGGACCGATATCTTTTTTCAGCCTTTCCAACTATGTAACTACAGTATCTCGCAAAAGTGAGTACACCCCTCACATTTTGGTAAATATTTTATTATATCTTTTCATGTGACAACATTGAAGAAATTACACTTTGCTACAATGTAAAGTAGTGAGTGTACAGCTTATATAACAGTGTCAATTTTCTGTCCCTTTAAAATAACTCAACACCCAGCCATTAATGTCTAAACCATCACCAAAAAAAGTGAGTACACCATTAAGTGACATTGTCCAAATTGGGCCCAAAGTGTCAAAATTTTGTATTGCCACAATTATTTTCAAGCAATGCCTTAACCCTCTTTCGGCATGGAGTTCATCAGAGCTTCACAGGTTGCCATTGGAGTCCTCTTTCACTCCTCCATGATGACATCATCATAGAGACCTTGCGCTCCTCCACCTTCAGTTTGAGGATGCCCCACAGATGCTCAATAGGGTTTAGGTCTGGGGACATGCTTGGGCAGTCCATTACCTTTACCATTGGCAAGTCCATTTCTTTATCAAGGCAGTGGTCATCTTGGAGGTGTGTTTGGGGTTGTTATCATGTTGGAATACTGCCCTGCGGCCCAGTCTCCAAAGGGAGGAGATCATGCTCTGCTTCACTATGTCACAGTACATGTTGGCATTCATGGTTCCCTCAATGAACTGTAGCTCCCCAGTAATGGCAGCACTTATTCAGTCCCAGACCATGACACTCCCAACACCATGCTGGACTGTAGGCAAGAAACACTTGTCTTTGTACCCCTCACCTGATTGCCGCCACACAAGCTTGACACCATCTGAACCAAATACATTTATCTTGGTCTCATCAGACCACAGGACATGGCTCCATTAATCCATGTCCTTGGTCTGCTTGTCTTCAGCAAACTGTTTGTGTGCTTTCTTGTTCATCATTTTTACAAGCTGTTTCCTTCTGGGATGACAGCCATGCAGGCCAAATTAATGCAGTGTGCGGCATATGGTTTAAGCACTGACAGGCTGACCCCCCACCCCTTCAACCTCTGCAGCAATGCTGGCAGCACTCATACATCTATTTCCCAATTCCAACCTCTGGATATGAGGCTGAGCACACGCACTCAACTTCTTCGGTCGACCATGGCAAGGCCTGTTTGGAGTGAAACCTGTCCTGTTAAACTGCTTTTTGGCCTTGGCCAAGGTGCTGCAGCTCAGTTTCAGGGTATTGGCAATAATCTTATAGCCTAGGCCATCTTTATGTATAGCAACAATTATTTTTTTCAGATCCTCAGAGAGTTCTTTGCTATGATGTGCCATGTTGAACTTCCAGTGACCGGTATGAGAGAGTGAGAGAGCGATAACACCAAATTTAACACAGCTGCTCCCCATACACACCTGGGACCTTGTAACACTAACGAGTCACATGACATCGGGGAGAGAAAATGGCTAATTTGGCCCAATTTGGGCATTTTCACTTAGGGGTGTACTCACTTTTGTTGCCAGCAGTTTAGACATTAATGGCTGTGTGTTGAGTTATTTTGAGGGGACAGCAAATTTACACTGTTATACAAGCTGTACACTCACAACTTTACATTGTAGCAAAATGTAATTTCTTCAGTGTTGTCACATGAAAAGATATAATAAAATATTTACAAAAACTTGAGGGGTATACTCACTTTTGTGAGATACTGTATGTAACAAGGAATATATTTTAGTGACTCTTATAATAGTCATAATAGTCAATGTGTTTATATTTGTCAGGACTACTAAGGTACTGAGACAATTTTTGTGGCAGATATAACTCTTTAAACACTCTTAGACATAGGTGACAGTGATCATATTTGTCGGAGGGTAGAACTTCAGCATTTTCAGTGAGTTCTACAGAAGACGGAAGACAATTTTGTCAGGTAAGGCCTGTTAACAAGCTTTTACAATCTCTCTCTGATATATAGTAGCACTAAAACCTTCAGACACTACAGTGTGGCCTATATAGGCTGGGTTTTGATCATTATATATAGAGTAGAACAACATATTTCAAACACCACTACATTCAGGCCAAATGTTACAGGAAGTTTCTTCAAATTTTACGGTAGTTTACTGTTAATGTAGTTTTGTATGACCAACTTTGGTTTGTTTGGAAATGCTGTTAAATATTTTCTTGTTCACTTTAGTGTTCCTCTGTTTTGATGACTCATTTCAATAAATTGTCTAGAAATGTGTCAGTAGCTATATAGCATGTTCATAGCCCCCTCTCTCTGATTGACTAACTGATTGACTGACTTTGATTGACAGCTGCAGGAGCCAATGGCACAGTGTCCCAGCCAATCAGGAGGGAAAGGGACTCGTAGACATCGCTGGATAGAGAAGGACCTCAGGTAAGTATTAGGGGGTACTGAGGGGGCTGATAAATCCAGAATGTTTTTTATAGTAATGCAAAGAATGCATTGTGATAAAAAACTTCTGACTTTACAACTCCTTTAAGCCAGTATACCTCTAAAAAAACAAACAAAAAAAAAAACAGGTAAACATATTTCTTTCATATTAACCAATGTGTAGCTATTTGTTGGTAGACTGAATTTTGGGTTTAATATGAGCAAATAGAATGCAAACACACTTTGACGTTTGTGATAAAAATTGCAGCGCTAAATAAAAGTTAAAAATATAGTCCAAATAGTGCTTGAACACTAAAGTGCATAGCGACAGATGAAAAGAAAGTCCACTAAAGTAATATCCAGAGAAATATGATTGTTTTGATGAAGATCCACCTGGTGCACTTCCACTGTGATAATAAACAGGATGTAAGCTTACCAGATCTCTACACTCCATGTTATAGGAGTCTAGACAAGCATTAAAATAATGATCCAGCACTCAAAGTGAATCCCTCAGTGGTTAGACTGAAAAGGAGGGTAACATGGCTGGCCAAACAAACCCCAGGTTTTCCTCAGACATGACCAAAAGGAAGAAAAAGGGGGTGCACATTGTGTAAAACCGTAAAGCGCTCATTTTTATTGATGTCCCTGATGATGTCACATTTGGCGAAACATGTAGGACGTAGTCTATGTCTGAACTAACCACGCCAATTGAGATTGTATACAAGTCGTTTTTATCCTGGGAACTACCATTTTAACCGCTGACTATTCACTGGATTGCTGTAAGTGTTTAGTAACCTTTTTTCAAAATAGATGTGTTTTACGGTTTTACACTATGTGGACCCCCTTTTTCTTCCTTATTGGTCACGTTTGAGGAACACCAGGGGTTTGTTTGGCCAGCCATGTTATCTTCCTTTCCGGTCTAACCACTGAGACATTCACTGGATCATTATTTAAATGCTTGTCTAGACTCCTATGACCTCAGTATCTGAGGAAAGGGATTTAGGAGTAATTATTTCAGAAGACTTAAAGGTGGGAGGACAATGTAATAGAGCAGCACGAAATGCCAGCAGAATGCTTGGATGTATAGGGAGAGGTATAAGCAATAGAAAGAGAGAAGTGATTATGCCGCTGTACAGAACACTGGTGAGACCTCACTTGGAGTATTGTGCGCAGTACTGGAGGCCATATCTCCAGAAGGATATAGATACTCTAGAGAGAGTTCAGAGAAGAGCTACTAAACTAGTACATGGATTGCAGGAAAAAACTTACCAGGAAAGGTTAAAGGACCTTAACATGTATAGCTTGGAAGAAAGAAGAGACAGAGGGGATATGATAGAAACTTTTAAATACATAAAGGGAATCAACTCGGTAAAGGAGGAGAGCATATTTAAAAGAAGAAAAACTACCACAAGAGGACACAGTTTTAAATTAGAGGGGCAAAGGTTTAAAAGTAATATGAGGAAGTATTACTTTACTGAGAGAGTAGTGGATGCATGGAATAACCTTCCTGCAGAAGTGGTAGCTGCAAATACAGTGAAGGAGTTTAAGCATGCATGGGATAGGCATAAGGCTATCCTTCATATAAGATAGGGCCAGGGACTATTCATAGGATTCAGATATATTGGGCAGACTAGATGGGCCAAATGGTTCTTATCTGCCGACACATTCTATGTTTCTATGTTTCTATAACGTGCAGTCTAGAGATCTAGAAAGCTCACAATTAGGGTTGAGCGAACACGGACTGTATTATTCGTGTTCGTACCGAATAATTGGATTTTTGTTACCCGAACACGGACCCGAAAACTTTACTGTATGTTCGGGTAAAAATCCGTGTTCGGTCATTTTATTTCCGGGTTTTGCATGCATTGGCGCGCTTTTCATGGCGGGCTTTCAACAGCCAATCAACAAGCGTTTAACTGGTGTGCCTTAAGCCATCCCAGCCATGCCTACAAATGTATTAGTAGCTGTGATTGGCCATCTGAAGCATGTGACCAAGTCTTTATAAGTCCGAGGCAGCGCCGCTGCGTCATTCTGCTGTGTTAGTTCAGGGACAGAGTACACATCATACGTGCTGGCTGCTGATTAGGGACAGACAGGAAAAAAAAACATTTGTGTCCGGATAGAATTGAGGGACTGGTCGGAGTGTGTTAGGCAGGGCGAGTTGTAGGCATTTTAGGGCGAGGCTGCTGATTTTTAGGGTCAGTTTTCTACGATCGATATTGCTGTGTGGGAGGGGTTTTCAGTGACCGATCTTCGATCTTATCAATCCTTTTAGGGAGAGGCTGCTGGTGATTTTTAGGGTCAGTTCTCTACGATCGATTTTGCTGTGTGGGAGGGGTTTTCAGTGACCGATCTACGATCTTATCAATCCTTTTAGGGAGAGGCTGCTGCTGATTTTTAGGGTCAGTTTTCTACGATCGATTTTGCTGTGTGGGAGGGGTTTTCAGTGACCGATCTATGATCTTATCAATCCATTTAGGGAGAGGATGGAGATAGGCAGGTGTCAGTGGTCCACATCGATTTTGCTGTGTGTGGGGTTCAGTGAACACAATTTTTTTTGCCCACTGAGGAGGAGGGAGAAAAGTATTTTTCTATCAGTCACTGTGTGCAGCATTTTTCCTTCAGCTGTGCTGTGCTGACTGATCATACACTGCTGTGTTCAGTTCACATGTGCTATTATTGAGTGGTTTCAAAAATCATACACTTTTTTCTATTCCACTATTCAATATACAGCCTTGGGTTAAAAAAAATTAAATTGTGGCCTGCAGCAGAGCTGAATGATATTTGGGGTTTTTGGGGTTAATCTCATACTTCTGAAGATTTGAGGGTGCTGCCTGTTCCAAACTCCTCCTACTCCTCATCCAGCCTTTTAGGGGTACAAACAATAGTAATTGGGGCCTAGTGTGGTTTTGTACATGTGAGATACATACACTTTTTTTGATCATATTTTCTATTCCGCTATTCAATAAAAACCTTTGGGGAACAGTTAAATTGCGGGATAGTCTGTGTTGGTAGGTGTGAGATCCACCTTTCCAAGTTTTTGGGGTTCATCTCATACTTCTGAAGATTTGAGGGTGCTGCCTGTTCCAAACTCCTCCTACTCCTCATCCAGCCTTTTAGGGGTACAAACAATAGTAATTGGGGCCTAGTGTGGTTTTGTACGTGTGAGATACATACACTTTTTTTGATCATATTTTCTATTCCGCTATTCAATAAACACCTTTGGGGAACAGGTAAATTGCGGGATAGTCTGTGTTGGTAGGTGTGAGATCCACCTTTCCAAGTTTTTGGGGTTCATCTCATACTTCTGAAGATTTGAGGGTGCTGCCTGTTCCAAACTCCTCCTACTCCTCATCCAGCCTTTTAGGGGTACAAACAATAGTAATTGGGGCCTAGTGTGGTTTTGTACGTGTGAGATACATACACTTTTTTTTATCATATTTTCTATTCCGCTATTCAATAAAAACCTTTGGGGAACAGTTAAATTGCGGGATAGTCTGTGTTGGTAGGTGTGAGATCCACCTTTCCAACTTTTTGGGGTTCATCTCATACTTCTGAAGATTTGAGGGTGCTGCCTGTTCCAAACTCCTCCTACTCCTCATCCAGCCTTTTAGGGGTACAAACAATAGTAATTGGGGTCTAGTGTGGTTTTGTACGTGTGAGATACATACACTTTTTTTGATCATATTTTCTATTCCGCTATACAATAAAAACCTTTGGGGAACAGTTAAATTGCGGGATAGACTGTGTTGGTAGGTGTGAGATCCACCTTTCCAAGTTTTTAGGGTTCATCTCATACTTCTGAAGATTTGAGGGTGCTGCCTGTTCCAAACTCCTCCTACTCCTCATCCAGCCTTTTAGGGGTACAAACAATAGTAATTGGGGCCTAGTGTGGTTTTGTACATGTGAGATACATACACTTTTTTGATCATATTTTCTATTCCGCTATTCAATAAACACCTTTGGGGAACAGGTAAATTGCGGGATAGTCTGTGTTGGTAGGTGTGAGATCCACCTTTCCAATTTTTTGGGGTTCATCTCATACTTCTGAAGATTTGAGGGTGCTGCCTGTTCCAAACTCCTCCTACTCCTCATCCAGCCATTTAGGGGTACAAACAATAGTAATTGGGGCCTAGTGTGGTTTTGTACGTGTGAGATACATACACTTTTTTTATCATATTTTCTATTCCGCTATTCAATAAAAACCTTTGGGGAACAGTTAAATTGCGGGATAGTCTGTGTTGGTAGGTGTGAGATCCACCTTTCCAAGTTTTTGGGGTTCATCTCAAAATTCTGAAGATTTGAGGGTGCTGCCTGTTCCAAACTCCTCCTACTCCTCATCCAGCCTTTTAGGGGTACAAACAATTGTAATTGGGGTCTAGTGTGGTTTTGTACGTGTGAGATACATACACTTTTTTTGATCATATTTTCTATTCCGCTATACAATAAAAACCTTTGGGGAACAGTTAAATTGCGGGATAGTCTGTGTTGGTAGGTGTGAGATCCACCTTTCAAAGTTTTTGGGTTCATCTCATACTTCTGAAGATTTGAGGGTGCTGCCTGTTCCAAACTCCTCCTACTCCTCATCCAGCCTTTTAGGGGTACAAACAATAGTAATTGGGGCCTAGTGTGGTTTTGTACGTGTGAGATACATACACTTTTTTTGATCATATTTTCTATTCCGCTATTCAATAAAAACCTTTGGGGAACAGTTAAATTTTGGCATAGTCTGTGTTGGTAGGTGTGAGGTCCACCTTTCCAAGTTTTTGGGATTCATCTCATACTTCTGAAGATTTGAGGGTACTGCCTGTTCCAAACTCCTACTCCTCATCCAGCCTTTTAGGGGTACAAACAATAGTAATTGGGGCCTAGTGTGGTTTTGTATGTGTGAGATACATACACTTTTTTTGATCATATTTTCTATTCCGCTATTCAATAAAAACCTTTGGGGAACAGTTAAATTGCGGGATAGTCTGTGTTGGTAGGTGTGAGATCCACCTTTCCAAGTTTTTGGGGTTCATCTCATACTTCTGAAGATTTGAGGGTGCTGCCTGTTCCAAACTCCTCCTACTCCTCATCCAGCCTTTTAGGGGTACAAACAATAGTAATTGGGGCCTAGTGTGGTTTTGTACGTGTGAGATACATACACTTTTTTTGATCATATTTTCTATTCCGCTATTCAATAAAAACCTTTGGGGAACAGTTAAATTGCGGGATAGTCTGTGTTGGTAGGTGTGAGATCCACCTTTCCAAGTTTTTGGGGTTCATCTCATACTTCTGAAGATTTGAGGGTGCTGCCTGTTCCAAACTCCTCCTACTCCTCATCCAGCCTTTTAGGGGTACAAACAATAGTAATTGGGGCCTAGTGTGGTTTTGTACGTGTGAGATACATACACTTTTTTTGATCATATTTTCTATTCCGCTATTCAATAAAAACCTTTGGGGAACAGTTAAATTGCGGGATAGTCTGTGTTGGTAGGTGTGAGATCCACCTTTCCAAGTTTTTGGGGTTCATCTCATACTTCTGAAGGTTTGAGGGTGCTGCCTGTTCCAAACTCCTCCTACTCCTCATTAAGCCTTTTAAGGGTACAAACAATAGTAATTGGGGTCTAGTGTTGTTTTGTACGTTTGAGATACATACACTTTTTTTGATCATATTTTCTATTCCGCTATTCAATAAAAACCTTTGGGGAACAGTTAAATTGTGGGATAGTCTGTGTTGGTAGGTGTGAGATCCACCTTTCCAAGTTTTTGGGGTTCATCTCATACTTCTGAAGATTTGAGGGTGCTGCCTGTTCCCAACTCCTCCTACTCCTCATCCAGCCTTTTAGGGGTACAAACAATAGTAATTGAGGCCTAGTGTGGTTTTGTACGTGTGAGATACATACACTTTTTTTGATCATATTTTCTATTCCGCTATTCAATAAAAACCTTTGGGGAACAGTTAAATTGCGGGATAGTCTGTGTTGGTAGGTGTGAGATCCACCTTTCCAAGTTCTTGGGGTTCATCTCATACTTCTGAAGATTTGAGGGTGCTGCCTGTTCCAAACTCCTCATCCAGCCTTTTAGGGGTACAAACAATAGTAATTGGGGCCTAGTGTGGTTTTGTACGTGTGAGATACATACACTTTTTTTGATCATATTTTCTATTCCGCTATTCAATAAAAACCTTTGGGTATCAATTAAATTGCGGGATAGTCTGTGTTGGTAAGTGTGAGATCCACCTTTCCAAGTTTTTGGGGTTCATCTCATACTTCTGAAGATTTGAGGGTACTGCCTGTTCCAAACTCCTCCTACTCCTCATCCAGCCTTTTAGGGGTACAAACAATAGTAATTGGGGCCTAGTGTGGTTCTGTACGTGTGAGATACATACACTTTTTTTGATCGTATTTTCTATTCCGCTATTCAATAAAAACCTTTGGGTATCAATTAAATTGCGGGATAGTCTGTGTTGGTACGTGTGCGATACACCTTTCCAAGTTTTTGGGGTTCATCTCATACTTCTGAAGATTTGAGGGTGCTGCCTGTTCCAAACTCCTCCTACTCCTCATCCTGCCTTTAGGGGTACAAACAATAGTAATTGGGGCCTAGTGTGGTTCTGTACGTGTGAGATACATACACTTTTTTTGATCATATTTTCTATTACGCTATTCAATAAAAACCTTTGGGGAACAGTTAAATTGCGGGATAGTCTGTGTTGGTAGGTGTGAGATGCACCTTTCCAAGTTTTTGGGGTTCATCTCATACTTCTGAAGATTTGAGGGTGCTGCCTGTTCCAAACTCCTCCTACTCCTCATCCTGCCTTTAGGGGTACAAACAATAGTAATTGGGGCCTAGTGTGGTTCTGTACGTGTGAGATACATACACTTTTTTTGATCATATTTTCTATTCCGCTATTCAATAAAAACCTTTGGGTATCAATTAAATTGCGGGATAGTTTGTGTTGGTAAGTGTGAGATCCACCTTTCCAAGTTTTTGGGGTTCATCTCATACTTCTGAAGATTTGAGGGTGCTGCCTGTTCCAAACTCCTCTTACTCCTCATCCTGCCTTTAGGGGTACAAACAATAGTAATTGGGGCCTAGTGTGGTTCTGTACGTGTGAGATACATACACTTTTTTTGATCATATTTTCTATTCCGCTATTCAATAAAAACCTTTGGGTATCAATTAAATTGCGGGATAGTCTGTGTTGGTAAGTGTGAGATCCACCTTTCCAAGTTTTTGGGGTTCATCTCATACTTCTGAAGATTTGAGGGTGCTGCCTGTTCCAAACTCCTCCTACTCCTCATCCTGCCTTTAGGGGTACAAACAATAGTAATTGGGGCCTAGTGTGGTTCTGTACGTGTGAGATACATACACTTTTTTTGATCATATTTTCTATTCCGCTATTCAATAAAAACCTTTGGGGAACAGTTAAATTGTGGGATAGTCTGTGTTGGTAGGTGTGAGATCCACCTTTCCAAGTTTTTGGGGTTCATCTCATACTTCTGAAGATTTGAGGGTGCTGCCTGTTCCAAACTCCTCCTACTCCTCATCCTGCTTTTAGGGGTACAAACAATAGTAATTGGGGCCTAGTGTGGTTCTGTACGTGTGAGATACATACACTTTTTTTGATCATATTTTCTATTCCGCTATTCAATAAAAACCTTTGGGTATCAATTAAATTGCGGGATAGTTTGTGTTGGTAAGTGTGAGATCCACCTTTCCAAGTTTTTGGGGTTCATCTCATACTTCTGAAGATTTGAGGGTGCTGCCTGTTCCAAACTCCTCTTACTCCTCATCCTGCCTTTAGGGGTACAAACAATAGTAATTGGGGCCTAGTGTGGTTCTGTACGTGTGAGATACATACACTTTTTTTGATCATATTTTCTATTCCGCTATTCAATAAAAACCTTTGGGTATCAATTAAATTGCGGGATAGTCTGTGTTGGTAAGTGTGAGATCCACCTTTCCAAGTTTTTGGGGTTCATCTCATACTTCTGAAGATTTGAGGGTGCTGCCTGTTCCAAACTCCTCCTACTCCTCATCCTGCCTTTAGGGGTACAAACAATAGTAATTGGGGCCTAGTGTGGTTCTGTACGTGTGAGATACATACACTTTTTTTGATCATATTTTCTATTCCGCTATTCAATAAAAACCTTTGGGTATCAATTAAATTGCGGGATAGTCTGTGTTGGTAAGTGTGAGATCCACCTTTCCAAGTTTTTGGGGTTCATCTCATACTTCTGAAGATTTGAGGGTGCTGCCTGTTCCAAACTCCTCCTACTCCTCATCCTGCCTTTAGGGGTACAAACAATAGTAATTGGGGCCTAGTGTGGTTCTGTACGTGTGAGATACATACACTTTTTTTGATCATATTTTCTATTCCGCTATTCAATAAAAACCTTTGGGGAACAGTTAAATTGCGGGATAGTCTGTGTTGGTAGGTGTGAGATCTACCTTTCCAAGTTTTTGGGGTTCATCTCATACTTCTGAAGATTTGAGGGTGCTGCCTGTTCCAAACTCCTCCTACTCCTCATCCTGCCTTTAGGGGTACAAACAATAGTAATTGGGGCCTAGTGTGGTTCTGTACGTGTGAGATACATACACTTTTTTTGATCATATTTTCTATTCCGCTATTCAATAAAAACCTTTAGGTATCAATTAAATTGCGGGATAGTTTGTGTTGGTAAGTGTGAGATCCACCTTTCCAAGTTTTTGGGGTTCATCTCATACTTCTGAAGATTTGAGGGTGCTGCCTGTTCCAAACTCCTCTTACTCCTCATCCTGCCTTTAGGGGTACAAACAATAGTAATTGGGGCCTAGTGTGGTTCTGTACGTGTGAGATACATACACTTTTTTTGATCATATTTTCTATTCCGCTATTCAATAAAAACCTTTGGGTATCAATTAAATTGCGGGATAGTCTGTGTTGGTAAGTGTGAGATCCACCTTTCCAAGTTTTTGGGGTTCATCTCATACTTCTGAAGATTTGAGGGTGCTGCCTGTTCCAAACTCCTCCTACTCCTCATCCTGCCTTTAGGGGTACAAACAATAGTAATTGGGGCCTAGTGTGGTTCTGTACGTGTGAGATACATACACATTTTTTGATCATATTTTCTATTCCGCTATTCAATAAAAACCTTTGGGTATCAATTAAATTGCGGGATAGTCTGTGTTGGTAAGTGTGAGATCCACCTTTCCAAGTTTTTGGGGTTCATCTCATACTTCTGAAGATTTGAGGGTGCTGCCTGTTCCAAACTCCTCCTACTCCTCATCCAGCCTTTTAGGGGTACAAACAATAGTAATTGGGGCCTAGTGTGGTTTTGTACGTGTGAGATACATACACTTTTTTGATCATATTTTCTATTCCGCTATTCAATAAACACCTTTGGGGAACAGGTAAATTGCGGGATAGTCTGTGTTGGTAGGTGTGAGATCCACCTTTCCAATTTTTTGGGGTTCATCTCATACTTCTGAAGATTTGAGGGTGCTGCCTGTTCCAAACTCCTCCTACTCCTCATCCAGCCATTTAGGGGTACAAACAATAGTAATTGGGGCCTAGTGTGGTTTTGTACGTGTGATATACATACATTTTTTTTTCATATTTTCTATTCCGCTATTCAATAAAAACCTTTGGGGAACAGTTAAATTGCGGGATAGTCTGTGTTGGTAGGTGTGAGATCCACCTTTCCAAGTTTTTGGGGTTCATCTCATACTTCTGAAGATTTGAGGGTGCTGCCTGTTCCAAACTCCTCCTACTCCTCATCCAGCCTTTTAGGGGTACAAACAATTGTAATTGGGGTCTAGTGTGGTTTTGTACGTGTGAGATACATACACTTTTTTTGATCATATTTTCTATTCCGCTATACAATAAAAACCTTTGGGGAACAGTTAAATTGCGGGATAGTCTGTGTTGGTAGGTGTGAGATCCACCTTTCCAAGTTTTTGGGGTTCATCTCATACTTCTGAAGATTTGAGGGTGCTGCCTGTTCCAAACTCCTCCTACTCCTCATCCAGCCTTTTAGGGGTACAAACAATAGTAATTGGGGCCTAGTGTGGTTTTGTACGTGTGAGATACATACACTTTTTTTGATCATATTTTCTATTCCGCTATTCAATAAAAACCTTTGGGGAACAGTTAAATTGTGGCATAGTCTGTGTTGGTAGGTGTGAGGTCCACCTTTCCAAGTTTTTGGGATTCATCTCATACTTCTGAAGATTTGAGGGTACTGCCTGTTCCAAACTCCTATTCCTCATCCAGCCTTTTAGGGGTACAAACAATAGTAATTGGGGCCTAGTGTGGTTTTGTACGTGTGAGATACATACACTTTTTTTGATCATATTTTCTATTCCGCTATTCAATAAAAACCCTTGGGGAACAGTTAAATTGCGGGATAGTCTGTGTTGGTAGGTGTGAGATCCACCTTTCCAAGTTTTTGGGGTTCATCTCATACTTCTGAAGGTTTGAGGGTGCTGCCTGTTCCAAACTCCTCCTACTCCTCATCCAGCCTTTTAGGGGTACAAACAATAGTAATTGGGGCCTAGTGTGGTTTTGTACGTGTGAGATACATACACTTTTTTGATCATATTTTCTATTCCGCTATTCAATAAAAACCTTTGGGGAACAGTTACATTGCGGGATAGTCTGTGTTGGTAGGTGTGAGATCCACCTTTCCAAGTTTTTGGGGTTCATCTCATACTTCTGAAGATTTGAGGGTGCTGCCTGTTCCAAACTCCTCCTACTCCTCATTAAGCCTTTTAAGGGTACAAACAATAGTAATTGGGGTCTAGTGTTGTTTGGTACGTGTGAGATACATACACTTTTTTTGATCATATTTTCTATTCCGCTATTCAATAAAAACCTTTGGGGAACAGTTAAATTGTGGGATAGTCTGTGTTGGTAAGTGTGAGATGCACCTTTCCAAGTTTTTGGGGTTCATCTCATACTTCTGAAGATTTGAGGGTACTGCCTGTTCCAAACTCCTCCTACTCCTCATCCAGCCTTTTAGGGGTACAAACAATAGTAATTGGGGCCTAGTGTGGTTCTGTACGTGTGAGATACATACACTTTTTTTGATCGTATTTTCTATTCCGCTATTCAATAAAAACCTTTGGGTATCAATTAAATTGCGGGATAGTCTGTGTTGGTACGTGTGCGATACACCTTTCCAAGTTTTTGGGGTTCATCTCATACATCTGAAGATTTGAGGGTGCTGCCTGTTCCAAACTCCTCCTACTCCTCATCCTGCCTTTAGGGGTACAAACAATAGTAATTGGGGCCTAGTGTGGTTCTGTACGTGTGAGATACATACACTTTTTTTGATCATATTTTCTATTCCGCTATTCAATAAAAACCTTTGGGTATCAATTAAATTGCGGGATAGTCTGTGTTGGTACGTGTGCGATACACCTTTCCAAGTTTTTGGGGTTCATCTCATACTTCTGAAGATTTGAGGGTGCTGCCTGTTCCAAACTCCTCCTACTCCTCATCCTGCCTTTAGGGGTACAAACAATAGTAATTGGGGCCTAGTGTGGTTCTGTACGTGTGAGATACATACACTTTTTTTGATAATATTTTCTATTACGCTATTCAATAAAAACCTTTGGGGAACAGTTAAATTGCGGGATAGTCTGTGTTGGTAGGTGTGAGATCCACCTTTCCAAGTTTTTGGGGTTCATCTCATACTTCTGAAGATTTGAGGGTGCTGCCTGTTCCAAACTCCTCCTACTCCTCATCCTGCCTTTAGGGGTACAAACAATAGTAATTGGGGCCTAGTGTGGTTCTGTACGTGTGAGATACATACACTTTTTTTGATCATATTTTCTATTCCGCTATTCAATAAAAACCTTTGGGTATCAATTAAATTGCGGGATAGTTTGTGTTGGTAAGTGTGAGATCCACCTTTCCAAGTTTTTGGGGTTCATCTCATACTTCTGAAGATTTGAGGGTGCTGCCTGTTCCAAACTCCTCTTACTCCTCATCCTGCCTTTAGGGGTACAAACAATAGTAATTGGGGCCTAGTGTGGTTCTGTACGTGTGAGATACATACACTTTTTTTGATCATATTTTCTATTCCGCTATTCAATAAAAACCTTTGGGTATCAATTAAATTGCGGGATAGTCTGTGTTGGTAAGTGTGAGATCCACCTTTCCAAGTTTTTGGGGTTCATCTCATACTTCTAAAGATTTGAGGGTGCTGCCTGTTCCAAACTCCTCCTACTCCTCATCCTGCCTTTAGGGGTACAAACAATAGTAATTGGGGCCTAGTGTGGTTCTGTACGTGTGAGATACATACACTTTTTTTGATCATATTTTCTATTCCGCTATTCAATAAAAACCTTTGGGTATCAATTAAATTGCGGGATAGTCTGTGTTGGTAAGTGTGAGATCCACCTTTCCAAGTTTTTGGGGTTCATCTCATACTTCTGAAGATTTGAGGGTGCGTCCTGTTCCAAACTCCTCCTACTCCTCATCCTGCCTTTAGGGGTACAAACAATAGTAATTGGGGCCTAGTGTGGTTCTGTACGTGTGAGATACATACACTTTTTTTGATCATATTTTCTATTCCGCTATTCAATAAAAACCTTTGGGGAACAGTTAAATTGCGGGATAGTCTGTGTTGGTAGGTGTGAGATCCACCTTTCCAAGTTTTTGGGGTTCATCTCATACTTCTGAAGATTTGAGGGTGCTGCCTGTTCCAAACTCCTCCTACTCCTCATCCTGCTTTTAGGGGTACAAACAATAGTAATTGGGGCCTAGTGTGGTTCTGTACGTGTGAGATACATACACTTTTTTTGATCATATTTTCTATTCCGCTATTCAATAAAAACCTTTGGGTATCAATTAAATTGCGGGATAGTTTGTGTTGGTAAGTGTGAGATCCACCTTTCCAAGTTTTTGGGGTTCATCTCATACTTCTGAAGATTTGAGGGTGCTGCCTGTTCCAAACTCCTCTTACTCCTCATCCTGCCTTTAGGGGTACAAACAATAGTAATTGGGGCCTAGTGTGGTTCTGTACGTGTGAGATACATACACTTTTTTGATCATATTTTCTATTCCGCTATTCAATAAAAACCTTTGGGTATCAATTAAATTGCGGGATAGTCTGTGTTGGTAAGTGTGAGATCCACCTTTCCAAGTTTTTGGGGTTCATCTCATACTTCTGAAGATTTGAGGGTGCTGCCTGTTCCAAACTCCTCCTACTCCTCATCCTGCCTTTAGGGGTACAAACAATAGTAATTGGGGCCTAGTGTGGTTCTGTACGTGTGAGATACATACACTTTTTTTAATCATATTTTCTATTCCGCTATTCAATAAAAACCTTTGGGTATCAATTAAATTGCGGGATAGTCTGTGTTGGTAAGTGTGAGATCCACCTTTCCAAGTTTTTGGGGTTCATCTCATACTTCTGAAGATTTGAGGGTGCTGCCTGTTCCAAACTCCTCCTACTCCTCATCCTGCCTTTAGGGGTACAAACAATAGTAATTGGGGCCTAGTGTGGTTCTGTACGTGTGAGATACATACACTTTTTTTGATCATATTTTCTATTCCGCTATTTAATCAAAACCTTTGGGTATAAACAATTAAATTGCGGGATAGTCTGTGTCGGTACGTGTGAGATACACCTTTCCAATTTTTGGGGCGCATCTCATACTGCCGAGGATTTGAGGGTGCTTCAGTCTGCCTCCTGCCTGTTCCCAACTCCTCCTACTCCTCTTCCTCATCCTGCCTTTAGGGTACAAAAAATTGTAATCGGGGCCTAGTCTGTGTTCGTACGTGTGAGATACACCGTATTATAACATTTTTCCTATTCCGCTATTCAATATACACCCTTTTGGAGTGTAAGAAAATTAAATTACGGCATAGTCTGTATCGGTACGTGTGAGATACACCTTTTAAATTTGTTTGGCGCATCTCCTTCCACCGCCAAGGATTGCAGGGCGCTTCAGTTTGCCTCCTGTTCCCAACTCCTCCTACTCCTCTTCCTCATCCTCCCTTTAGGGTACAAAAAATTTTAATCGGGGCCTAGTCTGTGTTTGTACATGTGAGATACACCGTTTTTTTATCCTTTTTCCTATTCCGCTATTCAATATACACCCTTTTGGGGTAAAAAACATTAAATTGCGGCATAGTGTGCATATTTGACTGTCAGATACACCCGTGCGATACTGTTGTTGTTTTGTTCCGCTATTCAATAAACACCTTTCTAGGGCAAGATCATAAATTACAGAAATATGAGGAGACCGTCAAATAGGGGCCGTGGCCTGGGTCGTGGTGCTGCTGGTAGAGCTCCTGTTGCAAGGAGAGGAGGTGGTCGATCTGTGCCAGCTACACGCACAAGTGAAACACCTTCCTCAAGTGTGAGTAGGCGACAGAACCTGCAGCAGTATTTGGTAGGGCATAATGCGCCTCTAGACGTGATGAGGCCTGAAGAAGTACAGGCGATAGTAGATTGGGTTGCTGACAGTGCCTCCAGTTCCTTCACATTGTCTCCCACCCAGTCTACTGCAGAAAGGTCAGAGTTGGCACCTGCAGCCAATGTCCAACCGTCTTTCACCTCACCCCCTTGGAAATCAGGCAAGCAGTCTGAGCCCCAAGCCATACAGCAGTCTCTTCTTCTTTTTGAGGACTCTGTTAGCAGGGTTTCCCAGGGCCATCCACCTAGCCCTGCCCCAGAAGTGGAAGAGATTGAGTGCAGCGATGCCCAACCACTTATTTCTCAAGATGAGTACATGCAAGGACCATCGCAGCACGTCTCCGATGATGACGAAACGCAGGTGCCAACTGCTGCGGCGTTCAGCATTGTGGAGACCGACAAGGAGGGCAGGGGTGAAGACTGGGTGGAAGATGATGTGGAGGACGATGAGGTCCTCGACCCCACATGGAATGAACGTCATGCAGGTGACCTGAGTGGTTTGGAGGAAGAGGCGGTGGTCGCACAGAGCCACCAGCACAGCAGAAGAGGGAGCAGGGTGCAGAAGCGGAGTGGCCGTGCCCTAGACACTACGCCCGCTACTGCCCAACGCAGCAAGGGAACGAGCGCACCAAAGTCAGCTCAAAGGAGTTCTCTAGCGTGGAAGTTCTTTAGAAAATGTGCTGATGACAGGACACGAGTGGTTTGCACCCTGTGCAATCAGAGCCTGAAGCGAGGCATAAACCTTCTCAACCTGAGCACAACCTGCATGATCAGGCATCTAAGTGCAAAGCAAGAGCTGCAGTGGATTAGACACCTTCAAAACCAAGAAACGTCTCTGGCTCATCCTGCTTCCTCTTCTGCTGCAGTCTCGGCCACTCCAGCCACATCTGTAGTGATACCGGCACCTGCCACCCCGCAAACAGAGGAACTGTCAGCAACACCACCACCTGGGTCACCAACCATCTCCACAATGTCCCGTGGAAGCGTTCAGCTTTCCATCTCCCAAACACTTGAGAGAAAGAGGAAGTACCCCCCTACCCACCCGCGATCCCTGGCCCTGAATGCCAGCATTTCAAAATTATTGGCCTTTGAAATGCTGTCATTCCGTCTGGTGGAGACGCACAGTTTTAAAAACCTTATGTCGGTGGCTGTCCCACAGTACGTCGTGCCCAGCCGCCACTACTTTTCCAGGCAAGCCATCCCTTCCCTGCACAACCAAGTGGGGGAAAAAATCAGGTGTGCACTGCGCAATGCCATCTGTGGCAAGGTCCACCTAACTACCAATACGTGGACCAGTAAGCACGGTCAGGGGCGTTATATCTCCCTAACGGCACACTGGGTAAATGCAGTGGCGGATGGGCCTGAGGCGGATAGCAATTTGGCGCATGTCTTTCCACCACCGAGGATTGCAGGGCTCTTCAGTTTGCCTCCTGTTCCTAACTCCTCCTACTCCGCTTCCTCATCCTCTACCGCCTCCTCATCCGGACAGCGTAACACCTTCCCCACCAACTTCAGCACGACCAGGGGTAAACGACAGCAGGCAGTTTTACAACTTGCCTGTTTGGGGGAAAAACCACACACCGCACAGGAGTTGTGGAGGAGCATGGAACAGCAGACAAATGAGTGGTCGCTGCCAGCGAGCCTCAAGCCCGGCCTGGTGGTGTGCGATAACGGGCGAAATCTCATAGTAGCTCTGGGCCTAGCCGGTTTGACGCACATCCCTTGCCTGGCGCATGTGCTGAATTTGGTGGTGCAGAGGTTCCTTAAAAACGACCCCGATATGTCAGAGCTGCTGCAGAAAGTGCGGGCCGTCTGTGCGCACTTTCGGCGTTCCCACCCTGCTGCTGCTCGCCTGTCAGCGCTGCAGCGTAACTTCGGCCTTCCCGCTCACCGCCTCATATGTGACGTGCCCACAAGGTGGAACTCCACCTTGCACATGCTGCAAAGACTGTGCGAGCAGCAGCAGGCCATAGTGGAGTTTCAGCTGCAGCACGCACGCGTGAGTCGCTCTGCGGAACAGCACCACTTCACCACCAATAACTGGGCCTCCATGCGAGACCTGTGTGCCTTGTTGCACTGTTTTGAGTACTCCACCAACATGGCCAGTGCCGATGACGCCGTTGTCAGCTTAACTATCCCACTTCTATGCCTCCTTCAAAAAACAATTCGGGCGTTGATGGAAGAGGATGTGGCACAGGATGAGGAGGAGGAGGAGGAGGAGGAGGATGAAGAGGTAACATTTCCAAGGCTTTCAGGGCAGTCATTCACAAGGGGCTCCGAGGGTGGGTTCCTGCACACACAAAAGCCAGGGACACAATTGTCCAGCAGGGGCACAGTTCTGGAGGATGAGGAGGAGGAGACAGAGGAGGAGATGGAACCATGTTCACAGCAGGGTGGCACCCAGGCCAGCTCATGGCCATCACTGGTGCTTGGCTGGGGGGATACAGAGGACACGGACGATACACCTCCCACAGAGGACAGCCTTTCGTTGCCTCTGGGCAGCCTGGCACACATGAGCGATTTCATGCTGCAGTGTCTCCACAACGACCGCCGAGTTGCCCACATTCTAACTTGTGATGATTACTGGGTGGCCACGCTGCTGGATCACCGTTACAAGGACAATGTACCATCCTTAATTCACTCACTGGAGGGTGATCGAGTACAAGCGCACGCTGGTAGACGCGATGCTGCTGGCATTCCCACCTGACAGAGGGGCCACAGTGGAAGCACAAGGCAGAGGAGGAGGAGGAGGAGGAAGAGGTCGCCAACGCAACCAGGGCACCGCCAGCACCTCAGAAGGCAGGGTTAGCATGGCCGAAATGTGGAAAAGCTTTGTCAGCACCCCACAACAAACAGCAGCACCAGCAGCTCATATGGAACGTCTTAGCAGGAGGCAGCATTTCACCAACATGGTGGAGCAGTATGTGTGCACACGCCTAGACGTACTGAATGAGGGGTCTGCCCCCTTCAACTTCTGGGTCTCCAAGTTGGGCACATGGCCTGAGCTTGCCCTTTACGCCTTGGAGGTGCTGGCGTGCTCTGCAGCCAGTGTATTATCTGAACGGGTATTTAGCACGGCTGGGGGCGTTATCACAGACAAGCGCAGCCGCCTGTCCAGAGACAATGTGGACAAGCTCACGTTCATTAAAATGAACCAGGCATGGATCCCACGGGACTTTTCCATACCTTGTGCAGAATAGCGATGGATACCGACCTTACCCAGCCATTGTTCTATTTTTGCTCTTTCTCACTCTTTTGGGGTGTACCCTCATTTAAAATTTGTGAAAAGAAGCAGTGTTGACTACCTCGTCCTCCTCAGGGCCAGATTAACGTAGGGGCTATTGGAGCTGCAGCTCCAGGCCCCTACCTTTATATAGGCCCCGGGTTGGCCATATTCACTGTTACCGCTCTTCTGTCACTTGTAAACACAGAAGTCTGGCTTCTATGCTCGCTTCCCCAGGCAGCTCCCTCAGAACCTCCCCACACAGCACGAAAGGCCGGACAAGGAGGGACAGTTGCTGATGCATGGATGTGTTTATGGGCTTCAGAGACAGCATCCCATGTTGAATTAGGCATGCATGGCTTCACCCTTCCTCCTCTGGGTGCATGCCAAGGCACGGCCCTTAAGGCCCTTCAAAATCCTCAGCACCAAGCCCATGATGCTCTTAATCCAGCCCTGGTCCTCCTCCACCGCCGCTTCCACCTACACCGCCCATAGGTGTGCGCAGCCTATTGCATTAGGGTGTGCACCCCAAAGTTGAAATACACATGCATGTGTTTGCCTACCTGTACATGGCCCCGATACATTACTCTCCCTGCTGGCAAAGAGAAATAGAGCAGAGCAGGTCCGAGGGAGGTCTTTCCCATCTCCTCACTGGCAAACAGAGCGATAATGCTATGTGCCCTAGGTGATTAGGGTGTTCCCAGGCACATCCGGCACACCCTGTGCGCACGCCTATGAGATCGCCACATCCACCACCACCTCAACCTCCCTCCTACTCCATATGGGCCTCGTCCTTCAGAGATGAAGAACATTGTTTTATTTTTCTGTTTTTTTTTTGTTGTTTTAAGTTATTTCCCTATCCACATTTGTTTGAAGAGCACTTGCCATGCTCTTAACAATGTTTTGCTGCCATTTGCAGCACTCTAGCCCTTTCCATTGGTGTTTTAGAGCCACTTTAGTGCCTGAAAGTTCGGGTCCCCATTGACTTCAATGGGGTTCGGTGTCCGGGAAAAGTTCGGCAAAAGTCCGGGACACGGACCCGGACTTTTTTTTAAAGTTCGGCCGAACCCGCCGAACACGGACATCCAGGTGTCCACTCAACTCTACTCACAATCTGTTTATTATCATGGTGGAGGTGAACCAGGTAGATATTCATTTAGTGTTCAGGCACTATTTTGATTATTTTTTAATGATTAACTTTGAACTTTATTTATTTAGTGCTGCAATTGTTTCATGTATGTTTTTGCACATTTGGTTCTGTTGTGATATTGAAAGCAGCTTTATTTCACTTAGGTTATTATCACCTGCACAGTAATAATTTTTTTACTTTGATGTTCACTTTGTTCACTCATCATTATTTGTACTCAGGCATAGTGGGAATTTCTGGGAACCATTTATATTACCAACCCCTTGATTTATTTGATTTAGGGGAAAATAACATATCTAGTATAGGCTGGTTGGGACAATGTTATAGGAAACATAAAATCAAGGAATTTGAGCTGATGTCCTATTTTGTACTTTACCCCTGAGTCACCCTACTTGGCTGTATTTGTTTAATTACATTTCCAGTCCTGCCCTACTACCTTTCACCTTCTTTAACTTTCTCATTTTAACTTTATTTTTTTTCTCCAAAAATGTTACTTAGGCTGAAATGTACTGAAAATGTATTATGAATGGTAAAGATGTGGATCCTTCACCTCAGAATAGGCACCTGGATAAATACAGAGGCATATTCAAAAAGCAATGAATTTAACAATGACCAAATGCAGCTGAAGCTTCCTTATACATTTGTTGTAAATTGCAGGGAATTTATAACAACCTGTGAATGCTTGGTGAATGTCATATTCAATGCTTTATAAATATGTCCTGTGAAAGACCCAACCAAGACAGGGGCTTTTGATTGGGACTGCAAGGTAGCCTCTTGCCTACTGACTATGGGCCCTGGCTTTTGAGGGGGCTGCATGCTTGGGATGTGTGTGCCTGGGGGACCCTTGGAGTAGTCTTGCTCCAGATTCAGGTCCATGTCTCCCATGAAAAACACAGATTCTGGGAATCGAGGACCTGGATACAGATTAGGGCCTTTGGGCCCAAACCAGCAATGACTGCTTTAGGCTGTGAGCTTTAGAACAGATGTTAATATAATCAGCTCAAAACAACCTGATGTTGGAGTCTCCTGCTATAATCTGTTTACTAAAGTGTCTTTCTCAAATGATATAATTTCCCCATTGTGTACCTCCTAGGTGTGAATTCACACTGGTAATCGAGCCACCTATTGTTTCTGTCTGTCTGCTAATCCTTTAGAGAATTGGACAGCCTTGGGTCTTCTTACTGTGGAACTGGTGCTGAAGGGTCTGGGTGGGCACTAAGTTACCTAGGCTTGTCTAGGTGACTAGTTAGCTTACGGTTTAATTAAATTACTGTTTAAATTGGCTGTTCTTTAGCTATGGTAATTATCTTACTGTTTGCATAATGTGATCAAGCTCATATCTGATTTTGTGTGGTACATATCTTATATATATATGTGAGTTTACAATAAAGTGAGCTCCAGTTTGCACCTAAGCTAGTGTCGTCTAGTATCTTGGGTGCAATATTCAGCTATAATACCTGGTTCCTGGTTCCAGACTCGAGGAAGTTGTATTTTGACAGAGGCACCCAAGCTGGGTGCTGGATGGTTTACCAAATGCCCTAATATGTTAAAATAAAAATAACCACAGCTTAAAAGAAATACAGTATATCACTTATGCCATATTTAACGAAACCTACTGACCTCATGTTTGGTATGCCATGTTGAAATTTATATAGATTTTTGTTCACTGTTAACAGTGTGCATTTCTCAGTGTGGTGCAATTCAATCGAATGATTTGTACCTTGTAAAACAATAAATGTCCAGTTACAGCATTATTCTGTCCACTTTTTTTGTAATACTCTCTTCTGTTTGCTACATTGTTACACTAAAGGTTGTCGCTATAATGTGGATGCAGTAGGATTTTTGCTATGTTTCCATTTCAGAGATCTGATCTTTGCACAGTATTATGTAAGCACTAAATTCAGTCAACGTAGCATATGTATTGTTATAATGAAATCACTTCTGGGTTTACAGGCCATATCTAAAATTAGTAGGAAGTCTACTAGCAGCACACAACAATAATTCCATCCTTAAACATTCTAATGATTTTTCCATATCTGGGCTGTCAGGAGAACAGATGGTTGAGTAATCATCCTTGTGTGTGAACATGCAGCAATGTTATTTCATAAATCTACTATAAATATGGTGCTCTGAGGAATAATGTTTCTCTTGCAGAAGAGAAATCTTAGAAAAAAAAAAAAAAAACAGAATGAGCTGTAAACTGAAATTGGTATCATATAATGCAGGGTTTATAAAGCAATGATATCATTCAATTATGTGCACTATGACATAGACTGGTGTACCAAAATGCGTTAACCCATAGCGGCATATTAGAACTAATTTATCTTTAATTGTTCTTATTGCTCAGAGCTGATAATCAAACAATCTTATATTGCACACTGCAGTTGCACATTCTGTTATATGGCACAATGTGGCATATCAATTATTTGCTCTGGAATGTAAATAGTTAAACAATTGTAATTTGCTTTCTAGCATGAATACTTTGCACAATAAGAAAGTATAACCCAACAGGTTATTGTGTGGTTGGCAAAAAACAACTAAAATATTTCTCTACTAAGCCAGCACAGAAGAGTCCCCTTAGAACAAAAGGTTTATCACAGATTTTCACCAGTGCACAAACAAGGTCCATAAAGACATGGATGAGCGAGTTTGGGGTGGAGGAACTTGACAGAGTCCTGACCTCAATTCGATAGAACACCTTTGGGATGAATTAGAGCAGAGGCGAGCCAGGCCTTCTCGTCCACATCAGTGCCTGACCTCACAAATGCGCTTCTGAAAGAATGATCAAACATTCCCATAGACACACTCCTAAACCTTGTGGACAGCCTTCCCAGAAGAGTTGAAGCTGTTATAACAGCAAAGGGTGGGCCAACTCAATATTGAACCCTACGGATGAAGACTGGGAGGCCATTAAAGTTTTTAATATGTATGTAAAGGCAGGCATTCCAATACTTTTGGCAATATAGTATATATAAGGGAATAGAGTAGTGAATAAACCTATGATGTTACTAGTGAAAAGTCTCTATTTTAAACAAATATTGGACTTTAAAATTCAATTATGAAAAAAAAAAGCATGGCTATTTTACAAAATAAATTCTAAGGTAATTGATGCTGTTTGGAGAACTTTCATGGAAAAGCTATCTCCAAATAAATGAGACCATCAAATAAGCTCAGTTACCACTGCTACCTACCATATCTAATATTTTTTTTCTAATATATTTTAACATTTTTATTTTTCTAATATATTTTCAAACTATTATTTTGGATTTACTCCATCCTTAAGGACATAGATTGTGCTCAAAGTCAACCTTTTTTTACACAGGATAATGACCTATAAAATGTGCCTTTCTGGTACTGCCCCCCTGTAAATCTACATAGGATATATCTACAAATGTCCTTAGTTTGCTGTAGATGCAACAGTGGTACACCTGACATATGTTTTACAAAGCAGGACTGGATCAGTACAGCACTCCAAAAAGGCACATCTACAACACCTTAAAAATTGCACCTAGCACTGGAGGTCAGCAACAATACTCTGAAAGAATGGATAGATGACATACTGTAGATGCTCCTGAAATGCTCAACTGGTTATAACTATGGAAATAAGATTTTTATTTTTGCCCTCACTGTGCCGGATTCATCTGGCCAGCCGCACAGGTTCAGCCTCTCCTGTGACGAAGCTCCCTCCGTTCGAGTGTAAACCGCCTATACAAGAGAGGCCTCCCCCAGGTCCAAGTACTAGGGTGCAGGATACTAGTCTTTGGATGCAGGTAAAACAGTTCTGCCTTGTTGTCTAGATTTGGGACTAATCCGTTAGGCTAGTCACCTAGCCCCAGAACAAAGAGTTGGTGACAGGGCCTGAGAAGAGCTATAGAAGAGATTGAAAGAGCTATAATCATCTTTCTTTAATCACCTAAATCCAAGTCAGCTCCTCGCTAGGAGCAGCAGAATTCCTTTCACTCAAATTTGCCCAGTAGGTGTTATTACAGGAATTATCACAAATTTGGGCAGAGGGGGCTCAGGTTCGGTGGGGCCTGTACAGTAAGGAAGTCATTGGAATTTTCTTTGCACTCCTACAACTCCTCTAATTCCCGCTATGCTTCTTTAAAGCTTTAAGCAAATGTTACCAAATCTTGTTCCAACAGTGAGCCATTGTTCTTAGTCGAAAAGCAGATTTAGGCAGGAAATGGAATGAAGAATCAAAATCAAAAACTTCATATGGAGTTATTGAGAACAATCACTCAAACCATCCCATAAAGCAGGTGTAGTTTTTCTCTAGATCTAGCTGATGTGTACATACAATTTTCAGTATGCCAATGCTTCTGAGAGATTTACTTCGGGTCCATTCAACAACCTTTGGCCTTTCCACATACTCAAGACATTTTTCCAGAACATTGCTTCCAGTGGTGGCCATCTTGCAGAAGCAAGGGAAGCATGTTTTATAGCTGGACAACAGCCTGCAGGTGGCTCCACATGCTCCAGGTCCTGGCGAATTCTGATTTAGACTCAGATCAAATTTGGACAGATCATCAGCTGGGGAAGGCCAACTCATCTCATTATATGATAATGACATTTTGGACACTCAGGAGAATACTGTAGAGTTGCCCTCACAGAAGGGACAGTATTAGGTTCTCGCTTGGGCCAAGTCCTAGCTCTATCCCATCTGTTCATATCCCATGGTCTCAAATGATCGAGAAGTAGTTTGCAGTAATCCATGCAGTCAGTGGGATTTACTGGAAGATTGAGAACATTATAATTTGACCTTCTAAGGTAATAAAAGATCCGCTTCCTACTCCAGAAAAGATGACACCACATATGAGACAAGTCCGGTTGGTGGTGGCTTAAGATTAGGGTTGAGCGAACACAAACTGTATTGTTCGGGATCGTACCGGACTTTTGGGTATTCAGTACCCGGACCCGAACATTTCACTGTATGTTCGGGATACAGTCTGTTGTTCGGTAATGTTATTTCATGTTTTGGCGCGGTTTTAATGCCGCGGTTTCAACAGCTGCAAGGCAGCCAGTCAGCAAGCGTTTAACTAGTGTGCCCTTAGAAGCCATCAAAGCCATGCCTACTAATGGCATGGCTGTGATTGGCCAGTGCAGCATGTGACCCAGCCTCTATATAAGCTGAAGTCACATAGCGCCACGCGTCATTTTGCTCTAACTATACTAGGGACAGGTTCCTGCTGCTGCTGAGGTAGAGATAGAAGATTATTGTAGGGGCAGGCTGGAGATTGCTTTCAGGGAAAGAATAGGAAGAATCTTCTTTAATAAGACAGCGATCTACATTGATTTTATTGTGTGGGGGTGCATTGCATGATCTTTTTGCCCTGTCCTGAGCCCAGTGAGGAGGAGGGAGAAAAAAAAAACTTTTATCAGTCTGTTAGGTGGGCGGCGTGCGGCATGCAGCGACCATGTAATGCAAGCTCAGTGCATATGTGTCTGCTTAATCTGGATTTTAAAAAGAAAAAAACGTTTTTCCTTCATATTTTACAGTGACATACAGTGTTTAGACACTGATTTTCTAATCTGCTCTTCAAAAAGCACCAATGTAAGGCAAAAATAATTATTTTTCAGTTTTTAGGGAAAAAAAAAGTATTTTTCAGTTTTTCGTTCAAATGTTTTTTTTTTTTATTCAATAGCGGAATAGAACAACAACAGTATCCAACCTGTTAGGCGTGCGGCGTGTAGTGGCCATGTAATGCAAGCTCAGTGTATATGTGTCTGCTTAATCTGGATTTAAAAAAGAAAAAAAAAATTTCCTCCATATTTTACAGTGACATGCAGTGTTTAGACACTGCTTTTCTAATCTGCTCTTCAAAAAGCACCAATGTAAGGCAAAAATTATTATTTTTCAATTTTTAGGGAAAAAAATTGTTTTTCAGTTTTCCATTCAAATGGGTTTTTTTATTCAAGAGCGGAATAGAACAACAACAGTATCCAACCTGTTAGGCGTGTGGCGTGTAGTGGCCATGTAATGCAAGCTCAGTGCATATGTGTCTGCTTAATCTGGATTTAAAAAAAATAAATGTTTTCCTTCATATTTTACTGTGACTTACAGTATAAGACACTGCAGTTCTAATCTGCTATTCAAAAAGCACCAATTAAAGGGAAAAATAAAAAATTTTCATTCATACGTTACAGTGAGATACACCCATTGCATACTGTTGTTGTATTCCGCTTTGCAATAAAAACCCGTTTAGGGGGAAAAAATTAAATTGCAGCCTAGTCTGTATATGTTACAGTGAGATACACCCATTGGATACTGCTGTTGTATTCCGCTTATCAATAAAAACCCATTTAGGGGAAAAAAAATAATTGCGGGCTGGTCTGCATATGTTACAGTGAGATACACCCATTGGATACTGTTGTTGTATTCCGCTTATCAATAAAAACCCATTTAGGGGAAAATAAATAAATTGCGGCCTAGACTGCATATGTTACAGTGAGATACACCCATTGGATACTGTTGTATTCCGCTTATCAATAAAAACCCATTTAGGGGAAAAAAAATAAATTGCGGCCTAGTCTGCATATGTTACAGTGAGATACACCCATTGGATACTGTTGTTGTATTCCGCTTTGCAAAAAAAACCCATTTAGGGGAAAAAAATAAAATTGCACCCTAGTCTGCATATGTCACAGTGAGATACACCCATTGGATACTGTTGTTTTATTCCGCTTATCAATAAAAACCCATTTAGGGGAAAAAAATGTAATTGCGGGCCTGTCTGCATATGTTACAGTGAGATACACCCATTGGATACTGTTGTTGTATTCCGCTTATCAATAAAAACCCATTTAGGGGAAAAAAAAAAATTGTGGCCTAGTCTGCATATGTTACAGTGAGATACACCCATTGGATACTGTTGTATTCCGCTTATCAACAAAAACCCATTTAGGGGGAAAAAAATAAATTGCGGCCTAGTCTGCACATGTTACAGTGAGATACACCCATAGGATACTGTTGTTATATTCCGCTTATCAATAAAAACCCATTTAGGGGAAAAAAATAAATTGCGGTCTAGTCTGCATATGTTACAGTGAGATACACCCATTGGATACTGTTGCTGTATTCCGCTTATCAATGAAAACCCATTTAGGGGGAAAAAATAAATTGCGGCCTAGTCTGCATATGTTACAGTGAGATACACCCATTGGATACATGGTGAACACCACAAAGGAACGGACCACCCCAAGGAAATCCAGGTAACCGAGAAGAGGGTGTCGGGGGGAAGAAAGATCAAAAAGAAAACGAGAGCATTAGGGTGTGGTACTTTTAATTTAAGTAATGTCGTTTTTTCATCCAATGAGCTGAAAGTTTTGGAGCTTGGCCTTAAATTTGCACCTGACAAAAGTGTGAACAAGTTTCACACCTTTATTGATATTGAAAAATATATCAGGAAATTGAAAATTAAAAATTTTTTTATGGAAAAACCATCTACTGGGACTAGTTCAGACAGAACATATGAAGACAGTGGTCTGAGGAACCACTCAACTTTCAACCCCCCCGTATCATCCAACCATTTCTTGGAGGTGTTCAAGAATATGGTTGAGGATGATATCCGGAAACTCAAACCCAAGTATCAATTTTCACAGAGAGATTTTGATAAGGGTATGGAAGAGCAGGAAAAGAGGAAAGATATTGTAATACGACCAGCTGATAAAGGGGGAGATCATTATTCTAAACAAAATAGACAGATTAGTGGGAGATACTGTCACATATAAAAAGCTCAAACATAATCCAACCTCAAGGTTAAAATTAAAATTGGAAAAATTAGTAAAGAAGGCTAAGGAAAACAGAGTTTTGTCTAAAAAAGAAGCCGCTACCTAGTACCAGACGCTCCACGTCTCCCAACAATTTACCAGCTACCTAAAATTCATAAGAATAAGACCAGTCCCCCTGGTAGGCCAATCATTAGTGGGATTGGGTCTATTTTTTCTAGAATAGGGGAATAAGTGGATTATTTCTTACAGCCTTTGGTACCCACCTATCCATCACACTTAAGAGATAGCAAACATCTTATCAATATATTAGAGGATCTCTATGTAGAGGATGAGACGTTCATGGTTACCATAGACGTAGAATCTCTGTACACTAGCCTAAAGTAACAAGATGTACTTTCTACCACTACCTCTGCTTTGAATACAAAAAGGAATATTAAAAGTGCCCAAAAGAAATTTATTTGCGAGGCATTAGACCTAGCAATGGGTAATAACTACTTTTGGCACCAAGGAACATGCTACAATCAAATTAAAGGGGTAGCCATGGGCGCGAAATATGCGCCTAGTGTGGCAGATATCTTATTGGGAGAGTGGGAAAAGGAGGCCATATTTTCTAGGCCAGACCCCTCTCTCAAATTATACAAAAGGTATATAGATGACCTCCTGGTTCTCTGGTGTGGATCGAAAGACTCACTAAGAGAATTTATCAAGAGGATCAACCAAAATACATTTGGTTTAGTTTTTACTGCCACATGGAATAAACAGCAAGTACATTTTTTGGATTTGACCCTAGAAAAATGTGACAATATGATTTATACAAAAACCTTTTTCAAAGAGACTGATAAAAACAGTTTCATTCCGACAAAAAGTTGCCATCATCCCCAATGGTTAGGAGCAATCCCCAAAGGGCAATTTATACGCATTCGTCAGAATTGTAGGAAGGATGAAGATTATGACCTACAGTCTAATCTATTAATTGATAGGTTCGTTGAAAACGGTTACAATTGGCATGAGATCCAAAAAACAAGAGACAACGTAAAAAAGATCCCAAGGAAAGATCTGTTAGTTGATAAGAATAAGACTAATGACAACAAAGGTGATATGGCATTTCTTACCAATTTTAATCATGACTATAAGAAAGTTGAGGCTATTTTGCGTAAACATTGGCCCATTTTGAAAAAAGACAAAACTTTAAATTCTATTCTCCCTGATAGACCTAATTTCATTTATAGGAAGGCCCCTAATTTAAGACATAACTTGGCCCCTAATGTCCCAGACCCTCCTAAAAATATGGTTACTTTTTTAGACCAGAAAGGTTTTTATCCTTGTAAAAAAATTTAAGAAAATAACATCTTTTAAATCTAATAGTACAGGCCTCTCCTATATTATTAAGAAATGTATATCCTGTCATTCCACTCACATCACTTATCTTTTGTCCTGTCCATGTGGTCTCCAGTATACTGGGAGAACCACACGTAAACTAAGTACCAGGATCAATGAGTATATTAACAATATTAAAAAGGGATACCCCAAACATAGCTTATCCAACCATTTTCGATTATGTCATAATAAAGATCCTAGGGGTTTACTCGTGTGTGGCATTGATAAAGTGGAATCTCATTGGAGAGGGGGTAATTTAACCCAGAAAATATCCATGAATGAAACGGAGTGGATTTACCGGTTACAAACCTTGCATCCCTTAGGGTTAAATATCGACATAGATTTAAATTGTTTTATATCTAACTATTAATTTGTATCTTTTATTATAATATAATATAATAATAATATAATTAAATCATAATTTAATTTATGATTATTTTTATGCATTGAGGTTCATTTTTTAAGGCCTTGTATTCAATTAAAATTAAAAAATTTAAAATTAAAATCTTCACCATTAATCAACAGTCACCTTAGGGTGATATAAATATACCTCTTTAGAGACAATCATCCCCACACTTTGATTCTTCCCGTTTATTAAATTACTATACATTATAATACATTTAGAGGTTTTTATTCTAATAGGGATCTACCATTATTGTCTATTTATATGGGATTATATATATATATATATATATATATATATATATATATATATACAGTATATATTTAAGTTTATTTTAACTATATTGTCAATACTGTAATATTGATTAGTTTTGACATTTTTATGTAATATTTTATTTTTATCTAATATTTATGGTATGATGTCCAATCCTCAATTTAAACCTATCCTTGCCCCGTTTTTTTTGCTATTTATTCATCCACCAGGATTGAGCGCTATATTCATTATTTGCCAGGAGTTTTTTTACTTCCTATTACTATCATATTGGCAATATTGGTCCCCATTGCTCTCACTTCCAGATGGGAGGGTGTTTACACGTAACGGAGGTGGATTGGTCATTCAGTTGAGGTCGGGTAGCTTAAATAATCGATCACATGACCCTGATGACGTCAGTTATGCGCTGATGAAACGCATCGGGACGTAGGATCATAATCGCGCTACCTTGCCACTTCCGGCTCCCGGTGGAATGCAGGTGGAATGCGGAAGCGGAGTTCCAACCCGGAGACCGCGGCTGTATTTATGTTCACGCTATATGCAAGCCCTGTACCATGTAAGTGCACCTGATTGTTTTCAATAAATTTCATTCCAATACGTACTTCACTATGTGAGTCCCCCTTGTTTCTTCCTGGTTGTGGTATATGAGAATCCATCCCCAGCGATAAGGAGTTATACAAGTGGATATTCTGAAGTGTATTGGAGGTGCCGTTGTATCCTGGTTATCGGCTGAAATTGCCATTGGTGTCCTGTCTCTGCTTGAATTGACCCCCTGTAATTTAAGGGGTCCATTCCATCTGTTAAGCCTTGAGTGCACACCGGGTGATCCTGTTATTTTGGTGGAGGTGTTGAAGTTAATTAAGTGCTGAAGTTATCATCACCAATCATCTATTCAGTTATATTCATATTGGACATTTTTTGTACTTTATTCATTAGGATCCATTGTGGACTGTCAATTGGTTGCAATATATTTATTATTTATTATTTATCCAACCTACATTTGCACTTGTATTTTCTGTATGTACTGCCAAGTGATTGCACAGTCATATATTATTGTTTGCATTTGCACCTTGACAATTGCACTTTATAATTTATTCACATATGCACTTTATCACAAGTTTTGTGGTTTTCACAAGTGTAATTTGGTTGAGCGCAACCTTTATTTAGTAATATTTACCTACTTTCATTGTTGTTGTATTCCGCTTATCAATAAATAAGTCAATAAGTCAATCAATAAGTCAATCAATAAGTCTGGCCAGCTAGTGCAAGGTGGAGTTCCACCTTGTGGGCACGTCACATATGAGGCGGTGAGCGGGAAGGCCGAAGTTATGCTGCAGCGCTGACAGGCGAGCAGCAGCAGGGTGAGAACGCCGAAAGTGCGCACAGGTGGCCTGCACTTTCTGGAGCAGCTCTGACATATCGGGGTAATTTTAAGGAGCCTCTGTACCACCAAATTCAGCACATGCGCCAGGCAAGGGATGTGCGTCAAACCGGCTAGGCCCAGAGCTGCTACGAGATTTCGCCTATTATCGCACATCACCAGGCAGGGCTTGAGGCTCACTGGCACCAACCACTCATTGGTCTGCTGTTCCATGCTCCTCCACAACTCCTGCGTGGTGTGGGGCTTTTCCCCCAAACAGGCAAGTTTTAAAACTGCCTGCTGTCGTTTACCCCTGGCTATGCTGAAGTTGGTGATGAAGGTGTTACGCTGACCGGATGAGGAAGCGGTAGAGGATGAGGAAACGGAGTAGGAGGAGTTACGAACAGAAGGCAAACTGAAGAGCCCTGCAATCCTCGGTGGTGGAAGGACATGCGCCAAACTGCTATCCGCCTCAGGCCCAGCCGACACTGCATTTACCCAGTATGCTGTTAGGGACATATAACTTCCCTGACCGTGCTTACTGGTCCACGTATCTGTAGTTAGGTGGACCTTGCCACAGATGGCGTTGCACAGTGCACACCTGATTTTGTCACCCAATTGGTTGTGCAGGGAAGGGATGGCTTGCCTGGAAAAGTAGTGGAGGCTGGGCATGACGTACTGTGGGACAGCCACCGCCATAAGACTTTTAAAACTCTGCGTCTCCACCAAACGGAATGACAGCATTTCAAAGGCCAGGAATTTTGAAATGCTGGCATTCAGGACCAGGGATCGCGGGAGGGTGGGGGGGTACTTCCTCTTCCGCTCCAGTGTTTGGGAGATAGAAAGCTGAACGCTTCCATGGGACATTGTGGAGATGGTTGTTGGTGACCCAGGTGGTGGTGTTGCTGGCAGATCCTCTGTTTGCGGGGGGCAGGTGCAACTGTCACTACATAGGTGGATGAAGAGGCCGAGACTGCAGCAGAAGAGGAAGCAAGAGGAGCCAGAGACCTTTCTTGGTTTTTGAGGTGTCTACTCCACTGCAGCTCGTACTTTGCACTTAGATGCCTGGTCATGCAGGTTGTACTCAAGTTGAGAAGGTTTATGCCTCGCTTCAGTCTCTGATTGCACAGCGTGCAAACCACTCGTGTCCTGTCATCATCACATTGTCTGAAGAACTGCCATGCTAGGGAACTCCTTAGAGCTGGCTTTGGTGTGCTCGGTCTCTTGCTGCGTTTAGCAGTAGCAGGCGTAGTGTCTAGGGCACGGCCGCTCTGATTTTGCACCCTGCTCCCTCTTCTGCTGTGCTGGTGGCTCTGTGCAACCACCGCCTCTTCCTCCAAACTACTGCATGACGTTTGGAATGCATGACGTTCATTCCATGTGGGTTTGAGGACCTCATCGTTCTCCACATCGTCTTCCACCCAGTCTTCACCCCTGCCCTCCTTGTCGGTCTCAACAATTCGGAATTGTGCAGCAGTTGGCACCTGTGTTTCGTCATCATCCGAGATGTGCTGCGATCGTCCTCCCATGTACTCATCTTGAGACATGAGTGGTTGGGCATCGATGCACTCAATCTCTTCCACTTCTGTGGCAGGGCTAGGTGGATGGCCCTGGGAAACCATGCTAACAGAGTCATCAAAAAGAAGAAGAGATTGCTGCATGACTTGGGGCTCCGACTGTATGGCTGATTTGCAAGGGGGTGAGGTGAAAGATTGATGGACATCGGCTGCAGGCGCCAACTCTGACCTTTCAGCAGAAGACTGGGTGGGAGACAATGTGAAGGAACTGGAGGCACTGTCAGCAACCCAATCTACTATCGCCTGTACTTGTTCTGACCTCAACATTTGTAGAAGCGCATTACGCCCTGCCAAATACTGCTGCAGGTTCTGTCGCCTACTCGCAGCTGAGAACGGTGTTTCACTTGTGCGTGTAGCTGGCACAGATCGACCACGTCCTCTCCTTGCAACAGGAGCTCCACCAGCAGCACCACGACCCAGCACTAACATGGTTGAGCAGTATGTGTGCACACGCCTAGATGTACTGAATGACGGGTCTGCCCCCTTCAACTTCTGGGTCTCCAAGTTGGGCACAGAGCCTATGTGGACAAGCTCACGTTCATTAAATTGAACCAGGCATGGATCCCACAGGACTTGTCCGTACCTTGTGCAGAATAGACATGTATACCGGCCTTACCCAGCCATGGTTGTATTTGATCTTTCTTACTCTTTTGGGGTGTACCCTAATTTAAAAAAAAATAAATTAAAAACCAAAACCAGTGTTGGCTTCCTCGTCCTCCTCCTTCACCGCCACCGCCGCTTCCACCTACACCGCCATATCCACCGCCACCTCAACCTCTTACTCCATATGGGCCTCGTCCTCCTCCTACATCATTCAAGATTATTATTTTTTATTTTTGTGTATTTTATGTTATTTTAAGTTATTACCCTATCCAATTTGTTAGCAGAGCACTTGCCATGCTCTTAAGAAGATTTTTCTGGCATTTGCAGCCCTCTAGCCCTTTCCATGTTTTTTTCAGAGCCATTTTAGTGCTCAAAAGTACGGGTCACCATTGACTTCAATGGGGTTCGGGATCGGGGTAAAGTTCGGGTTAATATTAAATTGGGAGATGCGCTACCAGAACGCAGTATAGCTGGGCGCCAAATTGGTAGGGAGAGTGCCACATCCTAATTATTGAGATAGAAGTTGTTGGGGAGGCATGGACTTTATAGGCACTAGTAACTTTAAAAAATAAAATTTTTATTGATTGACATATCCTTTGGCAACATACTCCACCTCCTCGTTATGTGTTATCTTTATTATTTCTTACTCTACTGGTTCTCTCTTTTTTGAATCATTACTTGGACACACCCAGAAATAAATGTACCGGTAGCTCCAGAGGAAGCTGTTTTCCAAGCAAAACATGTAGAGCAATCTGGCCACCTTTCAGTATTTGAAACCCTGTGGAAGCCAGGGCCCCTGTTACAAACTTCCGGTATACTAGAACATGGGAAACCTTGCAGAAATTAAGGATGAAATCCTCTGCTCCTGACTGTAAACGTAATTGACGGTGTTTGGAGAACTTTCATAAAAAGCTATCTCCAAATAAATGAGACAATCAAATAGGCTCAATTACCACTGCTACCTAATATATCTAATATTTTTTTTTCTAATTTATTTAAAACATTTTATTTTTCTAATATATTTTTAATCTCCCCCCCCCCCTCCTCCTCAGCTCTGTCTTAAGGGAATCTCCCCTTGGATTTTACAATTTGAAATGACTAGGTACACATGCTTGCACACAACCGCAAAATTTCAGAATGGTGCATGCAACAGGGTAATCATTTCTTAGGGACCCAGGTGGGTGAAGATATTTTTCCTATGACCTAACAATACACATAGATCATACTTTTCAGGTACACTCTCTGATATATATACATAGCTGTGCATATATCTCAGCATTCGCCTTAAAAGTCAAAAATGATACCCATAATGTTTGCAAAATGTGTGAAAGTTCAGTTTCTATTTGTTGTTATTATCTAACATTTGATACTACAAAATTAAAGAAAATCGCATTCGACCAGAAGAATTAAAGGATATTCAACCAATAGAAAAACTAGGCTAGCAACATTGGAACAGAAGAGGAAATAATGTGAGGAAGTGAAGTCCTCTGCACTGTAAACTAAGGGGTTGAATAATAAAGAGTTTATAAAGCCATGTGCACTTTGAAAGTGTATGTGCATTCGTTCTGTGCAAATGGGGCAAAACTATGAAGTGAATAAAGTGAATAGACTATTTCCTGTGCTGTTTTAATGTAAACCATTGATTTAAAATTAAAGTACCACATTTGACCACTAGATAGAGTAGATAGTATTATTATAATATATATTTAGAGCATTCCTATGCTCCCAACCAGCAGCTTCAGAGAGTGAACTGTTCACAGAACTGATACAATGCTGCAGGTACAGAACTCCATTGTCGAAAGATAGTTCAAACTAGAATGCACTATAGGTAAGCCGTGTTCCTTTGCAGCTTCCTGCACCGCATTCCAATCCCACTGCCCTTGCGATCTGCTGCGGGGGTCAGTGCAAAGTTATCAACACCCCAAATGCAGGTCGCAAACGTAGTGCTTTGCCCACCCTGGCCTGCACCAGATCACATGGTACAAAGTTACCATCCAATGCAGTTGTGCAGTTGTGTTGCAAAAAGTAGTGCATTCACCATTATTGGTGCAGTGCATTGCGTTTTCAACCTATTTAACCACTTAAGGACTGGAAGGCTTTACCCCCTTATTACCAGGCCATTTTTTGCGATACGGCACTGCATTATTTTAACTGATAATTGCGCGGTCGTGCAACGCTTTATCAAAATAAAATTGTCCTTTTTTTCCCCACAAATAGAGCTTTCTTTTGGTGGTATTTGATTATCTCTTCGGTTTTTATTTTTTGCACTATAAACAAAAACAGAGGGACAGTTCTGAAAAAAAAAACATTATTTTTTACTTTCTGCTATAAAACAGTCCCAAAAAATAAATTAAAAAAATTATTTTTTTTCATCAATTTAGGCCAATATGTATTCTGCCACATATTTTTGGTAAACAAAATCCCAGTAAGTGTACATTGATTGGTTTGCGCAAAAGTTATCATGTCTACAAACTAGGGGATAGAGTTATGTCATTTTTATTTATTTACATTTTTTTTTACTAGTAATGGCAGCGATCAGCAATTTTTAGCACGACTGCAACATAGGGGAGGACAGATCAAACACCTAACTGACACTTTTGAGGGGACCAGTGACACTAATTCAGTAAATAGTGCTAAAAATCTGCACTGTTACTGTACCAATGGCACTGGCAGGGAAGGGGTTAACACCAGGGGCGATCAAAGGGTGTGCTCCTAGGTAGTGCTTTCTAGCTGTATGGGGGGTTGTACTCGCTGGATGAACACAGAGACCTGTGTTCCTAAATAAGAGGGACACAGGATCCCTGTGTTTATCTCCGACAGGACAGTGATCTGCCTTGTTAACATAGGCAGACCGCCATTCTGTCTCCATGGGGAGCGATCACGCGTGGTCGGCGGACATCGCATCCACTGGACCCGCTGATTTGCTCCCTCTCTAGCCAATCAGTGCATGTTCGCGCATCCGACAGCACGTGCGCCCCCACTTTCTGGAATGACATACAGGTACGTTGTTTATCATAATAGAGTCAACCTGCCGCCGTAAAACTATAACGGCTGGTCGAAAAGTGGTTAAAATGAATGGGACTGAAATCGCACTGCGGAGAACTACATGTGAATTGAACAGGAACTGCACAGCTTTCCTGTGCAATTTGCATGCAGTGACTAGTGTGAATGGACCCTTAGATGACTGAAATCCTTCACATATGAGCAAAAGATCACTTACAGCAGAGTTTACCCCCCCCCCCCCATATTTTTTTTAAACTGCTGCTTACCCAGAGATGAGAACAACTCATTTTATACACTCACCCAGCCAGCGTTGTCCAGTTGAGATCCTATTCTCTTCTGGCACAGTTAGCCATGCACCACAATGTTTTCCTGTCATCGATAGGCTTTCAGCTAATCTAGGTTCAGCTCCTCCTTTCTTCAATGAAATGCTATGCCTTCTAGGATATGCACTGTACATGTAACACAATTCCCAGCCATTTTGCTGGATGTGGGTCCCCCTGGGTTACCGCTAACAACAACAGCACATTTAAGCATGTTTCTCCAAGTGTGAGCACTGAGACAATTACCGGTCCAGTATCTTTGGGTTTTTGATTTATTTAGGAACTTGGATGGGAGAAGGGATGAGTGGGATACTCCTTTCACTCAACTATGCACAATTTGGCGGAGACACTTAAGAAGTACTGTTTGACGCTGGCTGAATGGCTGCCAACGCTGACTTGATGCTGGTTAATGCTGGCCAGGTGCCGGTTAACGCTGAACTATTCTTGTAACTGAGCTTCAACTAAAGAAAACTCTCTTATATGCCTTAGGTACTTATTCCTGAGGTAGCTAGTTATATACTTTTGCTGCACTGATGAACGCTTCAGGGCCCACACTGGTGCCTCCTTTCACTTCCTTATCTTCAGGGCTTAACACTTGGCAACCCCTTTCTATGCCACAACTACCGGTTAGCTTGCTCCTGGATCCCTTTGACCTTCTGGAGTGGCCCCCTCTCCTAGGAAGACCCTTGGGCAGATTTTGAGTACTCACAACACTGTTTTTCCTGGAAACTCCTGCCCAGCAGCTCCACTCGGTCAGCAACACTCTGGATCCCTTTCCACAGCCCAGCTCAACCTCTGGTCCTTCAGGCCAACTGCTCAGGACAGATTCACTCACTCTGACAGAAGGAGAGACAGCCGTCAGCCTGCTCCTGGGACTCTGCTTCCCACCAAAGATTCTCTGTCACATGCTCCCGCCAGGTTTATACCCAATCCCAGGGTGAATGGCGGCGAACTCCACCCACTGGGATAGCTATAAACCCTGGTGCGCTATTGGCCAGGCTTCCTCCACTGTCCAACAAGAGCCCTCATTGGATACAGTGGGGAGAATCAACAGACTACACCTGGAAACACATGACAGCCTAACTAACTGATCAGGCCCCCCCCTGATAAGCAGACAGGGCCACACATATACTTTTCCTAGCACCTACCTAGGAGGTTGCTACATACATATGGGAAGATATGTGCAAAAGGATCACAGTACACATCATTCGCATTGACAAATCACATAGGTAGGCCGAACATTTTTTAAATTGCCACTCGTGTAGAGGATCTGAGGGGGGAGGACAGGGGGTCACCGTTTTTTAACCTGAAGATCCACTTTCAGGTACACAATGCAATTTTGTCTCTACAGTATTATTTCCTCTTCTGGTTGAATGTTTTAGCCTATAGTGTTGGGATATTTTCTTTATTGGTCGAACTTCTTTAATTCTTTTGGTTTATTTACATAAGGCTATCTTTTTCTCAGGGCTGAGTGATAGGGATTGTTACATTTGTCCCATTAAAGTCAATAGAAACTGTCATTCACACATAAACGTTACAGAAATTACTTACTAAATTTTGCATAAATGCTAAAACCTTTTTTATAAATTGACCCCATGGTGTCATGATTACATTTATTTCAGTTTTATTTCAGTTTTTCTTTACTTGGAAATGATTGGAGACCTCTGTATATGAACTTTGATATACTGTTTTAATGCTTTGTATTCCACTGTAAGATTCTATGATACAACTGTAATGATGGGGAAACTGATGGAGTACCAACATGTATCAAATTGTAAATTGTAAATTTTGCTGAAATGGGGTAATTTAAAAAAAAAAGGTAATTGAAAGGTTGGAGTGAAATGACAGTAGTAAGTAATTAGTGGGCCCTGTTAAAATCTACCATCCTGGATGCAACTAGATTATAAGTCAGGCAAATTAGTAAGACTAAATGGAATAGTAAAGGAGAAAAAAAATCAGCATATAGAAAATTCAAGGAAACAGGAGGTGTACCTGATAGAGAAGTGTAAAAAAATTAAAAAAAGAAGGTAAAAAAAATTATCAGTAGTGCCAAAGCACATACAGCAGGGGAAACGGATGAATCTAATAAAGTGATTCTAAAATCTTGCTTTTTTTTGTTTAATGTAATGGTTTTGCACAGAGTAGCCTCAATCCTCCTCTTCTCGGGTCCCTCTCCAATGCTCCTGGCCCATCCCTCCTGCCGAGTTGCTTGCTATGGGGGGCACCAGACCTGAGCCACTGCTCTGTGTGTCTGTTCAGACACAGAGCTGTGGCTCAGCCCTGCCCCCTCCCTCGCCTCATTGGCTCACTGACTTTGATTGACAGCAGCAGGAGCCAATCAGGAAGGAGGGTCCCAGACAGCCAAGTCTATGCAACATCGCTGGATCAAGATGGGGCTCAGGTAAGTATTAGGGGGCTGAGGGGGGCTTTCTGAAAACAGAGGGTTGTTTATCTCCATGCATTAAGATAAAAAAAAAAAAAAACTTCTGCCTTTCAAACCACTTTCCAAAAGCAGACAAAACTTTTTTTTAGGTACATCAGTTATAGAAGGAAAAAATACGTTGGGATCACTTAAATAAAATCTAGGTACAACACTTATGTTGATGGAGACCTGGATGTAGCAAACAACCATTTAAACATTTACTTCTGTTCAGTCTTTTCACAAACAAATTGTACTAACAATTGCAAGTTGAGAGATCATATTGGTATTAATGACGGTTCATTTTCTGAGTTTCTGGAGACAGAGATAGCACAGGAATTGGCTCAGTTAAAGAATAATAAAGCAATGGGCCCTGATGGTATTCATCCCAGGGTTCCAAGAGAGCTTTGAGGCAAAGTTGTTGAACATTTAATAGGAGAAGTGCCCTATGACTGGCTGACAGCTAATATTGTACCTATCCACAAGAATGGTAGCAAGAAAAAAACTGGGAGTTACAGGCCAGTGAGTTTAATATCAGTTAGTTAATGGAATCACTACTGAAAAGAAGGATCATTGATCACTTAAAAACACTCAACTTGCTGGAACCAAAGCAGCATGGCTTCATTGAGGGCAGATCATGTCAGACTAATTTGATTTATTTTCTGATTATATCACTACTTTTTTGGACCAGGGTGGTGCTGTAGCCTATCTTAAAATGATACTAAAGGTACTTTTTTTCCCCTAATAACAAACATATTATACTTACCGGCTCTGTGCAATAGTTATGCACATAGCACCTTTGATTCACCTTTTCTGGAGTCCCCCATCAGAGCACTTGTGCACACTCAGCCCTGCAACCCCCCCCCCCCCCCAATTCCCTCCTCACTGGCTGCGATTGACAGCGGTGGGAGCCAATAGCTCCTGCCGCTGTGTCTGAACCAATGTGAAGGGAGTGCCCAGCAGCTCAAAACCCCCAAAACATGTATAAATAAAAAAAATAAAAAAACTTGACACAAGGGACCGCTTGGTCTTTTTCTGCTCCTTTGTTTCTATGCTTCTTTTGGGTGAAAAATTGGTTTGGCTTCTATTGTGTTATTGTAAAACTTTGAAAATAAAGAATGTTATAAAGATAAGTTGAAAACTAAAAAACTTCAGCTCTACAGGAATTTAAAATTTCCAGGTCATGTTATTTAGACTTTTATGTTTCTCTGAGATTTCAGAAAAGCATACTGTCTATACATCCATCCAGCTCAGTATCAATAAGCTGATTCTGAATATCTACAATATATGGTGCAGCTAAACTGTTACTATTTGACTTTGATCCTTTTTGTGAGTTCATGCCAAACACCACTAAGAGATGCCAATGAGATTTATTTACCGCTTTATCATTTCTTTCTTTTCAAAAGTTTTACATCAGTTTTACAGAAATTTTACAGAAATGTGTTATTGTCAGAAACACAGACCTTTTAACAAAAATGGACTTATCCAATCAGAACAGTATTTTTTAAATAATATTTACAGTACATATTTATGTAGTGGTACATACCCTCATGAAATTCAAGTGCCAATTTATCTTGTTGCCATAATGACTTGAAAAAGTCAAGTCTGTGACCTACAAGCATTTTATCATCAGTTCCCATGAGAAATAAAGACATGTCAAACAGACTGGCAGACAGGAACTCATTTTTTATACAAATTGGTTGATTTATTAGTCTTCATTTATGTTTGAAAGAATGCAGCAAGTAAGAAAAAAATTACTTTTGTAAAAAAAAATGTACATGATATGCCACCATTAGAAATATTGAATGTATTGTGCAGGTAGGCACTAAACCATGTAATAAACCTATGGTATACTTAGTTTTAAAACATTGCTTCTTAACACAATAGATAGAGTTATAATTCTTCATCTCCACAGGATAGTGCTAATAGAAGAAAATGTCTTTCTTTTAGCCCATTTCAATAGAAAGCACAGGTAGCAATTACTAAATGTGAACAATGCACAGTAACTCATAAGCCATCCAGTCAGTATTGTTTGCAGCTGCTCTCATTTCATTGTCAGTGACAGCTTCAATTTTCATGAAATTTGAATAGTATAATGCAACAACATTTTTTTGCTAAGTCCTGTGTGATATTGTTTTTGTGTGTAGAAAAAATTACAGTAAAAATAACTGTAATTTCCTTAAGTTAAAATTTAGAAGTCTAAGAGTTAGCATAACAAAGTTCTGCTTTCTAATTTATCTGCACTGTCAAAATGTATTTTCAGTTGTTGACAGCTAAGAAAATGCCTGCTGCTAGAGCAACAGCTGACAGTCCAACTTACAAAATGGTCACAACACCATATATATATATATATATATATATATATATATATATATATATATATATATATATATATATATATATATGTGTGTGTGTGTGTATATATATGTATATGTGTGTAAATATATATATATATATATATATATATATATACCGTATTTATCGGCGTATAACACACACTTTTTCCTCCTAAAAATGGAGGGCAAAACACCAGTGCATGTTATACGCCGATATAGTAAAAAAAAAAAAAAAAGCCGAGCAGCGCTGAGAGGAAGAGGAGGGGGGCGGGTCCGGGCGGAGCAGAAGGAAGGATGAGCGGCTGCTGTCATAGAAAGTCCCGCCTCCTATGATAGACAGCACAGTGGCCCAATGCCGGGACATGGGACGCGTGCCGTCTATCATAGGCGCCCGGACGTCAGGTGACAGCGGCGGCTCGTATTCGCTGTTTTGGAGGTTGTTTCATTGTTGCCCATCTAGTGCACCTGTTGTTATTTTCATTAACACAAAACAGCTGAAACTAATTAACAACCCCCTCTGCTACTTAACTGACAGGATCCATATCCCAGGAGTATACTTGACTTGATGCCATACCCTTGACTAAAAAGTATTCCTTACATTTTTTGAGCAAGTATATATATACATATGAAGGAAAAAAAGGAAGGTGTATGGCGCTGCCAAAATGTGCTGATGGTTCCGTATGTCCAACAAAGATGCTAAATGTATATACGATATCAATCACCACTATAAATAATAAATTAATAAAGTGTCAGGTGCATCATGTGCGTGTCACAAATAGATATGTGCAATAATATAGGGGATCCAACTCTGTGAAGAATAAATATTTGTGCTAAAACCGTGAAGAAAAAATGTATACAAAATAAGTGTAAATTGGTATATATATAAAATTGATAAGAAGAGATAAATAAAGTGTATGAAATGTAAAAAATAAATGAATATATAAAAACAGTTGGATCCACTTAAATAAGCTGTGAATATCTACAACCTTATAATTATACAGTACAAAGCATCAGGTATGGCATAAATAAAGTGGACGATGGATGTATAAATATTATGGCAGCAATAGTCCAAGTATAAATAAGTCCGTAATGACTAAGAAACCTAAAAAGGAGGATAGTCCCACAATGGTAAAAAACTTTTCCTAAAATAAGGGGCAAAAGTGACTTGAGTGCAGGTGCTCTAATGATGAATATTTGGAGGTGCTCAGGTATTTGGTGACCATTCAGTGCTCCCCGCACCCCTTGGACCGCACTCACCAGAGCTATGTACCCCTGCAGGGGTATCAGGCCTTGGATCTATAATCCTGGGTCTCCTCCACTGGCCGTCAAAGTGATTAGGTGATCCAAATATCTGCCCGAATCTTGCAAACCAGGCTCCTTGGTATTAGGGTCCAGAGGTGTACCGATATATGGGGGAAGAAGGCTCACATAGAGTAGTACCGCTTTTAAAATGCTTTATTAGAAATTAAAAAATAGGTACTCACAAACGAAAAGAGGGTATTAGCATGAAAGAACAGCAATAATAGCGCACTTCCAGGACGCCGTGCGTTCCACAGGGCGGATGTGTGTTCCACTTGGGCGGATGTGGCGCAATGACGCTCTACGTACGTTTCGTCGTGATGACGTCTTCAGGAGTCCCAAGTGGAACGCCAGTGGAGGAGACCCAGGATTATAGATCCAAGGCCTGATACCCCTGCAGGGGTACATAGCTCTGGTGAGTGCGGTCCAAGGGGTGCGGGGAGCACTGAATGGTCACCAAATACCTGAGCACCTCCAAATATTCATCATTAGAGCACCTGCACTCAAGTCACTTTTGCCCCTTATTTTAGGAAAAGTTTTTTTACCATTGTGGGACTATCCTCCTTTTTAGGTTTCTTAGTCATTACGGACTTATTTATACTTGGACTATTGCTGCCATAATATTTATACATCCATCGTCCACTTTATTTATGCCATACCTGATGCTTTGTACTGTATAATTATAAGGTTGTAGATATTCACAGCTTATTTAAGTGGATCCAACTGTTTTTATATATTCATTTATTTTTTACATTTCATAAACTTTATTTATCTCTTCTTATCAATTTTATATATATACCAATTTACACTTATTTTGTATACATTTTTTCTTCACGGTTTTAGCACAAATATTTATTCTTCACAGAGTTGGATCCCCTATATTATTGCACATATCTATTTGTGACACCACATGATGCACCTGACACTTTATTAATTTATTATTTATAGTGGTGATTGATATCGTATATACATTTAGCATCTTTGTTGGACATACGGAACCATCAGCACATTTTGGCAGCGCCATACACCTTCCTTTTTTTCCTTCAATCTCACTATATTTTTAGGGAATATAGTATAAAGGTAGGCTGCAGCCAATATCAAATATTAGAAATCTAAAATTATCCTAAGCGCGGATTTTCTACATTTCATATATATACATATACATTATCTCACAAAAGTGAGTACACCCCTCACATTTTTGTAAATATTTTATTATATCTTTTCATGTGACAACACTGAAGAAATTACACTTGGCTACAATGTAAAGTAGTGAGTTTACAGCTTGTATAACAGTGTAAATTTGCTGTCCCCTCAAAATAACTCAACCATTAAGCCATTAATGTCTAAACCATTGGAAACAAAAGTGAGTACACCCCTAAGTGGAAATGTCCAAATTGGGCCCGAAGTGTCAATATTTTGTGTGACCACCATTATTTTTCAGCACTGCCTTTACCCTCTTGGTATGGAGTTCACCAGAGCTTCACAGGTTGCCACTGGAGTCTTCTTCCACTTCTACATGATGACATCATGGGGCTGGTGGATGCCCCACAGATGCTTAATAGGGTTTAGGTCTGGAGACATGCTTGGCCAGTCCATCACCTTTACCCCCAGCTTCTTTAGCAAGACAGTGGCCGTCATGGAGGTGTGTTTGGGGTCGTTATCATGTTGGAATACTGCCCTGCGGTCCAGTTTCTGAAAGGAGGGGATCATGCTCTGCTTCAGTATGTCACAGTACATGTTGGCATTCATGGTTTTCTCAATGAACTGTAGCTCCCCAGTGCCGGAAGCATTCATGCGGCCCCAGACCAAGACCATGACACTCCCACCACCATGCTTGACTGTAAATAAAAACAAAAAGCAGATCGCCTCTAAGTGTTATCAGTTTAATTAAAAGGGTAAGGCAGGTACAGGAAAACTGCTCAAAGGAAAACAGCTGGCCCTGAGTGTAATCTATTTCAGCCATCAACTACACCAGACTAATGACTATACATGAACTGCATACCCCTTGATCCTATATAGGTATGTGTGATGCGCCAACTCTTATCCTGCTTAACCATGCTTGACTGTAGGCAAGACACACTTGTCTTTGTACTACTCACCTGGCTGCCGCTACACACGCTTGACACCATCTGAACCAAATAAGTTTATCTTGGTATCATCAGACCACAGGACATGTCCATAGTCTGCTTGTCTTCAGCAAACTGTTTGCGGGCTTTCTTATGCATCATCTTTAGAAGAGGCTTCCCTCTGGGATAACAGCTGTGCAGACCAATTTGATGCAGTATGCTGCGTATGGTCAGAGCACTGACAGACTGACCCCCCACCCCTTCAACCTCTGCAGAAACCTGCTGGCAGCACCCATACGTCTATTTCCCAATGACAACTGACATCAGTAATTTATTCACTGCAGCTGAGCAGTGGATTATGGGGCACTGGTGACGTCCGATCCCTATAAAAGAGCTTTTAAACTCAGACAGAAGTTAGTTAGGCAGAGAGAGTCTTAGGTTAATCAGCTAGCTCGGTGGCGTAGCTGGTAGAATAACGGGCTTGCAAGTTTAGAGGCTACAGGTTTGATTCTCCCCTGGCCAGCGGATGATTAATAGTCACTTACATTTAAGCCTTTAAAATGAGGACTTGTGATTGTTCATGATCGTATGTTCTCTAGAACATTTCCCCTGTTCGAGATGTTCTGGTGTGAACCGAACAGGGGGGTGTTCGGCTCATCACTACTCACTACATTACATTGTAGCAAAGAGTCATTTCTTCAGTATTGTCACATGAAAAGATATATATAAAATATTTAAAAAAAATGCGAGGGGTGTACTCACTTTTGTGAGATACTATATTTATATATATGTATATATATATATATATATATATATAGTACTGGGGAAAGGCTCAATCATTGACAGTGATAAACTATGAACTAAACAGATAAACCCATAAACAGCACAAGCAGGTTTGTCTTGTATGTTAATTCAGCATGACACAAAACAAACACAGTTTTATTGCAGGAGGGCTTTGTACAGCAATTTGATAGTATAAAACAATCAAAACACTTGCTTATCCTAGCCACTAACTAAATTCAGGTCATTTCATAACTAACAAAGTGCCTCCTAATGGACACCCCAAAACAAACAGGTAGGACATATACATATTTTGTGTTCTGTCTGCAATCAGCCTTTTAACACAGCAGCAGGCTCCTACATCCGAGACAGCAAATGAGAGAGAGCCCTGGGCATTAGTCAGCCATGGACAGCTGAGATTAATAATAAAGTCTGTCCACCAGGTAAGATGTGGACCTGGGAAAAGAGGCTTAACCACTTAAGCCCCGGAAGATTTTATCCCCTTCCTGACCAGGTCATATTTTGCGATTCGGCACTGCGTGACTTTAACGGACAATTGCGCGGTCATGCGACACTGTACCCAAATGAAATTGACGTCCTTTTTTTCCCACAAACAGATCTTTCTTTTGGTGTTATTTGATCACCTGTGCGATTTTTTTGATCATGCGCTATAAACAAAAAAAGAGCAACAATTTTGCAAAAATAACAATATTTTTCACATTTTTCTATATGAAATCCCCCCCCCCCAAAAAAAAATGTAAAAATCAAAATTTTTTAACATTTTTGGCCAATTTGTTTTCTGCTACATATGTTTGGTAAAAGAAAATTGCAAAAAGCGAATTTTGATTGGTTTGCGCAAAAGTTATTGCGTTTACTAACTAAGGGAAAGATTTTTGTCATTTTTATTGTTTTTTTTTAATGAGTAATGACGGCGATCTGTGATTTTTTTGCGGGACTGCGATATTGCGGCAGACAGATCGGACCCTTCACTGACATTTTTGACACTTTTGAGGGTACCAGTGACATTACTACAGTAATCAGTGCTATACATATGCACTGTTACTGTAAAAATGACACTGGGAGGGAAGGGGTTAACTTTATTGGAGAGGGAGGGGTTAAGTGTGTCCCTAGGGGCATGCTTCTAACTGTGATTGGATGTGGCTGTGTGTGTAACAGCAGAGATCAGCGGTCCTACATAGCAGGACCGTATGATTTGTGCTGTTACACAGGGGAGAAAGACAGGCGGCTTTGTTTACATTAGCCGCCTGCCTTTCTCCCGCTGTATCCGGCGATCGCGAGTGACCAGCAGACATCGGGTCCGCCGGTCACATGCGAGGGCTGCTTAGGGAACGAGCGGGGGCGGGAGCGTGCCTCTGGCGGGGCGCACTCACCCCCTGTTGGCTCACAGGCTAGTGACGTCACTTTGCCTGTGAGGGGCTGACCGCCGCCGTATATAGTCGGGCGGCGGTCGGCAAGTGGTTAATCCCACCCAAAGCTCAACTAAACCTATGGGCTCCAGGACCCAAAACAGAAATTGACTGATAACTTTAACTGAATTAAAGTATAACTAAAGTTTTGGATGGAGTGAAGAGGGGTTCAAACACCTGTCAGCTTTTATTGCTGTCTGTGCCGTCATTAGGGGGATTCACCCTCTCTATTTGTTCTGTTTACTATTACAATTAAAAGTGAAAGTAAAAGAAAATCCCATTTTGGGTTGTCCCCAGAAAAGTAATAGCGTGGAAATCATCCAATGGGGACACTAGTTCTGGATGTCTCCTAATTTGCAGGGATTTCCTCCCACTTCCTGTTTGACTATGGGACAGGAGACAGTAAAGCAAAATCTCTGCAATGGGACACAGATGGCAAACAAAAAAAATCTGACAGGGGTTATAACCCTGCTTTACTCTATCAAAAATGAAAAAAAAAAAAAACTTGCTTGATTTGCATTGCTTGTTGTGCAAACAGATGATACAATTTCAGTTACTTTGCATGCTGCTTTGACACATCTTGAGCACTTAAACAGATAGATGAGGACCTGGTCGCCTCACAGGTCGCCTCCCATAGAGAAGCTGCGGACCCGTTCTAATAGGAGCGACACAAGTCGCTCCGACCTAGAAAAAGGGTCCGGAGCTTCTTTGGGGCGACCCGGAGGCGACCGCCATAGACTTCAATGTTATGAAGTCCGTGGCGGCCGCTCCAAGGTAGCGGAGCGCTGCTCGCACCACGACCTCGGAGGTCGCGGTGCGAAGTAGCGTCGCTGCAGTGTGAACCGGCGCTTACATAGTTAGTCAGGCTAAAAAAAGACACAAGTCCATCTAGTTTAACCAATAAAAGGGAAAAAAACAAATCATACAATCCCATACACTTAATCCTATATCCATAGTTGATCCAGAGGAAGGCAAAACCCCCCAACAAAGCATGATCCAATTTGTTCCAGCAGGGGAAAAAATTCCTTCCTTCCTGATCCCCCGAGAGGCAATCAGATGTTGGCCTGGATCAACTTTACCTATAAATGTTAGTATCCAGTGATGTTATGTACATTTAGGAAAGAATCCAGGCCTTTTTTAAAGCAAGCTACTGAGGTAGCCAGAACCAGCTCTCGAGGGAGTCTTTTTCACATTTTCACAGCTCTTACTGTGAAGAAACCTTTCTGTATTTGGAGATGAAATATCTTTTCCTCCAAGCATAAAGAATGCCTCCTTGTCCTTTGGGAGGACCTTAAAATGAATAACTCATCATCAAGTTCACTATATGGACTACCTATGTATTATACATGTTGATCATATCCCCCCTTAATCTCCTCCACTCAAGAGATAATAAATCCAGTTCCTCTAATCTATCCTCATAGATGAGCTCCTCCATGCCTCTTATCAGTGTGGTTGCTCTTCTCTGCACTTTATCCAGTTCTCTGATATCCTTTTTGTGAACTGGTGCCCAAAATTGAACTGCATATTTCAGTTGTGTTAGGAAGTATGTATGTGTGTTTGTGTTGAGAATTTGTTTTTAATATTGCAGTTGCAAAGTGTAAGGAATATCTTGATTAATGTCATTGTATGTATACAATGACAATAAAGTATTAGCTTATCTTATTTTTAAAATTGTTAGCATAAACAACTGGGTAAAAGCCACATCAGATTTACAACTCTGTACAATTACCTGCAAAGTTCTGGAACTGAACAAACACTCTATTCCAAGACAATTTAAAGAAATGTTGATCAAAAAAGACACTTTGAGCATATATTTGAGATAAAATTATATATTTAAGAAAACCTGTGTTTAACTTAAAGTTGCTGAAGACTTGCAATTCTATACAGGTTCACATACATGTAAGAGCATTATAGAAGCCAGTGACTCATAACTGAATATGTATTTTGCATAAAGGCCGACTTTTGTTGGATCGGCTGCCATACACAAGGTCTGTCGCCCAGTTTGTATTGAGATGGCCAATGCTGCCTGATAGTCGGCCTGTTTGTACGGCCATTAAGCCTCATATACCAATTCTTTCTATAATTCTTTCTGTTTTTGAGGAAGCACTAGATATTTCACTCTTTTTTAACTTTCACAGCTCCCTGTTTTTTGCATCCAGTGGTACCCTATGCAATTAAATTAAGCTTATTAAAACATTCAAAAACTTAGTAGAGCTTAGTTAATTCATAAATATGCAGGTTTAGTATATCCAGGAAATCAGAAACATGGTCCAGCACATTTTCCTAATTTATAATTATTTATAACCAAATAGAAGTCTAGCATAATAAATACAGTTTATGTTATTACTGACCTGCTCAAATAAAAGAAAGTCTAAACCTGCATTCCTACATGCTTTGAGCTAAGAAATATTCCATGAGGATCAAATACAAAAAATAAAATATAACTCCCCAAAGGAAAATGTGACTAAACCATCTCATTCAAATGCAAGGCAGATGATAAAGAAAGACAAAATAAAATGCTCATTCAAAACAGTCATCTCCATTCAAGCAGATCATGTGGCTGTCTCTAGACAGCAGATTGTCAGAAGCTCTCATTCTCTGTGCTTGCTATATGTGATCTCCAGTGAATTAGCTGCATAAAGAAATCTAAGGCATTACATATTCTGTGTCTGGGCATAGAGAACATAATATTGTTGATTTATTTACATCATTTTGTTTTTCATTTACAGTGATAATAATGATTATCTCAGAAAAAATCAAAACTAACACCATGTAAAATAGATTGCAAAAAAAATATACAGTACATAGCAATCTACAGAACATCACAGATATACACTGCAGTTTTATTTCCTGGATTAACAATAATAACAATATTAATAATAATAACCATAATAATACAAATACAAATAATAATTTATTGTCAGAAAATGATAAAATCCTTTAATACTTGTTCAGTAAACCTGTCACATGTTCGGACAATCTAAACTGAGCATATAAAGAACAAAATGTATAATTAGAGGTTACATTCAGTAAAAGTGCAGGAGTAAATGATCAAAAGATTCTAAGATATAGGCAGCTTTAGTTATATGTAAATCTTGCCTTCATTTGTAGAAGTCTATTTTGGCCCCACCACTTTCTACTTCACAAGCCTCCTTTAGGTAATTTAAAGTAGCCCTGTCAACACAGGGTCAACATGAAGCTAAAGCCTCCCTGTAAAATAAAATGCTGTATAACTACCTCTCTGGTGGCCTGTGTCTTACAAAACCTCTGTGTGGAGGGCCACCGCTCCTCCACCAAATATTGTGGTTTCTCCTGCTCACTCATACATCTTATAGTGACATAGAAATAAAGCTGGCTATAGACAGTTTTTTTTCCTCTCAGCCAATGGGCTGACCAACCCCCCCCCCCCCAAAAAAAAACCCAAAAGAGGTGAATGAAGGAGTCCCCCCAACCAAATAGACCAATATTAATTACATAATGTTGCTGCTTACACTTTCATGTGTTTTCCTACACCCTCAAAAATGTCCCCAATTACACCACCATGAGCCCTTCTGGGATTTGTTTGAGAGCTGTGTTTCATCTCCTGCCCCTGATGCGATTTCAGCCATACAGTTTGTATAGATAAAATTGCATTGCACAGACATCGCATGCAATTTGCACAGTAATAAGGTGCAAATTACACGTGATGTCTGTCATCACACAAGTGTGAACCCAGCCTAAGAGTGGAATTCTGAGGGCTTTCTCTGCCTGAAGCAGAATAAAATGACTGTATTTGAACAGTTTGCAAACAGTATTTAAACTCAGACAAACCTCAAGAAAGACTGTCTATTGATCCTGTATATAGAAGTGTAATTACACACAATAGTGTTAAGGTAAACTGAGTTAACTTTCTGAACAGCATTAGTAGCTCAGTGTTATCCTATGCTATTACGTACCGTATTTATCGGCGTATAACACGCACTTTTTCCTCCTAAAAATGGAGGAAAAAGCAGCAGTGCATGTTATACACCTATATTAAAAAAAAAAGGGCCAGGAAGCATCGCTGAGAGCAGAAGGGCAGGGCCGGGCCGAGGAGAAGGAGGGACGAGCTGTCATAAGCAGTGGCGTAGTGTGGGGGGTGCTGGGGGGGGGGCAGCCGCACCGGGCGCAAAATCTGGGGGGTACAATAAGGAAAGGAAAGCTGCGCACAAAAAAAGTGAAGCTAAAGGCTGCTGGTACAAAGTATATCAAACCCAGAAAAATGTAAAGATGGTACAGCGCCACTAAATAAGTAACTAACTAATATGAAGGTGAACCAAAGTCCATAAGTCCATAGGAGGGAAATTTCAGATGCTGGGAATATGACCGTAAATCCCACCTCAATCTTGCAAGTAGAGTTTCAGGCAGAGATCACATAAACAATAAGGATGTAACCTTACCGGACAGTTGGACCCCCTGTTACGGAAGGTCAAACAGGCATGCGATATCCACCACCAGGGACAAAACTGCAACAGAATTCCTCTCCTATCGACCACAGACACTCCGGGTAACCATGGACCATGGATCCGGCGAACCTCACTGAACCCCAGGTACACACAGGGGATGACCTCCAATGAGACAAATGGGGGCACACATAGTGAAGTACATTCAAGTCTTTTATTGAATTAAAAGGTAAAAAACTCACAATTTAGCTGCTTGACACAGGCATGTTAAAAGTCATTGGCCGCGGCTCGAATAGCGTGACTGCACGGGGGCTTAGCGTTACTGACGCGTTTCGTCCTGCAAAAGGCGTTTTTCTGGGGGGGGGGCGCATCCCGCGGCTGCGCCAGTGTCACTTTAACAGTAATAAAAAAAAAATGTCCCGGCCAGCCTGACGTGCTCCTGAGGCTCCTTAGATTTAAAAATGGCGCCGCCTGGCGCCAACATGTCACCGCTCATGCGCTGCTGCCGCTTGGGAAAGGCCGTACACGTTCGGCTATTCCCGGTTTGTGTAATTGTCAGTATAACAATTAGGTAGGTCAGTGTAGTGGTCTGTGTAGTGGTGAGGTAGGTCAGTGTAGGTGTCAGTATAGTAATCAGGTAGGTAAGTGTAGGAATCGGGTAGGTCTCTGTAGTGGTCAGATAGGTCTCTGTAGGTGTCAGTATAGTGATCAGGTAGGTTAGTGCAGGAAACAGGTTGGTCTGTGTAGTGGTCAGTGTAATTGTCAGGTAGGTTTGTGTAGTGGTCAGGAAGGTCAGTGAAGTGGTCAGGTAGGTCAGTGTAGGTGTCAGTATAGAAATTAGGTAGGTCATTGTAGTGATTGGGTTGGTTAGTGCAGGAATAAGGTAGGTCAGTGTAGGAATAAGATTGGTCAGGTAGGTTTGTGTAGTGGTCAGGTAGGTCTTGTAGTGGTCAGGTAGGTCTGTGTAGGTGTCAGTATAGTAATCAGGTAGGTCAGTGTAGGAATAAGGTAGGTCTGTGTAGTGGTCAGCTAGGTCAGTGTAGGTGTCAGTGTAGGTGTCAGTGTAGTGGTCTAGTAGATTTGTGTAGGGGGGCACAAATTACTTACCTTGCCCCGGGCGCTGACAACCCACGCTACGCCACTGGTCATAAGAGCAGAAGGGGGCGGGCCGAGGAGAAGGGAGAACGAGCGAGCGCAGTCATCGGAAGTCCCGCCTATGACAGACGTCACATATCTGGGCAGAGGAGGCGGGACTTCCAATGACTGCGCTCGCTCGTTCTCCCTTCTCCTCGGCCCGGCCCGCCCCTTCTCCTCTCGGCGCTGCTTCCCGCAATTTTTTAAAACAGATTCGGACAGTTCCAATGGAGCATACGAGGCTGCATATTTGGACACTGCGCTTGCGAGGCTTCATATTTGGACACTGCGCTTGCGAGGCTGTATATATTGACTCTGCTGATGGGCTGCATATATGGACACTGCTGATGAGGCTGCATATATGGACACTGCTGATGAGGCTGCATATATGGACAGACACTGCTGTTGAGGCTGCACATATGGACACTGCTGGTGAGGCTGCATATATGGACACTGCTGGTGAGGCTGCATATATGGACACTGCTGATGGGCTGCATATATGGACAATGCTGATGAGGCTGCATATATGGACACTGCTGATGAGGCTGCATATATGGACAGACACTGCTGTTGAGGCTGCATATATGGTCACTGCTGATGAGGATGCATTGCTGGACACTGCTGATGAGGCTGCATTCATGGGCACTGGTGAGATGTCATTTGATTTAAAAAAAAAATGTTCTGAGTTCAAAGCTGTTTATTTAAAATTTAAGCTTTTTTTCTGAAATTTCTCTCCAAATATTGAGGTGCGTGTTATACGCCGGCGCGTGTTATACGCCGATAAATACGGTAGTTAGATTTTTTTTTTCCCTGTAGAAAAGTGAACAATGAAACTGTCTGTGTATTGTATTGTATATTGTATATTGTAAATTGTTATTCGGCACTACTAATTTTACTTCTTAATAAAAATACACAAATAAGAGGTGTGTTCACTGTAAATGTGTACAGTTGTCCTGTCCTTATGATATGTTTCAATATTACAGTAAAACCTTGGTTTACGAGTAATGCGGTTTACGAGCATTTTGAAAGATAAGCAACGTTTTTTTTTTTTTAATTGTTGCCTTGGTTTGCGAGCGCTGTCTTGATATACGAGCAATATCCGAGCAGTAGTTTTAATGCAAAAAAAGGAATGACACTCACAATGTTAAGTGTTTGTTAACCCACACTGCTATGTTGCTATAATCCTCTTTGTTTCCCAATGCTGGCTGCTCCTGTGACTGTGTTTTATAAAAAAAATGCTGGCTTTACCTGATTTCAGAGTGCTGATTGGCCGTCACGTGACCCGCTGCCTCTTTCCTCTCCCTATCTGACAGCTGCAGGGCGGAGCTGAGATTCCCCCACTGATGCCATTCAGGAGGGGAGGAGGAGAGAGCCGGCCGGTCATGTGACAGCAGAGTGGCGCTCTGAAATCAGGTAAAGCCAGCGTTTTTTTTTTAAACCACAGGTACAGGAGCAGCCAGCATTCGGAAACAAAAAGGATTATATAAGATAATAAAAGGTTTTTCAGCATTAGAAGGGGAGGGGCGGGCACCTGACACAGGCCAAATTACACAGTACAGTTTATACTATATTTTGTATTGCAGTAATCATTTTTATAAGATGGTTGTGGAACGAATCATAAGAGTTTCCCTTATTTCTTATGGGGAAATTTGCTTTGATATAAGAGCGCTTTGGATTACAAGCATGCTTACAGAACTAATTATGCTCGCAAACCAAGGTATTACTGTATAGTGACCTTCGCATGTCTTGGTGTCACAGGCAAGTATACATTTTTGTTACATTACCATTGTAGTAACATATCTAATTAAATATTAACAACAGTGTGTTATAGATAAATCCAGCCATACAGCATATGTGAGAGTTGTTTAATTAGCAACTGAGCTGTCAGCACATGATCTCCTGGGATCAGCTTGTTACCTGTGTGGTTAGGCTTTGAAATAGTATCACTATTTAGCACAATATGAACCCCAGGTTTGTCTCTGATGGTGTTGGTTCTAAGACTCTTTTTTATGCTGGCTATCATCTTGCTGCTTTCTCAGGCTAATTTCCTTGTCTTTATATTGTCTGGCTTTTTCTAATCACCCTATAAATCTTTTTTTTTTTTTTAAAGGAATTTGCACTTTGTAATGAATGCTCAATGGCTGGAATCTGACATTCACATTTGCCTTGAATGCAACGACTATAGGGCTCAACAACCTTGTGCATTACCAATATAACCATTTTTATTGAATAGTAAAAAGTAATTTACTTACAAACTCTTAGAAAGCATGGGCATGTAAAATGACCACCTTGAAAGTCCAAAGTGCTCAGCCAGTGTTATGGGAAGCCCTTGTAGTATTCAAAGGCTAATGCATGTCGAGGGTCAAGCTCTCTTCCTCTCTTTTCCTCTCTTTTTTACTATTCAATAACAATGGTTATGTTGGTAATGCACTAGGTCAGTGCGCCCTTTCTATTGTTGTTTTCAGTGCTTGCAAGGATGCCCACGAGTCTTGTGAGGGCAACAATACCTGTAGTATCACAGTCAGGTGAGCAGAAAAGAGAGAGAGACATTTATACCCACACCTAAGCACCACTACTGAGCGTAGGAGAGAAATGCAGTGTTCACATTTGCCTTGCCTTGTCATCAGAAGATTGTTCAGCATATTCAAATTCTAGGCTCAGCTCTCTTCTCTCCAAATACCTTCTTGTCCAGCTGCTATAGAGACTGTCAAAGTTTAATCTGAATAGGTCTACTTTTTACTCAGATAATCCACTTTGCAATTGAAGACTGTGCAGTATTATATTAGCAACACACATAAACAGGGCTGTGCTGGGAGTGGATGCTGTCTAAAGTAGCCATTTTTTGCCTCCCACCACTTCACCCCCTAGGATCAGCCTCATCAAGCAAAGTTCTTTGTCCAATCACTGCACTTGTCACACATGCAGGTGCAGCAGCCAGAAGTTCTGTGTTTAGTGACACTAAACCTGCCGATTGGGGAGGGAGGGGTTGGGAATTTTAGAAAAATAACAGGTAGCTGGTGGTATTGGCAGGGTATTTTACTACACCAAACCACCATCTGCTCACATATCATTGCAGGGTCATGACCCTGATGACGTCAGTTACGCGCTGACGAAACGCGTCGGGACGTTTGGACTGTAATCAAGCTACCTCGTCACTTCCGTGTCCCGGTGGAGCACAGGTGGAACGCGGAAGTGGCGTTCTCACCCGGATACCGCAGTTTTTGTATTCCTTATGCTTGAAACAAGGTTTCTAAATGTAAGTGCATCTGATTTTAAATAAATTTCCTTCCTACTACATACTTCAGTATGAGAGTCCTTTTTCCTGGTCACGGTATTTGAGAGAATCATCACCGGCGATAAGGAGACATATAGGTGGATATCTGGAGGTGTATGGGAGATGCCAATTGGAATACCTGAATATCTATTGTTTGTGATTCCCTGCCTGAATTGACCCCCTATAATCAAGGGGGTCTGCTCCATCTGGTAAGCCTCTAGTGCACACCGGATGATCCTGTTTTTTCTGGTGTTGGAGACTAATAACAAGAGCTGATTTATTTCCTTGCTTATTTATTTCCTTACAACAATCTATATTGGACTTTATCCGAAGGACTGTCACCTATTTAAACACTAATATATATTGTGACTTTCACACTAATTTATTATTTGCAATCAATGTGAATTGTTTGTATAGTCACATTTATTTATTTGCATATTTATTTGAGATTGCATTTTTGCACATATACAGTGCCTTGCGAAAGTATTTGGCCCCCTTGAACTTTGTGACCTTTTGCCACATTTCAGGCTTCAAACATAAAGATATAAAACTGTAATTTTTTGTGAAGAATCAACAACAAGTGGGACACAATCATGAAGTGGAACTAAATTTATTGGATATTTCAAACTTTTTTAACAAATAAAAACTGAAAAATTGGGCGTGCAAAATTATTCAGCCCCCTTAAGTTAATACTTTGTAACGCCACCTTTTGCTGCGATTACAGCTGTAAGTCGCTTGGGGTATGTCTCTATCAGTTTTGCACATCGAGAGACTGAAATTTTTGCCCATTCCTCCTTGCAAAACAGCTCGAGCTCAGTGAGGTTGGATGGAGAGCGTTTGTGAACAGTTTTCAGTTCTTTCCACAGATTCTCGATTGGATTCAGGTCTGGACTTTGACTTGGCCATTCTAACACCTGGATATGTTTATTTGTGAACCATTCCATTGTAGATTTTGCTTAATGTTTTCTATCATTGTCTTGTTGGAAGACAAATCTCCGTCCCAGTCTCAGGTCTTTTGCAGACTCCATCAGGTTTTCTTCCAGAATGGTCCTGTATTTGGCTCCATCCATCTTCCCATCAATTTTAACCATCTTCCCTGTCCCTGCTGAAGAAAAGCAGGCCCAAACATGATGCTGCCCCCACCATGTTTGACAGTAGGGATGGTGTGTTCAGGGTGATGAGCTGTGTTGCTTTTACGCCAAACATAACGTTTTGCATTGTTGCCAAAAAGTTTGATTTTGGTTTCATCTGACCAGAGCACCTTCTTCCACATGTTTGGTGTGTCTCCCAGGTGGCTTGTGGCAAACTTTATACGACACTTTTTATGGATATCTTTAAGAAATGGCTTTCTTCTTGCCACTCTTCCATAAAGGCCAGATTTGTGCAGTATACGACTGATTGTTGTCCTATGGACAGAGTCTCCCACCTCAGCTGTAGATCTCTGCAGTTCATCCAGAGTGATCATGGGCCTCTTGGCTGCATCTCTGATTAGTCTTCTCCTTGTATGAGCTGAAAGTTTAGAGGGACGGCCAGGTCTTTGTAGATTTGCAGTGGTGTTATACTCCTTCATTTCAATATTATCGCTTGCACAGTGCTCCTTGGGATGTTTAAAGCTTGGGAAATCTTTTTGTATCCAAATCCAGCTTTAAACTTCTCCACAACAGTATCTCGGACCTGCCTGGTGTGTTCCTTGTTCTTCATGATGCTCTCTGCGCTTTAAACGGACCTCTGAGACTATCAAAGTGCAGGTGCATTTATACAGAGACTTGATTACACACAGGTGGATTCTATTTATCATCATTAGTCATTTAGGTCAACATTGGGTCATTCAGAGATCCTCACTGAACTTCTGGAGAGAGTTTGCTGCACTGAAAGTAAAGGGGCTGAATAATTTTGCACGCCCAATTTTTCAGTTTTTTATTTGTTAACAAAGTTTGAAAGGTCCAATAAATTTCGTTCCACTTCATGATTGTGTCCCACTTGTTGTTGATTCTTCACAAAACATTACAGTTTTATATCTTTATGTTTGAAGCCTGAAATGTGGCAAAAGTTCAATAAGTTCAAGGGGGCCGAATACTTTCGCAAGGCACTGCTGTATTTTTACATTTGTATTTGAAGAATATATTCACATACGCACTTTAAATTTATAACTATATTTACCTGATTCATTTGAGTGTATTTTGGTTAAAACCCTTTAACTTTTTAGCTGGAGTGCACATGATATTGTGAATTTAAATAAGGATTAAAAGTGACTGCTTACAGTCCAATTTAAAGATGTTCAACACTATTTCATTTAATGCATATTTGAGCTCAATTGAAGTTGTTATTGTATATTTGTTTCAAGTACTTATTTAAGACGGTCAGACATTGTGATTTGTATGGGCTAATGCAGCCCTGATACATTTACTGCTACACACAGAAAGTGCATGTGTCGCTGTTTAACTCTGCATCTATACATGTCTTAAGCCAGCCATAGATACAGAGATTAGCTGCTAGCAATTATCGCATGTAAATTCCAACAGGCTGGTTGCTCCCAAATTGATCGATCGATTAATTTGGGTACATTTTGACTTCCCATACATGGTTCAAATCTTGGCTGGTCCCTGCTGAACTGGCCGAGATTCGAACTTTCTATGGCCAGGTTTATTTGGATTGGAGAATAAATGCCGTGCATTTCTATAGAGAACTGGCTTACCAGAATGACCAGAATAATGTGCAATAAGAAAATCAATTCTTTCAACCCACTTTCTGTCAGACCTGTAGGAAAGAGCCAAAGGGAAGTCCTACAAAATTCCTCCTTTGCTCTGTGCTACAGGTCTGACAGGAGGTGGGTAGGGACAGAAGTCAGCATCTGCAATAAACATAGTGACATATTAAAGAAAAAAACTGTGGGGGGGAATCCAGTGCTCAGGCTATTGCCAGGGATGTTAGTTTTTCAGGGTCAGACCCTTCAAAATGGGGGTTGTCCCTACGAGGGATCGACCGATATCAGTTTTTCGTTGCCGATACCGATATTTTGGCCATTGCATATTGGTATCGGCCAATATTTTGAACATTTATAGTTTTGCAAAATAAACACAATTGTCTACACAAATCTGTTACTGAACATGTTAATGTTTGTTTATTAACATTTTTAACATTAAGTCCCGGTTCACATTTGTGCGAATATGCAGCGTGATCCTGCATCACATCCGCACCCCTGGCAGTTCACACTGCCATATGTGATACGCAGGGGGTGTCAATTAAAAGTTAACGACACCCCCAGTTGCGATCGCATATGGCAGTGCGATCTGCAAGTTCGCACAGAATTGGATCGCACTAGTATGAACCACTATACAATCCGATTCTGCTGCGGATAAAAAAAAGGGTGCAGTGCGAATTCAGCCATACAAAGTATATGGCTGAAATTTGCACTGCACATGAGATTGCATGTAATTTAGGAGTAGGGATGATCGAACGGTTCGGGTCGACCATCGGTTCGGCCAGAACATTGGGTGTTCGAGGTTCGGCCGAATTTAGAATTTTTTGCCCAAAAAGTTCGGAATTCGGCAACCAGAACCGCCCAAAATGCAATGCTTCAGGAAATGGGCTTTAAAAGCCGTGATTGGACCAGAACCATTAGCAAAAGCCAATTGAGGGGGCAGGAGAATGCTAGGAATGTGATTGGAGTGACTAGGGGGTCAATCATTAGTGAATACGCCCCCCCAGTATATAAGATCGCCCCCGCCATATTCCTAGCATTGTTATACTGGACATGGAAGAGAGTGGAAGCAGTTCTGTTAATTTTACTTTAAAAGTGTCATTTAGCATTTATTAGTGTGAGGAAAGGGATATCTAGTGTAGTTAGAGTGCTCCTTTACACTTAAGTTAGCTTCAAAAATTTAGTTTCTGTAGGGAAAGTGTTAAGTGTAAAGGGACCGTAGTGTAGTGTAGGGTTAACTGACAGTGACTGCTATGGAAGGGTGACAAAACCCTTCCATAGCAGGGTAACCACTATAGAGAAATGATCATTTCTCTGAGTTGCTTCGGAACTGGAATATGGCTTCTCACCAGCCAAGCATTTTTCATGCTGCAGGGGTTGCCACTGCCAGTGCTTTTATGAGGACATGTTTGATGTCAGACATGACATCTGAACATGTGTATAGGGGGTATATATACACATATATGTCTGTATATATACCCCTAGACATATATAGGTGTGATAGTAGCAGAAATATATGCTTGCGCTAATGAAATAATTTACAGTAATATATTTCTGCTACTATCACACCTATATATGGCTAGGTGTCTATATACATATAATTATGTGTGTATATATATATACCACTATACACAAGTTCAGATGTTTTGCCTGCCTCAAAAGAACCCCAAAAAATGCCAAAAAAACGCTAGCGTAAAAAAAAAAATGCCTAGGTGTGTTTTTGCTGGCATTTTTTGGGGGTTTTTGGAGGCAGGCAAAACATCAGAACTTGTGTATAGTGGTGTATATACACACATACATATATTTATATACACACCTAGACATATATAGGTGTGATAGTAGCAGAAATATATGCTTGCGCTAATGAAATCATTTACAGTAATATATTTCTGCTACTATCACACCTATATATGGCTAGGTGTCTATATACATATAATTATGTGTGTATATATACCACTATACACAAGTTCAGATGTTTTTCCTGACTGCAAAGAACCCAAAAAAATGCCTGCTTTGAAACCGGCAAGGTGTGAAAACCGAGGAGAGAAGCTAACCCCCTGAGCTGAAAGTTTTCTAATACAAACAATCCTTTTTTTATGGTTCTGGACATGCTACAGAGCTGAAACTTCACAGGTACACCTTTTAGACCCCCCAGACATAAAATCACAGAAAACAAGTTCTTAAAAATTGTCATTTTTGATAAAAAAGCCAATTATTGAAAAAAAAGAGAGATTTTTTGATTTTGACTTTGGATTTCAGATCTGGGGGGTCTAAAAAGTGTACATGTGAAGTTTCAGCTCTGTAGCATGTCCAGAACCATAAAAAAAAGATTGTTTGTATTAGAAAACTTTCAGCACAGGAGTATGGCTTCGCTGCTGTAACACCTTGCCGGTTTAATAGAAGGCATTTTTTTGGGTTCTTTGCAGTCAGGAAAAACATCTGAACTTGTGTATAGTGGTACTGTGCACAAGTTCTGATATTTTGCCTGCCTCCAAAAACCCCCAAAAAATGCCAGCAAAAACACTCCTGGGCATTTTTTTTTGACGCTAGCGTTTTTTTTGGCATTTTTTGGGGTTCTTTTGAGGCAGGCAAAACATCTGAACTTGTGTATAGTGGTGTATATACACACATACATATATTTATATACACACCTAGCCATATATAGGTGTGATAGTAGCAGAAATATATTACTGTAAATTATTTCATTAGCGCAAGCATATATTTCTGCTACTATTCACACCCATATATGTCTAGGTGTGTATATAAATATATGTATGTGTGTATATACACCACTATACACAAGTTCAGATGTTTTGCCTGCCTCCAAAAACTCCCAAAAAATGCCAGCAAAAACACACCTGGGCATTTTTTTTTTACGCTAGCGTTTTTTTTGGCATTTTTTGGGGTTCTTTTGAGGCAGGCAAAACATCTGAACTTGTGTATAGTGGTATATATACACACATAATTATATGTATATAGACACCTAGCCATATATAGGTGTGATAGTAGCAGAAATATATTACTGTAAATTATTTCATTAGCGCAAGCATATATTTCTGCTACTATCACACCTATATATGTCTAGGTGTGTATATAAATATATGTATGTGTGTATATACACCACTATACACAAGTTCAGATGTTTTGCCTGCCTCAAAAGAACCCCAAAAAATGCCAAAAAAAACGCTAGCGTCAAAAAAAAAATGCCCAGGTGTGTTTTTGCTGGCATTTTATGGGGGTTTTTGGAGGCAGGCAAAACATCAGAACTTGTGCACAGTACCACTATACACAAGTTCAGATGTTTTTCCTGACTGCAAAGAACCCAAAAAAATGCCTGCTATTAAATCGGCAAGGTGTTACAGCAGCGAAGCCAACCTCCTGTGCTGAAAGTTTTCTAATACAAACAATATTTTTTTTTATGGTTCTGGACATGCTACGGAGCTGAAACTTCACATGTACACTTTTTAGACCCCCCAGATACTAAATCCAAAGTCAAAATCAAAAAATCTCTCTTTTTTTTTTCAATAATTGGCTTTTTTATCAAAAATGACAATTTTTAAGAACTTGTTTTCTGTGTGATTAATAGTTAATGGGGCATGACCCAGAACCCTAGGCACTTTTTAGGGGCATTTATTGGGTTTTAGGGCTTAAAAATTGTGTTTTTTGATTACCGAAGTTTGGGTCCCATTGTTTTCAATGGGGTTCTGAAATCCGGGCCGAACTTTCGGGAAGTTCGGATGTTCTGGCCGAACCGAACTTTTCAAAAGTTCGATCATCCCTATTTAGGAGCAGTGTGCTCCGAATCACATGCGATCTCCGTGATCGCACTAATGTGAATCGGAGCTAAGGACTTCTTCACACCTTAACTGCATGAAAACTGATAGGAAAACCGCACTTGCATCAGTCAAACATCAGTTTCACATCATCTGATTGTGAATGATGCATAAACTGCTGCAGTAGTGCACTCACTCACTGCAATAATTTTAAATCACTACTGCAGTGCACTCAGTGCAAAACTGCTAGAAAAAAAGCTAGACAAAAAGCTAGACAGTGGATTGGAGTCAGTGGACCACCGCTGCAGTAGTGCACTCACTGAAATGATTTTAAATCACTAGTGCAGTCAGTGCAAATTAAACTGTTAGAAAAAAAAAAGCTAGACAACAACAAACAGCTAGACAATGGATTGGAGGAGTCAGTGGACTACTGCTGCAGTAGTGCACTCACTGCAATGATTTTAAATCACTAACTGCAGTCAGTGCAAAACTGCTAGAAAAAAAGCTAGACAGTGGGGAGTCAGTGGACTACTGCTGCAGTAGTACTCACTCACTGCAATAGTTTTAAATCACTACTGCACTACTGCAGTGACTGCATTGCAGTAGTGATTTAAAATTATCGCAGCAGTGAGTGGCACACTACTTCAGCAGTAGTCCACTGACTCCAATCCACTGTCTAGCTTTTTTTCTAGCAGTTTTGCACTGACTGCAGCGCAACTGCTAGAAAAAAAAGCTAGACAGTGGAATGGATTGGAGTGGAGTGGACACTAATACTATACTAGTTGGGGGGAGTACCGCGCTTTAAAGTGCTTATTATAACATAGATTAAATCATATAAATATGTAAAAAAGTGCCTCAGTGCTATTCAATATAATATTCACAAATGTGTATCTCCATATATAAAGTAAATGCAATCTTCCTTCAATTAATAAATAGGTGGTGAAACATTAATTATTAAAATTCATAATACAAACACAATATACAGTGACATAAAATTAGTGTATAATTATTCCCTGGAAGAAGCTGCGTGGGTACGCAGCGTAACGCGTAGGATAGCCAAACCGGAAGTGACGTATCGGCGAAGGAATGTGCGTTATGCTTTGAACAAGACTGAGTATATTGTGAGTGTTACTCTTATTTATTGAATAAAATACACGGAACGTACTTCACTATGTTTGGCCCGATTTGATTTTTTGGAGACACAAAGGACCGTATATATCCCCTGGAGTATAGATGTGTGCATAAGGGAGAAAAACCGAGGAGTTATAATGGTATCTATATGCCAATAAGGAGGAAGGAGGAGCACATTGAGGCATACTACTTAAGGCTCTGTTTATAAAGCATTGAGGTGAGCGCTTAGGACACCAAGTGGGCACTGCACGAAAGAGCACCTGCATGCCATATTTGGATAAGAAGATCTGGTTGATCACTACATATTTATATTTATTTAAAGGACACTTCAGCACTTTATTTTTTGAAACCACCTAATTAAGAGCACTTTATTGAATTTTAAAAGGTCACGGACTATATATTTATACACTATTTTATGTCACTGTATATTGTGTTTGTATTATGAATTTTAATAATTAATGTTTCACCACCTATTTATTAATTGAAGGAAGATTGCATTTACTTTATATATGGAGATACACATTTGTGAATATTATATTGAATAGCACTGAGGCACTTTTTTACATATTTATATGATTTAATCTATGTTATAATAAGCACTTTAAAGCGCGGTACTCCCCCCAACTAGATTTATCTGAATTGTGTAGGTTACCAATTTTAGTACCTGCGGCATTAAAGGTGATAGACTTTAAACTTTAATAGAGAGACAGCGCGAGAATTTCACCAACCTTTGTATACTAATACTATACTACTACACTTTCAAGTAGAACAATATTATAGTGCAGAAAAAATAACATTTCAGCATGTTCACCAGTTACCTTTGGTGGGTGGCTGGCTGGCTGGCACCCTTTTTTGGCTGGCTGGCTGGCACATGGGTGGCTGGCTGGCTGGCACATGGGTGGCTGACTGGCTGGCACCCTGAGGTGGGTGGCTGGCTGGCTGGAACCCTTTGGTGGGTGGCTGGCTGGTTTGCTGGCACCCTGTGGTGGGTGACTGGCTGGCACCCTGTGGTGGGTGGCTGGCTGGCTGGCACCCTGTGGTGGATGGCTGGCTGACTGGCACCCTGTGTGGTGGGTGGCTGGCTGGCACCCTGTGTGGTGGGTGGCTGGCTGGTAAAGGCCCAGGGCCTTTGGCTGGCTAGCTGGTACAGGCAGGGCCTGTGGCTGGCTGGCTGGCTGATACAGGCTTGTGGGTGTGTGGGTGGCTGGCTGGTGTACATATAGCGGCTGTGTTAAACACACTGTGTGCACTGTACACTGCACTGTCACTCACTCTCCTGAGACTCCTCGACTCCAGATGAGGCTGAGGGAGGCAGCCTAAGAAGGCAGAAGCTGTCCCAGTGCACGGAGGCGCGTTGCGCAACATACGCAATGACGTCACGACAAAATCGGTAACCTCCGGGGCCGATTCTGATATATCTGGGAAAGGCACTCTTTTCATGCATGTTAATGCATACATTTTTTTAAACATATAAAACAAATATAGACTTGATTCATGCATTTTTGGTACTTTGTGAAAGAACCCGTTCAAATGATACAAAAAGAAACATGCAGATTGGACTAGAAAAGCAATTGTTTCTAAATTGTGTATGCATTAAAGGCACTGTATTGTAAGAGAGGCCTAAAAGAACTGATACATTTTCAAAATACCATGTATGTTGCCCAGAACTAAACTTTTGTCAGACATGCCACATGCTGAATCAGGCCATGGTGCCAGATATAAACTGATATATAACAAATAATTAGTAGGAAGCTAGACACTATTACCCTAATGTCATTATATTAGCAGCTTCTGCGTGGAGTGGCAGCTGCCATTCACATTATGTGGTAAATGACATTGATTTTGACTTTTAGATGTTGACTGCACTCTGTAGACTGTGAATTGAAATATAGTACATTGCCACAGACTAAAGTATAACTCAATGGCATTGAAACACAGGGGGTCAGGGAAGTATAGAAAATGTCTTAACCAAAATTCACAATATCTAAAGTATCTTATGTCCTAAATGTGAAACATGAGTATTATTCATAACCTTTTTAAATAACCCAAGATAAATGGTGTAAAATATTTGTCAAAAGTAGTCAAATAATTCTGGTCCTTTAAGGTGAACCCATCTTATTAAAAAAAAGTATTTAAAAAAATATACAAAATGTATTTTCATGTTTTTTTTATTAGGTAACAACACCAACTAAATATTTGCTATTTATATCTTGCAGCCAGAAGACAACACGATGCAAGAAGAGCAGCATCTTGCTGCAGGATTATTTTACAGCTGCTACAGTGAATAAAACCTAAAGGCAGGAAGACGAGTTTACATACATTGCAGATGGGCACACTTAGGATTGACCTCCTCCTCTCAGTGCACTGCTTCCTCTATCTTCCTGTTCAATATAATAGATGCAATGAACTCTTTGTGAGTGCTGTCTTTTTTATATATTTTTTTTAATTGCAAATAAAAAAGTATTCAGACAGAACTCAATTGTATTATAAACTTCAAAATTTCAGTGCTTAGTGCCTCAGAGCACTGAGGAAGAGGTCATAGCCCTTGAAACGCATAAGCTGCGCCCTTGTGGTGGACATGCTTTTGGTGGTGGATTGACATTGTCATGCTTTTATACCATTTTCCTTTGTGAATATATTGGAATATGTAAAACGAATATTCCCGTGAGCTAATATGTAAATAACAATATACTATGCCGCTTGCACTGGTCACTTCTCTTTATGGTAAGCGCTAAAAACTGAAAATAAATATAGAAAGTGCTGCACAAATAAATAAAAGAGAATAGACAACTATGTGAATCCCTGGTAAAATACTCATGTGCTATACTATAACCAGTGAAAAAACATCCAATTAATCCAATGATGAAATATATATGATGCACAAAATAATTAATACATTCAGAAAAACATCAATAATCTGAAATTAAATCTATATAGATCCGTAATAAAGTGCTTGTGTAATACAATAATACCAATAAATAGTGCCAATAAATAATAAAAAGCATCCACATTTTGTTAACAAATCCGTAATTATATGGGTATATTTATCAGTCCCAATCCCCAGTGCTCAATTAATAAATAAGTAGACAATCCGAAGCCTAAATAATGCAGAGCGGTTTGTCTGATGCTTCACCTCCACTCTTGTGACCCCAATACCAGCATAGATTTCCAATGGGAGAAAAGTGGACAATTTCTTCCAGGGTGTGGGTTCCCAATCTGGGATGATGAGCTCAGCAGTTCACATACATAGGAAAAAAACTACAAACCATGGTGCAAATAAAGTTTTTATAAAATCTATTTTTTAAAATAGTTTAAAAGCACTCACATGCTACTAGTGCTACACGCATTGTGATATTGCGGCGGAAAATCTGACACTAACTTACACTTTTGACACTTTTGTGGGAACCAGTGACAAAAATACAATTATGAGTGCAAAAAATATGCACTGTCACTGTACAAATGACACTAGCTGAGAAGGCGTTAACATCAGGGGTGATTAAAAGGTTAACTGTATGTCTAGCCTGTGTTTTATTACAGTGTGGGAGGTGCTTTTACTAGGGGAAGACATGGATCTATGTCCCTGCTTTACAGAGATAAATGATCGATTCTTTCCTCCTGTAAGAACAGCAATCTGCGTTGTTTACACAGGCAGACTGCAGTTCTACTTCTCTGCAGGATGATTGGCAGGGCCATTGGACATTGAGTCCTCCATACCCCCTGATAGGCTCCTGCTAAGTGTAATCACAGTGGGAGCGAGCCACCAGCAGCGCGCATTCATGCCTCCTACCTTGAACTGCGGGATCACATGTAAATACGTGATCCTGCGCAAAGCAGCCGCCCTGTAGCAGTTTTAGGAAGAGGGTGATTTCCTCTGTAGTCCAAAAATAATTCCTTCCCAGGATGACAATGTGTTCCTTCTTATGTACAGCGCCACAAGTGAGCATTGTCACCCTAGGAAAGGTAATGGATAACAGGCAGGAGCACCAGGTAAAAAAAGAAAAAAAAAACATCTGAAAAAACCTAATGCATCAGCACATCCAAGAATTGGTAAACTGCTATAAATTGCATTTTGCCCTTGTGTTTAGATACACTCTTAAGCAAAGCAAAAAGGGAGAACTACAAGGTCAAAAAAAGAGGGACACAATTAAAACATTGAGGCATCCAGTAAAGTTCTCAAGACCTAAAATCAGGGAATCGCACATAGGTAATCCAACAGGTTTATAATACAAAAATATAATAGAATTATAAATAAAATTGCACATCAATCACCCAAGTGACACAAAAGAGAAAGTGCTATGATAAACTATTGCTTTAAGTGCGTATAAAATGTCCTGATGCAGATAAGAGTAAAAAACCACTTAAAAAGCAAAAATACTCTTTGGAAACATTTAACCTATTGTGTAACATGGAGAACACTCAACCTCATTCAGTCTCACTCAATATGTATATACACAGAAAGGATGATTTTTCTATACATTATACAAAAACCATGTTATTGTGGCCTTTTTCTTTGCATTATATTTTTGCGTTTTGCGTTATAAACCTGGTGTAGTTCCATATACTCGATTTATTAAAAGTCCTCCTTAGATAGACCTCCTTCAGCTATGGTTCCCATCTGTGTATCGACTACTATCAAACAACTTGACTGCATTTGCTTTTGGCTTTAATCTCACAATATTCAAAAAACATTATCTTGAATGTAATTGTAAAATGTAAAAAAAAATTTAAAAAACTACTAATAAATATCAGATAGCCTTTAGTTTGTCTTGAAAACATAATACAAATGTATTATTACCTTAGCAACAGGATTTTGGGCTGATTGGTTTGTGCGGGCTGTGCATGGTGTTAACATTTGACCCCTTCACTGCCCAATTACATAAACCCAGCTGTGACCACAATCTACAAACAAGTGATTAACTGTACAGTTAAACCTTACATACCAACAAAAAAATGTTTTAGGATTACAGTAAGTCAGAATCCAATGCAACCACATGTAGACATTGTTAGTAAAACATTGTTTGTTTTCTTTTGACTGGTTTGAGTTTATCCTTTAGTTATACTTTAATATCTGTAAATAATTTATAGGCACTATTTATAAAGAAACTGTTAGTTTTTATGCTTTGGAATTTATTTGTTTACATCTTTATTGGAATGTTACTGCCAATTTTTTTCTGGTGCTGGACCAAAGCAGTGATCAGTTTTTTTTACTCATTTTAAAAATGGTGTTTAACTGGCTGAGGGCAAATAATGTTCCTTTCACACTGTAGAGTCCGTCGGTGGACTGCGTTTTTCTCAGCGGGGGATCGATCCTCACAGGCGGATGGCAGCTCTGTCTCCGAGCTGTGTGCGGAGACAGAGCTGTCTGGTCCCGGCTGTCCTCTATGGGGGAATCGGATGAGAACGGACTGCCTGTCCGTTCTCATTCAAACCGATCCGCTGGACGGATTGAAAATAGGGTTTCCATCCGTCCAGATTTGACGGATCGGATCTGATCGGATGTCAGTGGACATGTCTCCGCTGACATCTGATGCCCCATAGAGATGCATGAGGCATCCGTTCAGATCTGCTAGTGTGAAAGGGGCCTAAGTCTCGATTGTTCAAGTTGTTCAATTTTGATTGGGACTTTGGAGTGTGACTTTGATGTGAATTTCATGGGGACTTTCATGCCGCTTTAAACTCTCTTGTACTCGTCACAAGAAAGTTGTGTCAAAGTAGTGCAGGAACCTTTTCAAAGTCATTGCGTTGCAAAGATTAGAATGGGTGCTATTAAAATCAAAGGGCTGTGACTTGTCATGCGACCTCATGTATCCAAAGTCACATATCAAGTCGCACTATTGTGAACAGAGCCTGAAAAAAACAAAACTCATATACAAAACTAGGCAAGATAGGATAGGTGTTACAAGTAATTATGTTCACCAATAATTGTGTGTTGAAAATATAATTTACACCATTAGGTGACTTTCACATGGGGTGGAATCCGCCTGCTCAGCGGAAGTTCTCTCCACTGTACCTTGCTGAGCAGACGGATGCAGATGCAGAGCGGACATGGACACAGCCCGCTGTTCTCTATGGGGCGGTCAGATGGAAACGGACTGCCTGTTCATTTCCATCCAATTGTCCTCCAATCCAATCTGCCGGACGGTGAATATATCCCCATCCATCTGTTTTTAGCGGACCTGATCGATTCAAACACATGTCTGCTGACATCCAAGGCCCCATAGAGAACAGTGGTAGCCTGATCGGGTCCACCTGAAAAAAGAAAGGCAGACCCTATCGGTCCGCTGGTGTAAAAGGGGCCATATTAGGCCAAGGAGTATCCTTCATAGTGCCAATATGTGCTAAATCAAGTAAAATAATCTAAATAATTATTATTATTATTATCCAGGATTTATATAGTGCCAACAGTTTGGGCAGCGCTTTACAATATGAGGGAAGACAATACAGTTACAATTCAATACAGGAGGAATTGGAGGGCCCTGCTCATTAGAGCTTACAATCTAGAAGATACAGTGCCTTGCAAAAGTATTCGGCCCCCTTGAACTTTGCAACCTTTTGCCACATTTCAGGCTTTAAACATAAAGATATAAAACTGTAATTTTTTGTGAAGTATCAACAACAAGTGGGACACAATCATGAAGTGGAACTAAATTTATTGGATATTTCAAACTTTTTTAACAAATAAAAAACTGAAAAATTGGGCGTGCAAAATTATTCAGCCCCCTTAAGTTAATACTTTGTAGCGCCACCTTTTGTTGCGATTACAGCTGTAAGTCACTTGGGGTATGTCTCTATCATTTTTGCACATCGAGAGACTGAAATTTTTGCCCATTCCTCCTTGCAAAACAGCTCGAGCTCAGTGAGGTTGGATGGAGAGCGTCTGTGAACAGCAGTTTTCAGTTCTTTTCACAGATTCTCGATTGGATTCAGGTCTGGACTCTAACTTGGCCATTCTAAAACCTGGATATGTTTATTTGTGAACCATTCAATTGTAGATTTTGCTTTATGTTTTGGATCATTGTCTTGTTGGAAGACATATCTCCGTCCCAGTCTCAGGTCTTTTGCAGACTCCATCAGGTTTTCTTCCAGAATGGTCCTGTATTTGGCTCCATCCATCTTCCCATCAATTTTATCCATCTTCCCTGTCCCTGCTGAAGAAAAGCAGGCCCAAACCATGATGCTGCCACCACCATGTTTGACAGTGGGGATGGTGTGTTCAGGGTGATGAGCTGTGTTGCTTTTACGCCAAACGTAATGTTTTGCATTGTTGCCAGAAAGTTCGATTTTGGTTTCATCTGACCAGAGCACCTTCTTCCACATGTTTGGTGTGTCTCCCAGGTGGCTTGTGGCAAATTTTAAACAACACTTTTTATGGATATCTTTAAGAAATGGCTTTATTCTTGCCTCTGTTCCATAAAGGCCAGATTTGTGCAGTATACGACTGATTGTTGTCCTATGGACAGAGTCTCCCACCTCAGCTGTAGATCTCTGCAATTCATCTAGAGTGATCATGGGCCTCTTGGCTGCATCTCTGATCAGTCTTCTCCTTGTATGAGCTGAAAGTTTAGAGGGACGGCCAGGTCTTCGTAGATTTGCAGTGGTCTGATACTCCTTCCATTTCAATAGTATCGCTTGCACAGTGCTCTTTGGGATGTTTAAAGCTTGGAAAAATCTTTTTGTATCCAAATCTGGCTTTAAACTTCTCCACAACAGTATCTCAGACCTGCCTGGTGTGCTCCTTGTTCTTCATGATGCTCTCTGCGCTTTAAACATACCTCTGAGACTATCACAGTGCAGGTGCATTTATACGGAGACTTGATTACACACAGATGGATTCTATTTATTATCATTAGTCATTTAGGTCAATATTGGATCATTCAGAGATCCTCACTGATCCTCTGGAGAGAGTTTGCTGCACTGAAAGTAAAGGGGCTAAATAATTTTTCAGTTTTTTATTTGGTAACAAAGTTTGAAATATCCAATACATTTTGTTCCACTTCATGATTGTGTCCCACTTGTTGTTGATTCTTCACACAAAAATTACAGTTTTATATCTTTATGTTTGAAGCCTGAAATGTAGCAAAAGTTTGCAAAGTTCAAGGGGGCCGAATACTTTCGCAAGGCACTGTATGCATTTAGATGTGTGTGTGTGCTTGTATGTGTTTGTATGTGTAAGTGTGTGCATATGTGCATTTATATATATATGTGTGCACGTATGTGTGTGTGTATGTATTTGTGTGTATATAAGTCTGTGCATATGTGGATTTATATATATGTGTGCATGGATGTGTGTGTGTGTGTGTGTATATAAGTGTGTTTCATATGTGCATTTAGATGTGTGTGTGTGTGTGTGTGTGTTTGTATGTGTTTGTATATAAGTGTGTGCATATGTGCATTTATATATATGTGTGCATGTATGTGTGTGTGTGTGTATTTGTGTGTATATAAGTGTGTGCATATGTGTATTTATATATTTGTGTGCATGGATGTGTGTGTGTGTGTGTGTATTTGTGTGTATATGAGTGTGTTTAATATGTGCATTTAGATGTGTGTGCGTGCTTGTATGTGTTTGTATATAAGTGTGTTCATATGTGCATTTAAATATATGTGTGCATGTGTGTGTGTGTGTGTGTATTTGTGCGTATATAAGTGTGTGCATATGTGCATTTAGATATATGTGTGTGTATGTATTTGTGTGTATATACGTATGTGCATATGTATTTAGATATATGTGTGTGTGTGTGTATGTATGTGTGTGTATACATGAGTGTGTATGTATGCACATTACCTTTAATCCTGACCCCCTATATGTGTACAATCAAAACTTTTTTATTTTATTTTACGGTTTGTTCATAGTACCAGCAAGAAAATGTTGTTCCTCTAAAAAGCAATCCATGCTCAGATCACTTTTCAGAGGCATTTGACGTGCGGTAAAGAGGCAATATGTTGCCTCCTCACCGCCTGTTTTAACCCCCTATATGCATCATCACTATGCTACAACTGCGTGCAATGCATAGAGTTGCAAGGTGGTTGTAGTGCACCTGGGGGTATACTTTCATCCGCAGCCACAGCATGTATACACTCCCGGCTGCTTCCTTTCAGCTGCAGGGGAAACAGTTGGGGGTGGTAAAAACACAGCTAAAGCATGTGGTTTTACCACCCCTCAACCTCACATGTAAACAAGCCCTTGGTTCACATCTGTGCAGCTGTGTGCTGCGTATAGGGCAGCAAATTTATTTCAGTGGGCTGCACCACTGAAACTCAGGGAAAAAATTCCCTTTTTTATTATTTTTTTTTTATTGCGCTGCTCTAAAAATGCACCTATGTGTTTGGCTGTGTATTTGTTCACTTTTTCATTAATTCTGAAAAAGTTAACTTATGCTTTGACAAGTAACAAACAGGATAAAATATACAGTGAAAAAAGACATTATGTAAAAATGTGGAAAATAACATCTATTTATTTTTTTTTATTTTTTTTTTTAAAGCATTATTTTTTTACGCTAGGAGAAAGTAAGAAGATTTTATTATGTGCTATTTTATATTTGCTAGTTTCATACTGAGTATTGATTATCTAGCGCCACATTTCTTATAGGGCCACAATGATTATTAAAGTACAGTACAGTATGTCTATTTTGCTAATTAATCATGTAACATTGCATAGTTATTTAAGACCTCATTTTTTTTATATAAAATGTTATAGCTAGGGCAATTTTTCTCAAAGAGTAGACAGCGAACGTGCAATTATTTTTAAAACAGGATCTGCTTATAAAAGGGACTTGGTCATTAAGGCTAGTTTTAACTCCAGCACTTGTCAATTTTATTCCTTTCTTTGTGTGGCCTAGTCTGTCCCTTGATCAGAGTCTGCCCTTTTTCCACTCTGTTTCCACATTGAACATGTTCTTCCTGCCATGCATAGCACTCTCTAGTCACTCTGGATCCCATGGGGAACAAGCTTCAAGACACAGAAACACCACCTTAGAATGCCTTTTGGTGTGCAGAGACTAGATATTGAAAGGGCAGTTAACCTTGTATTTTCTGATAGAGGAAGAATATATGTCTTGATATTTCAGTTTAATGGATATATTTTCAACAGCTACAAATAGCAGCATTTCTGTTTGTTATTTCTTATTACATTTATACCTTTGGTGAAGTAAGTATCATTTGCATTTGATTCATTGTAATTTGTACTTTATGTAATTAAATTGTCACATTTTATACAATATGTTATTTTTCTACTGCTAAGATCTTAATCTTATCAGCAGTAATTTGACAGTTTCACAGCAGCCATGCACAAGCCAAGCATTTATAAGATAAAATAAAGATGTGAGAATATATAATTGTGATTTCGGAGTGAGAATGCAAACTCTCTGAGGCAGCCCATAGATGAGCCTTTTTTTTTTTTTATTATTATTATTATTATTATTAACCAGCGGTTAGAACAAAAAAAAAAAAAGCTTGATTCCACCATCCACACACTTGATGTGGATGGAGGAATCATTCCCACTAAGCTACTGTATTCTGACAGTGGGGAGATTTCCTGGCCATCAGAATACACTGATCAGTGCTGCTGGCTTTAGCCGATGAAACTGATCGATTGGGGAAAAAACCTGACAGGGTTGTGTTCGATCATTAGATTGACTTTTGTACAACCAGCCTGCCCATACATGGATTGAAATGTGGCCATTCCCTGCTGAACTGGGCAAGTTTCAACCCAAGCCTTAACCACTATACGAGATGTACTGCAGCAGGCAGCCGCTCCTGGGCAAATCGCGGTAGATGTACGGCGCTCACTCTCGGGAGTCGATGCCTGTGTCAGGCGGCTCCAATTGCCCCCTGACACCCACGATCGCTCCCCGCTGAGAGAGAAGGATGGTCAGATGTTTTAAACACAGCCGACCGTCCTTCTCCCTGGGATGATCATAGAGATCATGTGATCCTGCTATATAGGATCACATGTCTCTATGGTCTTTTCAGAAGCCACGACCCCCCACAGTTGGAATCACTCCCCTAGGCTCACATTTAACCCCTTTATCACCCACAGGGTTAACCCCTTCCCTGCCAATGGCATTATTACAGTAACAGTGCATATTTTTAGCACTGATTACTGTAGTAATGTCACTGGTACTCCCAAAAGTGTCAAAAATGTCAGTTAGGGGTCCGAACTGTCCGCAAAAAATCGCAGATCACCGCCATTACTAGTAAAAATATAAAAAAACAATAAAAATGATATAAATCTTTCCCGTAGTTAGTAGACGCGATAACTTTTGCGCAAACCAATCAAAATACGCCTATTGCAATTTTTTTTTACCAAAATATGTAGCAGAAAACAAATTGGCCTAAAATGTTGAAACATTTTGATTTTTAGTTTTTTTGGGAATGTTATGTAGCAGAGTGTGAAAAATAATGTTTTTTTTTTTTTCAAAATTGTCTCTCTTTTTTTGTTTATAGCGCAAAAAATAAAAATTGCACAGGTGATCAAATACAACCAAAAGAAAGCTCTATTTGTGGGAAAAAAGAAACGTAAATTTAGTTTGAGTACAGTTTCGCAGGACCGCGCAATTGTTTGTTAAATTAACGCAGTGCCGAATCACAAAATAGGGCCTGGTCAGGAAGGGGTCAAATCCTTCCGATCTTAAAGTGGTTAAATAAATCTGTTTAGAAGAATAGTTTTTGGGCTATTTGGGCTATTGGGCCTAAATTGTTTGCACCCAACAATTTCAAATTTGGTTTACTTAATTGCATTTTAATACTCATATAATTTACCTGTATACAACACAGTAATTTCTGGCCATGCATTTCTAGTGAATGCCATTGAATTTCTAGTGAAAATTGCCCAGTATATAAACAATTTTACATTCTTATGTTTTATTGATTTATGAATGGTGCTTTTTTTGTCCATGTAAAAATGGTGTTTATTGACTTGTAAGTTTTCCTCTTAGGGACAACATTTCAAGATAGCTATCTTGAATTCATACAGTAGGTAATAATAAGGTTTTACGTTGTTCTCACTTCTAATAGTTCAGTGCCAGGTCTTTTGCAATGGCTGCTTGTCGAGGCTCTACCTATAAAACAATAAGATGCTGTCCTTTCCTTGCTATCATTGTCTATCCCTGGGGAAGTCTTGACATTGGCAGCTTTTGCACAGAGGATTAACTGTTCTTCACACATAAATCCAATAATAAGTTATCACATTCTCTTTATTTTATCTTTTATCCCACTGAGCTGTACACAGCTCTGGCAGATTTTTTTAGAGCATATATCCATAACGTGGCTCATAAAAACAAGTCTCTTGGGAAAAAGTTTTCTCTTCTACTGTATTCCAGACATTTACTTGCCAAGTTCTGTTGTAGGAGTTAACAAATCTTAAAATATGCATCTGTTCAGTTATAGACAACTGTTAGAAGATTCAGCACCATATTGAGCTTTTTGGAACACCTTATTTTCTTATTCTAAAGTATAATAAAGTTAAGTAAAAGCGGGCATGGTATTTTAAATATTTTAAAATTAGGGCTAATCTCCAAGTTTTGGACCGACTTTCAGCTACGGTGCAGACCAAGTTATAGCTGTTCTAAAGTTTTGCCAATGGCTGCAGTGGAAAGTAAAACATTTAGCAGTGGTGTTACCACTGCTGCAAAATGTGACAGCTTTTTCCTCAAGGATTCTGGTTGTAAGACAGATTGCAGTTTCTAGTGATTCAACAATTAGCAATGTATCCCAGTCCAGCCCATTTATGTGTCAGCCAAAAATTCTCAGTTAACAAGTGAATGTAAATAAAGGAATGTCAATAGTATAAAAAAGGTCTGGTATGGATGTTATGGGAGACCCCACAAAAAGATGAATAGGGTTCTCGCAAATTCTATAATGACCCCCTCCTGAACCATACCATGCCACGTGTGATTGACATGGGGAGGGTAGCTTGTGAGAGACCCCACTGGTAAAGTATCATGTCTCCATGTTAATAACCCTTGGTTGTTTGGGGTATGCAGGAGGGGCCTGTTGAAAACTGGAAGCCTCTTCAAAAATAAGGAGATCCCCAAATTCCAGCCCGCATTATATGAATGAGTAAGGGTCCATAGCCCTACTCATAAATAAACACATAACAAAAAAACATAAAAAATGTCTCACAATTAGAGTTGAGCGGACACCTGGATGTCCATGTTCGGCCAAACTTGAAAAAAAAAGTCCGGGTCCGTGTCCCGGACTTTTTCCGAACTTTACCGGGACACCGAACTCCATTGGAGTCAATGGGGACCCGAACTTTCAGGCACTAAAATGGCTCTAAAACACCAAAGGAAAGGGCTAGAGTGCTGCAAATGGCAGCAAAATGTAGTTAAGAGCATGGCAAGTGCTCTTAAAAAAATTCCCCTTTAAAATAATTTTTTAATAGCAGATTAGAACAGCAATCTGCAGTGAAATATAGCTGAACGCTGCACACAACAGACTGATAAAAATTGATTTTTTTTTCTCCCTCCTCCTCCTCCTCCTCAGTGGGCTCAAGTGAGGGAAAAAAGATTGTTCACTGCACCACCCCCTACACTAATCTCCAGCCTGGCCCTAATATGCTCAATAAGATCGTTCACTGCACCATCCCCCACACAGCAAAATCGATGTAGAAGACTGACCCTGCCTAATCTCCAGCCTCGCCCTAAAATGCTCTAATAACTTTCCCTGCCTGCACTCCGACCTGTCCCTGCATTCTTTTCGGACACAATTTTTCACAGAATCACTGTCTGTCCCTAATCAGCAGCCAGCACGTATGATGTGTGCTCTGTCCCTAAACTACAGCAGAATGACGCGGCGCGCTGGGGCTCTCGAACTTATAAAGACATGGTCACATGCTTCAGATGGCCAATCACAGCTACTAATACATTAGTAGGCATGGCTGTGATGGCGCACACCAGTTAAACGCTTGTTGATTGGCTGTTGAAAGCCCGCCATTAAAAGCGCGCCATTACATACAAAACAGGAAATAAAATGACCAAACACGGATTTTAAACCCGAACATACAGTAAAGTTTTTGGGTCCGTGTTCGGGTAACAAAAACCCAATTATTCGGTACGAACACGAATAATACAGTCCGTGTTCGTTCAACACTACTCACAATGTAAAACCATCATTACCACTTCATTACCAAATACATTTGCCCCCTTCCTGCCCAGGCCAATTTTCAGCTTTCAGCACTGTCATACTTTGAATGACAATTGCACAGTCATGCTACACTGTACCCATATGAAATTTTTATCATTTTTTTTACACAAATAGAGCTTTCTTTTGGTGGTATTTAATCACCGCTTTATTATTTCTTGCAAAATAAATGAAAAAGACAATTTAAAAAAAAAAATTGTTTTTCTTTGTTTCTGTTATAAAATATTGCAAATAAATAATCTTCCTTCATAAATTTATATATATATACATATATATATATATATATATATATGAAAATCAATCAGTCCCGATGTGCTGACTGCCTAAGTGCCTATTTCATTTCTTGAGGGCTGAAAATGCCAGAACAGAACAAATATCCCCTAAATGACCCCTTTATGGAAAGTAGACAGTCACAGGTATTTAGTAGGAGGCATGGCAAGTTTTTTTAAACTAATATTTTTTGTCACAATTTTTTTGAAAATTAGAAAATTAAAAAAAGTTTTTTTCACAATTTGTTACATATAGTCACCAGTGCATACAGCATCATGCAACTGGCATGGCAGTCATCAGTGACACTGACAGTATGAGTGTAAAGTTTTTAATATCTTTTATTATTTATTACATTTTTTCCTTTTTTTTTTAACCACTTTAGGCCGGAGGAGTTTCCTGCTTAATGACCAGACCACTTTTTTCAACTTGGCACTGTGTGAATTGAACTGACAATTGTGCGGTCATGCAATGCTGTACCCAAACTAAGTTTATGTCCTTTTTTTCCCAGAAACAGAGCTTTCTTTTGGTGGTATTTGATCACCTCTGTGCTTTTTATTTTTTGCGATATTAATAAAAAAAGAGCGAAAATTTTGCCAAAAATTGACATTTTCTACTTTCACAGTTAAAAAATATCCAATTGTAACGCTCCTGCGTTTTTGTAGTAGGCTGGATTTGCAGCTGCAGAATCTCCACTCAGTAGTCATGTAGAGATGTGTTGAATAACCAGATCCAACTCTCCAGACTCATCACTGTGGGCTTGTCAGCTTCAGCATACAGATATACACACTCAATAAGATGTTCCTGGAGTGATAGGATGTATATAACAGTATGAAGATGATGTGCTGAAGGGACAGGTGTGAACAGTGACAGAGATGGCAAGCACTTGATAGAAATGTTCAGGAGAGTATTAGATGGTATTAGGTAGAATGCAGATAGGTTAGTAATCGAGTATGGTAACAGGTGGTAAGGACAGCAGATGACAATTACAGGATAGACTAACCCAGTGCAAGGATAGATGGTAGTAGACTGCAGAGGTAGATAGTGTAAGTAAGGTTATGGAGGATTCCCCTGTGGGGTACTTATCACTAGTAAGGTTAGTAGTAGCAGGGTCCAGTAGTAAGGGAGTGATCCAGTAGCGAGATACAGGGATCGGTAGCGAGGTTCCGGTCTGTTTCCAAGTAAAAGGGAATAGCTGGAGGTTTCCGGTAGCAAGGTAAGCTTGTAAGCATGTGGACACACGGCAGGTTGAACGAACGATGTGAGAGAGAACGCCGGCGGTTGAAATAGCCGCTCTGCGGCGCTCGGCGATGACGTCATCCGTCTTAAAGATGTATGCGTACCACCTAACCAGAAAGGTGGGACGCATATTTGAAAGAAAAGTGGAAAATAAGGGTACCAGAGGTACCAGAATCTTACACCAATATATTAAATTTTTGTCACGTATTTAGGCCAAAATGTATTTAGCTACATGTTTTTGACAAAAATTTCTCAATGAGCATATTTTTATTGGTTTGCGCAAAAGTTATAGCGTCTACAAACTATGGTGTAAATACTTTGGTGTAAATGGCAGGGCAGTACAAAAACCCCCCAAATTGCCACTTTTTGGAAAATAGACATCCTAAGGAATGTAGTGAGAGGCATGTGGAGCTCATTGAATATTTAATTTTTTTGTCACAGGTGTTTGCAAAATGACTAAAAAAAAAAAAATTATTTTTTTTACAAAAATATTTTATTGAAATGATATATTGCTCTCGCATGCCATGGGCATATGTGTAATTACACCCAAAAATATATTCTGCTGCTTCTCTTGAGTACAGGGATACCACATGTGAGACTTTTTGGGAGCCTAGCTGTGTACGGGACCCCGAAAACCAATCACCACCATCAGAATTTCAAAGGGCGTACATTTCTCATTGCACTTTCTCACTGCCTATCACGGTTTCGGAGGCCCTGAAATGTCAAGATAGCACAAAACCCCCCAAATGACCCCATTTTGGAAAGTAGACACCCCAAGCTATTTGCTGAGAGGCATGGTGGGTCCATGGAATATTTTATATTTTGCCACAAGTTTTGGGAAAATTAAATTTTTTTTTAACACAAAGTTGTCACTAAAACATTAATAGCTCACACATGACATGGGTATAGGTGGCATGACACCCCAAAATACATTCTGCTGCTTCTCCTGAGTACAGGGATACCACATGTGTGAGACTTTTTGGGAACCTAGCTGTGTACCACCACTTTCAGATTTTCTACTGGCGTAAATTGTGCATTTCACCTCCGCACTACCTGTCACAGTTTCGGAGGCCCTAAAATTTCAAGATAGCACAAAACCCCCCAAATGACCCCATTTTGCAAAGGTATTTGCTGAGAGGCATAGTGAGTCCATGGAATATTTTATATTTTGCCACAAGTTCCAGGAAAATTATTATTATAATTTTTTTTTTGTTTTTTTACACAAAGTTGTCACTAAATTATATATTTTTCACACATGCCATGGGTATATCTGAAATGACACCCCAAAATACATTCTGCTGCTTCTCCTGAGTATGGGGATACCCCATATGTGAGACTTTTTTGCAGTCTAACCACGTACGGGACCCCGAAAACCAATAGCCACCTTCAGGCTTTCCAAGTGCGTAAATTGTTGATTTCACTCCTTACTACCTATCACAGTTTTGAAGGCCATTAAATGACAAGATAGCACAAAATCCCCCCCCCCCCCAAATGACCCCATTTTGCAAAGTAGACACTCCGAGCTATTTGCTGAGAGGCATGTTGAGTGTTTTGCAGATCTCACTTTTTGTCACAAAGTTTTGGAAATTGAAAAAAGAGAAAAAAAATGCATTTTACTTTTTTTTCTTCATTTTCCAAAACAAATGAGAGCTGCAAAATACTTGCCATGCCTCTCAGCAAATAGCTTGGAGTGTCTACTTTGCAAAATGGGGTCATTTGGGGGAGGGGGGTTGTGCTATAGGTAGTAAGGAGTGAAATCAACAATTTACGCCCTTAGAAAGCCTGAAGGTGGCGATTGGTTTTCGGGGTCCTGTACGCGGCTAGACTGCCAAAAAGTCTCACACATGGGGTATCCCTGTACTCGGGAGAAGCAGCAGAATGTATTTTGGGGTGTCATTTCACATATGCCCATGGCATGTGTGAGCAATATATCATTTAGTGACAACTTTGTGTACAAAAAACAAAAAATAATAATTTTCCCGAAACTTGTGGCAAAATATAAAATATTCCATGGACTCACCATGCCTCTCAGCAAATAGCTTGGAGTGTCTACTTTGCAAAATGGGGTGCATTTGGGGGGGTTGTGCTATCTTGAAATTTCAGGGCCTCTGAAACTGTGACAGGTAGTGCGGAGGTAAAAGAAGAAATTTATGCCATTAGAAAACCTGAAGGTGGGGATTGGTTTTCGGGGTCCCATACACAGCTAGGCTCCCAAAAAGTCTCACACATGTGGTATCCCTGTACTCAGGAGAAGCAGCAGAATGTATTTTGGGGTGTCATTTCACATATGCCCATGGCATGTGTGATCAATATATCATTTAGTGACAACTTTGTGTAAAAAAAAAACAAAAAAACAAAAAACAAATTGTAATTTTTCTGAAACTTAGGGCAAAATATAAAATACTCCATGGACTCAATATGCCTCTCAGCAAATAGCTTTGGGTGTCTACTTTCCAAAAAGGGGTCATTTGGGGGGTGTTTGAACTGTCCTGGCATTTTATGCTCAATCTTAGCCACACATCACCCACTCTTCTAACCACTTGAAGACCAAACCTTTTCTGTGACTTTTTGTTTACATGAAAAAATATTTTTTTTACAAGAAAAATTACTTTTAATCCCCAAACATTATATATTTTTTAAAGCAGAGGCCCTACAGAACAAAATGGTGGATGTTACAATTTTTTTTGTCACACGATATTTGCGCACAGATTTTCCGAACGCAATTTTTGCGGAAAAAAACACTTTTTTATGTTTAATGCAAAAATACACTATATAATTCCTAATTGTTTGCTAAAATGTAAAAGATGATCTTATGCCGAGTACATAGACACCAAACATGACATGCTTTAAAAATTGCGCACGTCCGTGCAGTGGCAACAAACTACGTACGGTTTTAAAAGCCTTTAAAAGTCTTTACAGGTTACCACTTTGGACTTACAGAGAAGGTCTACTGCAAGAATTACTGCACTCGACCTGGCGTTTGCGGCGATACCTCACATGCATGGTGCAATTGTGGTTTACATATGACACTAGACAAATGCTTGCGTTTTTTTTTTTTTTTTTTTGCTTTTTTATGTTATTTTGACACCTTTTCTTTCATTTTTTTAAAATCATTTTTATTGTTATCACAGTGAATTTAAATATCTCCTATGATAGTAATCTGTAGTGACAGGTACTATTTTTTTTAAAAAATTGGGGTCTTTAAGACTCTAGATCTCTCCTCTGACCTTAACGCATCTGACCACACCAAAATTGGTGTGATAAAATGCTTTCCCAATTTCCCAATGGCGCTGTTTATTTCTGGCGAAACAGAAGTCATGAAATGCTCATAGCTTCCGTTATCTTAGGCCATAGAGATGATTGGAGCCATTCTCATCTCCAATCAGCTCTATGGTAAGATAACTGAACCACCGGCTGCACTCTCGGGTTAACCGGTGGGACAGTAGAGCCAGAGAAAAACCACGGAAGGCGGCGGGGGGGGGGGTTGTCCCCTCCCACTGCATGTAAAAGCAGTCTAGTGGCCAATTGTCCACTAGGATTGCTTTTACATGTAAGCCAACTGCTGGCTGTAAAAAATGATACCAAGGTGATGCCTAAATCTGCAGGCATCATCCTGGTATAACCACTCAAAGTCCAGCAACGTACCAGTACATTGCTGGTCCTTGTTTGGCATATAGTGTAGGTTTTTTTTTCATGCAGCCTGTGGGCTGAACGAAAAAAAGAGAACCTAACAGAAATAACCACAGGAATTTTGTGTAGTATAAACATCATTAACCGCCCAACAACCAAACCCACTTATTTAATGGTGGGTATACATGACAATATTCCACGTATACCTAAAGGTATTTTAACTGCAGTGGTGAAATCAACCTTCCACAGCTGCTGCCATCAGAGGTATCCATATGATAATGCTGAGCGCAAACGCTGTTTGTGTCAGAATATATAAAATCAGTGTGGCAGCCGACTGGTACCTGCAAGAGAAACAGGTTAACAAAAGAATGAAAAACAAAGTACAGTAAAAGTACAGTAGGAAGAGAAGAACATAAAAATAACTTAGACAACAACTATTTTTGGCTTTTTTATTTTATGTTTTTTTTGTAATTTTTATTTTATGTTTTTATGTATTTTTCTTTACACTTTTTTTTTCTTCAACGTTAAAGTTCCAGGTTCCAGGTTAGGGTCACTCAAAATGACGATAGCCATCGAACATCTTTTGAGACCCTGTATAAATGTGCCCTAAACTGTGCCGTGCTGTACCCTACGCTAATAATCCACTAGTGTGTGGTAGCGACGGAAACAGAGACCGTGGCAAAGACCAGGTCGTCAGGACAGTCGGGACAATAATTACGGGTGTCACGCCTAAATCCGCACTTGCTGCAGACACGGCATCTTTTTTGGGGGTATCTTTGGGTAGGGGTACTCTGGAGGAATTCTGGAAAATGCCTCTCATGCACCTGGCTCACTGTATCTGGTTGGGAAGTTGGGCAGGAGCACCAGCTGGATACAGAAGGGCTCTGATTATCTCTGAAAGAAGGATAATGTTCTGGCAGACGCTTTGTATAAGACAAAAGCGTTATAAATAGCCAGTTGAAATAGGTATACAGACACTTTTTTGTACCAGCATCTGGCCTTACGGGCAATTAAGTATGGTCCCATCATCTGGTCGTTGAAGTCCACCCCTCCCATTTTACGATTATAGTTGTGGACACAGAGGGGCTTCTCAACAACAACACCAGTGACCATAGTAATTTCGACTGCCGTGTCTGGGTGAATGGAGGACAGAACGAAAACGTTCCATTTGTCCCTCCACTTCACTGCAAGCAATTCATCACACCTCAAGCAGGCTCTCTCCCCGAACTCAGTGGGGCATTTACTAGCCATTGGGGGAAACCCCAGCAATTAGATTGCACGGTGCCACAAGCGCCTATTTGTAATTGAAAGAGGTGTCTAAAAAGTGGCACGCTTTAATAAAAATTGTCCACCTACAAGTGGTACCCCTCTCCGAATAAGGGTGACACCAAGTCCCAAACTACCTTACCGCTGCTCCCTATGTTGTCTGGGCAGTCTGGGGGCTCCACAGAACTATCTTTTCCCTCGTAGACACGGAAACTAACTGTATAGCCTGTGGCCCTCTCACACAGCTTATACAGCTTGACCCCGTATCTGGCACGCTTGCTGGGGAGATACTGTTTCATAGCAAGGCGGCCAGTACACTTTATCAGGGACTCGTCAATGCAGACATCTTGTTCGGGGGTAAACAAAGCTGCAAACCGCTGACTGAAGTGGTCTACGAGGGGCCATATTTTGTGGAGCTGATCATATTCAGGGTCTCCCCGAGGATGAAAGAGTTCATTGTCGTTGAAATGCATGAACCAAAATATTTGTTCATATCGATACCTGGTCATAGCAGCAGAGAACACGCGCATTTGATGAATTGGGTCAGTGGACCAATATAACCACAATTCATTCTTTTTTGTAATTCCCATGTTGAAGGATAGGCCCAGAAAGATTTTAAAATCGGGAACAGTTATAGGATTCCAGGCGAATGGTCTGGGGTGAATTTGGGTTTGCGGCGATGAATTGACATGCATATAAATTTGATTGATCCACAATAGATCTGTAAAGATCTTCAGTGAAAAACAGCTCAAAAAAATTATGGGGATTAAAACCAGCTGTTTCCACTCGAATTCCAGGTTGGGCAGTGAATGGGGGAAATACTGGCGCTGTAGAATCTGTGGGCTGCCAATTAGGATATGCCAAAGCTTCAGGGAGAACACTATGGGCTTTACGGGCCTGTCTTTGAAAAAGCGGTGGCTGCGGGCCACTACTCGTGCTAGCCACCGCACCAGCTTCAACTGCACTTATGGGACTCGCTACGTCACCAAGTCTTACTGCAGAGCTGGTTGTACTAGGTCCAGGGTGTACTAGGCCACTCGTGCTTCCCAGATCACGAGAAGTGTGAGCGGCACTAGTACTGGCACTCTGCTGCATGTGAGAAACATCCGGTTCTTGCATCTCAGCAACTCCAGAATGGGGTCGGGTACACCTGATCTTAGCAGGGACCCATCCGTCGTCAGAGCTATCTGTCAGGGAGCCGCTGCTGTCCTACAGGTTCATATACTGACCCTGATTCTGCCAGTGAGGCTTCCCCATCTGACATGGTCAGAATACTGTAGGCCTCTGCACTACTGTACCACCGTTTGGACATTTTATCAACTAAATTTACCGGTACAGTAGTGTGACTAGCAGGTAAAAAAGCACCTGGTTGTCAAGGACTATTTGGTCGCTACAAAAAAAAAAACTGCTATTGCTAGCAGAGATCAGGCCTGACTTGTGTTTTTTGGAAGTAAAAGTAATCTATTGATTACTGCACTTGCCTGGGTAGGGTGGGCTGGGAGGAGGGGCTAAACGCAAGTGCTGGCAGGAATCAGTGCTGATTGTGCAAACACCGGGTTTTGGGAACACTAAACTATGGGGACGCTAGTATAGTTCTGATCAGATCAAATATTGATCTGTTCAAACACTATACTAGTAATGGAGGTGTGTGTGTGTATGTGTGTGTGTATGTGCGTTAGTGTACTTGACTCTAACTGACGCTAAATAACGGTGGTGTGGTGGGACCCTGACGCTAACTAGCCTAAGTAGCATCACCCGTGGCACTAATACAGTGATTGGTAATCACTGTATATAGTGAACACTGTGACAGGGCAGTGAAGGGGTTAACTGGGGAGATCAAGGGGTTAAACCTTTATAGGGGATAGATGGCGGGTGGCCTAAACCTATTTGGGCCTAGTGCAAACGCAAACTGGGGTCACAAGTGACACTAATACAGTGATCAGTAGTTAGCTGATATACTGTATATATTAGTGCACTGTGTGATATGGAGTGAAGGGGTTAACTGGGGGAGATCAAGGGGTTAAAAGTTTATTAGTGGATAGATGGCTGGTGGCCTAAACCTATTTGGGCCAGCGCAAGCGCAAACTGGAGTCACAAGTGACACTAATACAGTGATTAGTAGTTATCTGAAATACTGTATATATTAGTGCACTGTGTGATAGGGAGTGAAGGGGTTAACTGGGGGGAGATCAAGGGGTTAAAAGTTTATTAGGGGATAGATGGCGGGTGCCCTAACCCTATTTGGGCCTAGCGCAAGTGCAAATAAGGGTCACAAGTGACACTAAATACAGTGATCAGTATTTACCTATATACTGTATTTAGTGCACAGTGTGATAGGGAGGGAAAATTACATCACTTCCGCTGCCTGTGTTTACATTACACAGGCAGGGGACATGATGCCATTGGCTAGAACCGATAACCAGATCCAGACCAAAAATCATTGGTCTACATCTGGTGACTGATCGGTTCTCAGCCGAATCAGACTAGGATCGGCTCGCAGGGCGTGCGGAAGTGCGCCCTGCGAGCCCTTGATTACACCCGACGTAGGTCTACATCGCTGGACGTAGGAGAGCCACTTTGCCGCAGTACTCTCCATGTGAGCGGTCTGCAACTGGTTAATATACAGTGTCAAGAGCAATACAGTGTTACCATAGTAAAATTGTACTACTCTGGGGAGGTGATCAGTATTTTTTTTATTCTAAACACTATGATTGCTTTTTGCTGAATTAAATTTTACTCATTCAGTATTTACTATTGTGATTAGCTGTGATTGGTCACCCCTAGTCTCATGGTACAAATGGGCTGTGATTTCCCCCGTCTGTACCAGCTGATGACTGTGACCAATCACAGAGTTCATCACAATAGTACACAATGAAAGACATGTAACAAAGCCTTTCTTTGTGTACAACTGTCATGTGATCTGCTGTGATTGGCCACAGTGATCACATGATACTGACAGAATAAGAGGGAATTAGCCACTAAGTGCCTGAGGAAAGAGCATGCATGCTCCGAATGTGTGCCATGCCCCCCTGACGTCATTCCTAACTTCACACTTAAGCGGTCACTGAAGGGGTAGTGTGTAAGCTGCCTACCCAGCCGGGGATCGCAGGGATCCGCTGACACAGCCATGGCTTCCTGTCGGCTTGCCTCTAGACCTTCAGCAGGACTGTCTCCATGGACTGTCCTTTTCAACAAAAAGACTAAACGTTTTGGATATTATAGCCCTCCAAGCTATTACTCATCCCCCGGTCTCTCATCCTCTAAGCCCCGTGCGCCACTTTGTTTCATTTGTTTTTACATGATATCAGCAGTGGTCCAGCAGCGGTCAGATCACAGTGATCTGTCAGTGACAGAGGGCGTGGGAGCGTGGGGAGCCAGTGAGGCGCGATTCTGAGGGGACTTCATATGACATCCTCCTAGAACAACAGTGCTCCTACCCGGTCATCATTTTACAATAGTCATGTCATCCAGGGATACAGATCCTAGGAATGATGCTAGCTGAACAAAGTGGCAACTGGCCAACATTTCCAATCATGTTGCTCACTTGCCTTGAATGATAGCTCCTAAGCCCAGCCATTGAATGTAAATAAAGAGGCTGGATCTACAGATAACATCATTGACCTAATATAGGCATGACCTTATTTTTTGAACCATGATGCACTTCATTACCTTTGAACTATGGCCAGTAGGCTTAGAAGGTCCAATAAGAGGGCTTTTGGATAAGTAAATTTCTAGGCTTAGGGCAAGATATGTCAAATAGATATGAACTGAACTATACTGCCCTGAGCTCAGTTCGAGCAGGGTTCAATGAACTTCAAAGAAGTCCAGATGCTGAATCCAAACCCCATTGAAATACATTTGAGCCAAATCTATTATATTAAAAATTTCAATTTTCTGGGCTAATAAGCAATGAGGTGTCACAAAATAGCATGAGGAGGGATGGGCACTGCTTTGGGGAACATGTAGTATTGCAAAAAGATGTAATAAAAAAATAATTTTGGCCAAGAGAATTTATTTTTTAAATGCTAACAGTGAAACACTAAATAATGTGCCTGTGGCATGTCCTTATCCTGCCTGTGAAGCAGTGCATCTGTGCATTGTACAGAAAGAGTTGCAGCAGCACTGACATTTACAAAGGGAAAAAAGAGTATCTTATAGATATTGAGGGGCCCAAACCACACACAAACCTGTGTGCTTTTTTTTTTTTTTTTAAGAAGCTGCCTATTTAAACTGTATCATTTTTTCTTTGTAAATGTCTTTTTTTGCTATAGCACATCCTACAGCAAGAATGAAAAAAATAAATAAATAAATAATAATAATATGTAGAGTCCCCCCCCCCCCCCAAATTACATACAACTCTGGAGTCCGGTATGGATTTTAACAGGGTACCTCACCTGCTGACTCACCAAAAAAAAAAAAACTCAAAGACCCTGCGCACACGACCTATCCTGGTGGTGCACATAGCTGAATGACAGCAACCTGTACTGCCATCAGCTATATAACTGGAAGAGGTGGGTGTAATGGTGACATTATTGACTAGCTATGGCCAACAGTTTTACATTATTTAGAGCCTATTTCTTTCCTCTGGACTGGGAAAGGTGAGAAAAATGCAGGAGTCCTTTCCCTGTGGAAAACAAGCATGCATCGGCCTTTAAGTTTTCTAGGTCTTACTGTCCAGTGAGTGTGCACCCAGATCACTTGGTGACTTGGTGGCGGTTGGTGTCCAGCATACACCTAAAGACTTTTGTGCATGGATCTTTTTCTCATGTCTTAAAGAGCAAATTCACAGCATTTTGGATATGAGTTTAGTAATATTATGGACGATATGGCCTCTTTTTTTTGTTTACAAAATATTTTATTGGAAAGTCATACAGGAATAACAAAAAGATCAATACAACAGTATAGAGATCAATTTAGTAACAGTACAATATACAAAAGCAAATTTGCATATATTATACAGAGAACAAAGGACATTAGGTAGTCATGTAGGTGAATAAAGACATGTCAAGTATGTTAGATTATCTCCGTTCACAGTGTTAACCATCAAAGTGGTGAAAAATAAAATATGGAAGTAGCTAACAGTTAAATTTATCCCATACATCCCATTTAGTGTGGAAAACTGACATACTTCCCTGAATTGAATGCAGCACCTTTTCTGACATTTTGATGTTTTCCATTCTGGAGACTACCTGTTTCCAGGAAATCAGATCGGACCTCCAGTTGGAAGCCACCATCCATTGAACAGAAGACAAAAGGGTGTAGAATAATTTGGTTTTTTGGGATGGGACTCCCCTGATGTTGGTATACAGAATGCACATGCTTGGCGTGAGGGAAATAACAGAATCGGCTATGATTGATAACAGTCGACTCACATTTTTCCAGATAGGCTGGAGATGGTTACACCCCCAAAATATGTGCATAAGAGTGCCCTCCTCGGTACATCCTCTAAAACACCTAGAAGAGACTGAATCATAATATGAATGAAGCAGAGAAGGAGTAAGATACCACCTGGTAATCAGTTTGATTGGTGAGTCTCTGCTTGTAGATGATCTGGTACCTGCTCTCATATTTTTTATCATACATCTCCAGTCCAAAATGGAGAAGGAGGTATTCAATTCTTCCTCCCATCTAAGCATGTACTTGTGCTTCTCCGGTAGAGAAGAATTATTGATATGGTTATACAACAGGGAGATTAGGCCCTTACCTCTAGGGAATGAGCAACATATGCTTCCAAAAGGGGTGAAGGGAGGGAGTAAAGTTAAGGAATGGTTTGAGTTGAAGAAATCTCTAATGACCTCATAGTGGGCACGTTCGGATTCTGGTAATTTATGTTTCGCTAGGATTTGGTCAAAAGAATAGAATACATTTCCCGTAGAAAGAGCCTTTAGGGAGACTAGATCTTTCCGAATCCATGGTCCAAAAAGATCCCTGTCTATGGGGAAAGACAGTGAGTCAACCTCTGACATAAAGGTTGCCATTGGGGAAATATGTGAGAGCATGGAGCATGTATCTTTATATTTATGCCATAATTGAAGGAGGAGGTTATGCACGAGTTTATTAGATTGAAGGTGTTTTTTTAAGTATATTATGTGTTGACCAGAGGCAAGCTGGCAAAGAATATGGCGCAATAGAGGACCTCTCAAATGAAAGCCAGGGTATATCATTCCCATCATAGTGCCAATGTGCAATCTGTATATACTTTGTTGCCAGGTAGTAGGACCACAAGTCAGGAAGACCCAACCCCCCCAGTTCTTGTGTTGCATGCGAAACCTGTTTACCAAGCCTAGGTTTTCTTCCGTTCCACACAAACCTAGACAACTCCCTCTGGAATCTCAAAATGTGCGATTTAGGTACCAACACCGGGAGTGCTCTAAAAAAAAAAAGGATTTTCGGAAGGATCACCATCTTCACCGCCGCCACTCTGCCCAGTAGCGAGATATGGTGAGAGGACCAAAATTGAAGCAGAGCTCCTAGTTTCTTAAACATAGGGGGAATATTAGTAATGTATAGGGATTCAAAGTGGGGGGTAATTAATACGCCCAAGTATTTAAAGGATCCAGAACACCACGAGAAAGAAAAACTCTCTCTAATGGATGTCTGCATCCAGGGAGGCATGTGCAGTGGCATTAGAGAGCATTTAGAGATGTTGACACCCAAACCAGAGAATTCTTGATATTCAGCTAATTCAATTAGAACATGTGTTAGAGAGATGTGTGGGTCTGACAGATATAAAAGAACATCATCCGCATACAAACTAAGTTTATACTCATTATTTTCTTTATTATAACCTTTAATCTTTTGATTCCTTCTAATTGCGCATGCCAAGGGCTCAATGGCAAGAGCAAATAACAGGGGGGAGAGGGGGCACCCCTGCCGTGTGTCCCTGTTAATAGAAAAAAAGTCAGAATTACATCCCGGGATGCGGACTCTTGTTTGGGGAGAATCATACAAAGCCTTGAAACCGTGAACAAAATTTTTTCCCAATCCATATTTTGGCATGAGGTTTTCCATATATTCCCAGCTGACATTATCAAAGGCTTTGTGAATATCCAAACTGACCATGCAGGTCAGTGATTTTTTTCGGTTCGCATCTTGTATAATGTTGGCCGTGAGCCTTATATTATCTGTCAGTTGCCTTCCCGGTATGAAACCAGTTTGGTCTGGTGCAATCAATTTAGTTATGTGTTCTGCCAGCCGGTTGGCCAGGAGTCTACCAAACAGTTTGAGATCATTATTCATGACCGATATGGGTCGGAAGTTCTGTGGCAGTGTATGATCCTTTTCTGGTTTTGGGATAAGGGACATGTTCGCTAGAAGCATCTCATTTGGAAAGCTACCACCCTGAAGGACATCATTAAAAAGTTTAGTTAGTCTGGGGATGAGAGATTGGGCAAAGGTTTTATAATAAGTGGCTGAAAAGCCATCTGGGCCTGGGGCAGTTGAGGATTTAAGGGATTTGATGATATGTGATATCTCCTCCTCTGAACAAGGGGCGTCAATATTTTCCCTGTCTGTCTGAGAGAGGGCTGGGAGATGTAGTTTGTTGATCCAGGGATCAAATTTATTTGCTGGGAATGATGAAGGATTGGATAAAAGGTCTTTGTAAAATTTGGTGAAGACATCAAGTACCTGTTTGGGATGAGAAACTACTTTGCCGTCTGATCTCCTTAGTTTGTAAACATGAGTAGACCTAACTTTCTGGGCTAGTTTTCTGGCGAACATGGATGAGGGAGAATTGCTATGTAAAATGAATCTGGCCTTGGACCATCTAAGAGATTTCTCTGTGTCATTGGTTAGAATCATATTTAAAGCTTGTCGTTTGGAGTCAATTTGATCTCTTAGAGCCTGGGAAGGGGATTGATTGAATTGCAAGTACAAGCGGTCTAGGTCCTTTGTCAGTTGCGTAATGTCTGCTAATCTAGCTTTGTTACGGGCAGAAGCCAGGGCGATGATTCTACCTCTAATAACCGCCTTATGGGCGGTCCAAATAGTGGATATCGGAGTCTCACCATTCTCATTAAGAGAAAAGTAGTCTTCCAAGGAGGAGGATATCTGGGTAATGAAGGTGGGGTCATTCAGCAATGAGTCATTTAATCTCCAATTATAAGTAGAGTCCATAAGGCCAATACACTTTGATTCGAAGGAGACTATTTGGTGGTTAGACCATGGGCATGGGTGGATTCGGGCATCAGAAGAGCTTGCCAGAATAACTGGAGTGCAGAAAATGTAATCAAGCCTTGCTGAGCTGTCATGAGGGTGCGAGTAAAAAGTGTAAGATTTGATTCCAACATTGTGCGCCCTCCATGCATCCACTAACTGTAGGTCGCTCAGCGAGCGTGTCAGAAATTTAGGGAATGTTTTAGAGGATGGTAAAATTTTACTCCTGTCCAATGACGGGTGTGCCACTAAATTAAAATCCCCTCCAACTATCATGTGAGGAGATTCAAATTTCGCTAGGGTATCTAAAAATGACTTAAAAAAAGCCGAAGGGGAGTTATTTGGAGCATAAATTGAGGCTATGGTGACCTTTTTCCCATTCAAATTACCCCTCAGGATAAGGAATCTACTCTCTGGGTCGCAAAATGAGGAGGTGATGTCAAACATTATGTTGTTGCGAATAAAGATGGCAACCCCCCTAGTTTTGTTGCTATAAGTAGAGCATCTGAACTGTTGATATGTTTTATGAAAATATTTTGGGCTATTGGTTTCAGCAAAGTGTGTCCCCTGCAGGAGAATGATATCCGCTCCCAACCGTTTGTAGTGTCTGAAGGCCTTGTGTCTCTTATTAGGGGACTTAAATCCCTGTACATTATGCAATATCACTTTAAGACCCATAATGAACACCTGAGAAATCGCCTAGTGCTTGATATTGGTTGGCATGTTGTGACAAGAAAAACCAGAACTGAAGTCTATTAACAGCTGGAGATTCATTTGACTGCAACAATATACCTGTACTTGGTGGAAGGTTTAAAGCACTGTCACCCCGCCCAGAAGAACCCTCAAACAAAGAGGGCCACACTGAGCTGAGCAACACCACATGAGTAAACACATTGACCAAATCATTAGACTTTCCTTTTTTAGTGCAAAACAGCTTAAGCAGCATAAAAATGTAAAAAACTTGTGAAAAAACAAAAGACACACATTTAAGAAATGAAATTGGGGGATGGGTAAGAAAAAAAATACCCATCCATAAAATCTAGTAACCATGGACTGTTACGTCCAATTTCTGCCAATGGGGATCCACAGCCAGACCGTCCAGTCGCACAGAACTCACTGCGCATGCGGATGAGGTCGGGTGGGGGTCAACACAGGCAGATTTGTGGGGACAAACCAGCGAAAGGGGAGAGAGAGAGTTATAATAAGGGCATAACATATATCATACCATACAACCAAGAGAACCATTGCCCACATCATCTTGCACACCAGTCAAAAATATTAATATAGGGCATGTCTTCCTCAAAAAATATTTCGATCATTCCAAAAACTGGAAACATGTAGTGCCAAATTGTTCCAACAGATTTAGATCAAACAGATGGATCCCTGAAAGGGTTGTGACTCCGGTGACTGTCTCTTCTGGAGGCAGGGGTAGACCAAATAGGTGAGGACCTGGGAGTAATGTGCTGGTGTGACACAGGCTCAGCCGTGATGTGGCCCAATTTAATGAGAAGCTCTTTTCCCTCTGCAAGATTAAAGACCATATAGGTCGTGCCATTGTGTGGGACTGATAATTTAAAGGGAAACCCCCATCTATAGCGGATCCTGGCGGCCTGCAGGACAGAAGTGACCTCTTTCATTCTGCGTCTTTTATCCAAGGTGGCTTGGGAAATGTCCGGGTATATCTGGATCCTTGTGCCCTCGTAGATAATATTAGGGGTATTCCTAGAGGCTCGGAGGATATCTTCCTTAATGAGAAAGTCCTTAAGGCACAGGACAACGTCCCTCGGTGGCTTATCTGGGGGGGGGGGGGGGGTTTGGGCGCAAAGCTCTGTGGATCCTATCACATGTAAATGCTGAGGCTGGTCTGTCTGGTAGAAGGTCCCCAGACAGTTTGAGCACTGCAGGAATTAAATCTGCTATGGTTTCAGGGAGACCTCTGAGGCGCAGATTATTTCTGCAATTTCGGTTATCTAGATCTTGACGATATGGCCTCTTAATGTGAGATGCATATGATGATATTTAAGTGGTCTTTATTATGGTGCCACAATTTATATTGGATTCCATTAACCTGCCTGTAAAGAGTTGCACAATGTATAAAACCTACTAGAGCAAAACTGACATTTACAAAAAAGAAAATGCTGTTTAACGGCTTCCATACCGAATTCCGGCATTCCTCTCCTACAGGTAAAAATCAGCATTTGTTGCTAGAAAATTATTCAGAACCCCAACACATTATTTATATATATATATTATTTTTAGCAGAGACCCCAGGTAATAAAATGGTGGTCATTGCAATTTTTTATGTCACATGCTATTTGCACTATTATTTACACTTGTAAATGCGCTGTCCCTATTATATTTACTAATTTCCAACTATATTGTTGTTTCCACAAGCAGCTCATACACATTGTTATTTATTGACGTAATTAATTTTATCACATGAGCACTCATCATAAATTGATCATATTTTTATCCTTTGTGCATCTGCTTAAAGCGGAGTTCCAGCCATTCACTCACCTGTCCAACGGTCCAGCAATGCGGCCGCCCGAAGCCTCGATCCTCTCCCTCGGCGCCGGCATCACTGCTGTGGGCACCCGGCTGTGATAGTTTACGGCTTCACAGCCGGGTACCCACTGCACATGCGCGAGTCGCGCTGCGCGTCTTGATTGGCCGGCAATCTTCTGGGACCTCTGACGTGTCCCAGAAGATTGCAGGGAGGGAGGGGGAGCGGCGCTCTGAGCGGAAGTGGGAGCGGGTACCTGTCAAAACTAGGTACCCGCTCCCCCCCAAAAAAAATGACAGGCCAAATGTGGCATGTCAGGGGGTCAGGACTCCCTAAAGCGGAAGTTCCACCTTTGGGTGGAACTCCGCTTTAAGTGTTTATACACTTATTTTTATATTACATGCTATTTGCACAGCAATTTTTTCAAACGCAATTTTTTGGGGAAAAAAAACACTTTCATAAATTTAAAAAAAACCCAGTAAAGTTAGCCACATTTTTGTGTATAATGTAAAAGATGATGTTAGGCCAAGTGAATAAATACCTAACATGTCATGCTTTAACCGCTTCCATACAGAGCAGTTAGACCCCATTCCTGCCCAGACCAATTTTCAGCTTTCAGCACTCTCACACTTTGAATGACAATTGCTCAGTCATGCTACACTGTAACCAAACAAAATTTTTATCATTTTTTTCACACAAATTGATCACAACTGGGGTTTTTTTTTTTCGTGATATAAGCAAAAAAAGAGCAAAAATTTTTCAAAAAAAACACTTTTTTTTAGTTTCTATTATAAAATTTTGCAAAAAATGTATTTTTCTTCATACATTTGGGCCAAAATTTATACTGCTACATATCGCTGGTAAAATTAACCCAAATTAGTGTATATTATTTAGTCTGTGTGAAAGTTATTGAGTCTAGAAGCTATGGTACCAATTACTGAAAATTGATGGCCTATCTCCATTCTTGAGGCCCTGAAATGTCAGGACAGTACAAATACCCCCCAAATGACCCCTTTTTGTAAAGTAGACAGTCCAAGGTATTTAGTAAGAGGCATGGTGAGTTTTTTAAGTTATAATTTTTTCCCACAATTCTTGGGAAAATGAAGAAAAAATGTTTTTTCTTTTTTTTCCCAAAACGTTGTCAATTTATAAGCTATTTCTAACACATAGCATGTACACAGAAAAAATGACACCCCAAAATTCATTCTGCTTCTCCTTCTGAGTATGGTGATACCACATGTGTGAGACTTTTACACAGCCTGGCCACAAAAAGAGACTCCACATCCAAGTAGCACCATAAGGCGTTTTAGGAGCATAAATACACATAAAACTTTCTTACTACCTATTACACTTTTCAAGGCCCTAGAGCACCAATACAATGGAAAAGTCCACAAAATGACCCCATTTTGGAAAGCAAACACTCCAACGTATATTCTATGAGGCATTATGGGTCTTTGAACATGTCATTTTTTTTCCACAAGTTTTTGGAAAATGTGGGGAAAAAATAAAAACTTTTTTTTTTTTTTTTTACACAAAGTTGTCAATTTATAGGATATTCCTAACACATAGCATGTACATAGCAAAAATGACACCCCAAAATACATTCTGCCACTCCTCCTGAGTATGGCAATACCACATGTGTGAGACTTTTTCACAGCCTAGCCATATAGAGGGGCCCAACATCCAAGGAGCATCATCATGCATCCTAGCCACTTGCCTAGGCCTATTTTTGACATTTGGTGTTTACAAGCTAAAATCAGTTGTTTTTGCTAGAAAACTACTTAGAACCCCTAAACATTATATATTTTTTTTAGCAGAGACCCTAGAGAATAAAATGGAGATTATTGCAATATTTTTTATCACACCGTATTTGCGCAGCGGTCTTCCAAACGCAATTTTTTGGGAAAAAATTCACTTTTTTGAATTAAAAAATAAGAAACCAGTAAAGTTAGCCCAATTGTTTTCCATAATGTGAAAGATAATGTTACGCCGAGTAAATAGATACCCAACATGTCATGCTTCAAAATTGCGCACGCTCACAGAATGGTGACAAACTTTGGTACTTAAAAATCCCCATAGGCGACACTTTAAAAATTTCTACAGGTTGCTATCTTAGAGTTACAGAAGAGGTCTAGGGCTCAAATTATTGCTCTTGCTCTAACAATCGCAACGATACCTCACATGTGTAGTTTGAACACTGTTTACATATGTGGGCGGGGTTTCCGTATGCGTTCGCTTCTGTGCGCAAGCTCACGGGGACAGGGTTTAATTTTTTAATTTTTTTTTACTATTTATTTTATTTATTATTTTTTATTTTTACACTGTTTTTTAAAAAAAAAAATTGATCATTTTTATTTCTATTACAAGAAATGTAAACATTACTTGTAATAGAAAAAGGCACGACAGGACCTCTTTTTTGTGAGATCTGGGGTCAAAAAGTCCTCAGATCTCACAAGTACACTAAAAGATAGAAAAAAAAAATAAAAAAAAAAAATTAAATAAAATGAAAAAAAAAGGACCTTTAAACTGGTTGCTAGGCAACGACGTTTGCCGTAGCTCCGGTCCTCCAAGACCATAGAGTCGAGTGAGGGCAAGCTTGCCCTCACTCGACATCCTGTCTGTGAGGATCCGGGACCGGATCATTTTCCCCGCTGCCGGCGGGTCCGGTAAGCGGGGAAAAGGACCAGAATGTGGCGGGAGGGGGGGGGACACCTCTTCCGCCACCCTGGAAGGGTGATCCCGCGGCGAATCCGCCGCTGGGACCACCCTTATCGGAAAGCCAACCATCCACCGTTTAAAAAAATACCAGGGTTATGGCAGCTATCTGCTGCCATAACACCGGTATTTAGGTTTAAACGGAGGACGTATATAAACCTTTTTGGACTTAGACATGGTGGCTGTATGAAGGGTGACAGGTACTCGGGTACTTTGCTGGGCAGGTGACAGGTACTCTGGTACTGATGAGCAAGTGGCAGGTACTCGAGTACTCCGATAGGCAGGTGACAGGTACTCGGGTACTCTTATGGGCAGGTGACAGGCAGGTGATAGGTACTGATGAGTAGTACTGATACTGATAGGTGATACTGTACTGATGGGTACGGATGATCAGTACTGATACTGATAAGTGATAGGTATTGATGGGTACTGATGAGTACTGATGAGTAGTGATGGGTACTGATGAGCAGGTGGCAAGTACTCGGGTACTTCAGGTGTCAGGTACTCTGATGAGCAGGTGGAAGGTACTTGGGTACTCTGATGGGTAGGTGACAGGTACTCGGGGTACTCTGATGGGTAGGTGACAGGTACTCGGGTACTCTGATGGGTAGGTGACAGGTACTCGGGTACTCTGATGATGGGTACTCGGGTACTCCGGTGACGGGTACTCAAAGTACCAGAGTACCTTTCATCAGAGTACCCAAGTACCTGTCATCAGAGTACCCGAGTACCTGTCATCAGAGTACCCCGAGTACCTGTCATCAGAGTACCCGAGTACCTGTCATCAGAGTACCCGAGTACCCGTCATCAGAGTACCCGAGTACCCGTCATCAGAGTACCCGAGTACCTGTCATCAGAGTACCCGAGCACCTGTCATCAGAGTACCCGAGTACCTATCATCAGAGTACCCGAGTACCTGTCATCAGAGTACCCGAGTACCTGTCATCAGAGTACCTGAGTACCTGTCATCAGGGTACCCGAGTACCCATCATCAGAGTACCCGAGTACCTGTCACCAGCCCATCAGAGTACCTGTCATCAGCTCATCAGAGTACCCGAGTACCTGTCATCAGAGTACCTGATGGGCTGGTGACAGGTACTCGGGTACTTTGATGGGCTAGTGACAGGTGCTTTTTATTGGGGGGGGCAATCAGTGTGGTTGGGGTGCACTGTACTTGGTAACTAGCTGTTACCACAATCTCCTCCTCACACAGGATCAGTGTGTGAGGAGGAGAACACGGTGACAGCTAGTTACCGTGTTCTCTGATGACATTTGTGACCGGCTGTGATTGGACACAGCCGGTAACGTGGTAAAGAGCCAATTTCATTGGCTCTTTACCTAGATCGGGGATGGGCTCTGTCCGAGGGATGAGCCTCGTCCCCGGGGGGCGCGCATTAAGGAAGGAACGAGGGGCTCACGCTGGAGCCGCTCATGTGATCGGCTGTGATTGACACAGGCGATCACGTGGTAAACAGACAATTTCATTGGCTGTTTACCTTGATCGGGGTTGGGCTCAGCCCGAGGGACGAGCCTCACCCCCGATCGCCGCGCTGCGCGCGCAGTAGCGGGGAGATCCGGGCGCCGTCATATGACGTCCGCCCGGATCGAGAAAGGATTTCTGCCGACGTCATTTGACAATGTAGCGGTATGGAAGGGGTTAAAATTGTGCACACTTATGGAATGGCACCAAACTTCGGTACTTAAAAATCTCCATAGGCTACACTTTAAATTTATTTACAGGTTACCAGTTTAGAGTTACAGAGGAAGTCTTGTGCTAGAATTATTGCTCTCGCTCCAACGTTCGGGGTGATACCTCACATGTGTGATTTGAACTTACATATGCGGACGTGACCTATATATGCGTTCACTTCTGCATGTGAGCATGAGGGGACAGGAGCAGTTTAATTTTTTTTTTGTTTATTTTATTACATTTATTTTTATTTTTACACTTTCTCTCATTTTTTTAATCACTTTTATTCATATTATAAGCAATGTAAACATCCCTTGTAGTAGGAATAGGGCATGACAGGTCCTCTATATGGGGAGATCTGGGGTCTCCACATCTCTATTCTAGGCTAGAAAGCCTAAGATAAAAAAAAAAAAAAAAAAAAAAAAAAAAACGTTCTCAGGCTTTCCAGCTGAACACATAACGTTGCATACCGGCATCGGAGAGTCATACAGATGACTAGAGACCATCTGATCGTCGGTCAGCTCTATGGTAAACTTCCACCACCTACGGATTGACGGATTCCTTTTCCGGCTCGTCTGTGCGATTGGTGAGCCAGAAAAAGAATCCGTCGATCCGTCTGTGGTGGTAGAAGCACCTGACGGTGGTGGGAGGGGTGGACATCTCCTCCCCCGCCTGTAAAAACAAACAAGCGGCTGAACTGCCATGATAATTGTTTTTACTGCGTAGGGAATCGCCAGCTGAAAAAATACCTGAATGATCCCTGCAGCTGCACCCATCATTCAGATATCTCCACTGAAAGCCCGAACATCATATGACGTTCAGCGGTATGGAAGTGGTTAACCCTCCTAGCGGTATTCCCGAGCGTGACTAAATTTTAGAGCCAAAAACGGTAACCCCGAGCCACACTCGGGGTACCGCTAGGAAGATCGCTGGATCCTGGTAGAGGTTTTACTTACCTTGTCACCTGGATCCAGCGATGTATCTCGGCGGTGAGCGGCGGAGGAGCTTCCTCCCGATCATCTGTGAGCCCCGCCTTCCGTCTCCTGCAACGTGACGTCCACAGGGGGGTGGAACCGGCAGCAAATTCAAAAAAATATATGCACAAACACACTGATACACTGCAATCCTATTGGATTACATTGCCAAAATAAAATAAATTGACCTTTGATTGCCCCCCAGTGCTTTCTCCATTGCACTTCCTGCATTTTTCCTGTACCTTGTGTCTGGACACTGCAGAGCGACCATGTCGCAAACCTCAAAAGCGGTATATGACCTGCTGGGCGAGAGCGACAGCGATACTGAATCGCTTGCAGAGTGGAGTGACAGCGATTTGTGGGGAAGTTCGTCATCTGACGCAGAAAGTGATTTCAGTGATGATGCTGTGACTGTGCCGAGCGATGTGCGGACTTGGTGCGTGATCGACTGCGGTACGGAGCACGTAGCGCCCCCAAGGTTCCCGTTTACCGGAGCACCTGGTATCAAAGTGGATGTTGAGGAGGACAACCCCTTGGAATACCTGCAACTTTTTTTGACCGATGAGGTTATCGAAAAAATTGTTGTGGAGACCAATCCTTACCAGGAGCAACAAGCCGCAGCGCATCAGCGGTTTTCAAGGAGCAGGATGTGGGAACCCGTGACCAGAGCGGACATCTGGAAATTTCTGAGCCTAATTATTCTCCAGGGAGTGGTGGGGAAACCCCTGCAGAAGTGGTATTGGACCACCAACAAATTATTGGCCACTCCTTTTTTTGGCACAGTTATGTCGGAGTACAAATTTTCGCTCATTATGAAGTATTTGAACTTTACCAATAATGACAAATTTGATGAGACTTCTCATCCAGCTCCGAAGCTCAAAAAGATCTGGCACATTTACCAACTAATTTTGAAAAATTTCCAGGAGTCCTATGTCCCAGAAAGAGACATTTGTATAAACAAAAGTCTAATGGCCTATAAAGGGAGACTCAGCTGGATACAATATATTGCGTCCAAGTGAGCACGCTTTGGAATAAAATCATTTATGCTGTGTGAATCCAGCTCTGGATATATTAGGAATTCGGTCCTATACACCGGGAGAGGAACCAAGTTCAACGAAAGGTTCAGCAGCTATGGAATGGCAACCGGTTCAGTTCTGACGCTGATTGAGCCTCTGCTGAATCAGGGGTACTGTGTCACCACAGAAAATTTCTATACATCCCCAGAACTGTTTGAGTTCCTCCTACAACACAAGACAGATGCGTATGGGACCGTCAGAGCTAACCGGCGTGACATGCCCCCCAGCTTTGCCAACAAAAAGCTGAAGCCCGGAGAATTAGTTGCCTGGCAGAAAGGAAAAATGTTGGCACTGAGATGGCGTGACAAAAAAGATGTCTGCCTGATGAGTACCATCCACAACACCGCTACTGTCATGGTACATACAGAAGGGGGAAAAGATGTTCTGAAACTGCAACTGGTTCTGGATTATAACAACACCATGGGAGTTGTGGACAGAGCTGACCAGGCCATGACTTTCTATCCGGCAATGCGGAAACAACAGAAAAAATATTATAAAAAAATATTCAGGCACCTCCTGGAACAATGTTTGCGGAATGCATTCATTCTCCTAAAAAAGAAGAGTGACAGGCCTGTGGTTCATGCAGACTTTGTGTGGAAAATTGCAGAGCTCATATTTCTCAGCCACCAAACACCAACAGTAAGTAGATCCGGACGCCGTGCTGCTGGTGTTGTGAACCCCGAACGCCTGACCGGTTGTCATTTTATGGACCACATTCCACCGACGGAGAAGAAGTCTGCACCCACAAGGATGTGTGTGGTTTGCTGTTCCAAGCGCGATGACAACGGACGGAAAATCAGAAAAGAAACGCGGTACTACTGTCCAGACTGTGACGTTGGACTTTGCGCTGTACCCTGTTTCAAAATTTTCCACACCTGGGACATTTATTGAAGCAATATGACCACTAATATTGCATCCTTTTTGGGGAAAAAAAAAAATATTGCATCCTTGTTTGACCAAAAAAAAAAAATGTCAGTGTTTTGATTACGTTATTTACTATAATTTATTGAATAAAAAGTGTTATTTTTTGGAAAAAAAAGTGTTATTATTATATTATTATTTTATAGTTATTTATTATATTATAATTTAGGATTTTGTATTTCAAACTTTATCATACCTGGGATGTTATAAAGTAGAACACACAGTAAAAAGAAATCATATATAAATAGTTGGTTTGGGCTGCTCATTCTTAACCTCCCCCCGTCCGCGCTACAGCCTATATACGGCTGCAGCGCGGACTCGAATTTTCGGGAGGCCGTTTTTAAACGGCCTCCCAGTGACACGCCCCCAGCGCGCTCCCGCGAGCGCGCTGCGGGGAAAATCTGTGTCGGGCGTGTCCCTTGGACACGGCCGATCACAGATCGTGGTGAATGGCCAATCACAGCGGCCATTCACCACGTGATCTGGCCGTCCAATGAGCGATGATCTCATATGTAAACATATGAGATCATCTCTCATCGCCGGCGCTCCTTCCTCACACGGAGCCTGCAGTGTGAGGAAGGAGGGGGAGCCGACAGCCGCTGGGGACACAGCAATGTAATCAGGGCACTGATCACCAGTGCCCTGATTACTGCAAGGTAAAAACACACACACAGTGCCCCCCCCATCAGTGCCCACAGTGCCCGCCATCAGTGCCCCCCATCAATGCCCACAATCAGTGCCCATAGTGCTGCTAGTCAGTGCCCATCAGTGCCTGCTCATCTAGGCACTGATGAGCACTGACTGGCAGCACTATGGGCACTGAGTGTGGGCACTGATGGTGCTGCCCATCAGTGCCGCTCATCAGTGCCACCCGTCAGTGTCCAGTGCCATCCGCCAGTGCCCATCAGTGCCGCCTATCAGTGCCCATCAGTGCCGCCTCTCAGTGCCCAGCAGTGCCACCTGTCAGTGCCCAGCAGTGCCACCTCTCAGTGCCCAGCAGTGCCGCCTCTCAGTGCCCAGCAGTGCCGCCTCTCAGTGCCCAGCAGTGCCGCCTATCAGTGCCCAGCAGTGCCACCTATCAGTGCTCATCAGTGCCGCCTCTCAGTGCTGCCTCTCAGTGCCGCCTCTCAGTGCTCATCAGTGCGGCATATTAGTACCTCCTCATCAGTGCCCATAAGTGCCACCTCATCAGTGCCCATAAGTGCCACCTCATCAGTGCCCATCAGTGCAGCCTATCAGTGCCCATCAGTGCCGCCTCATCAGCGCACATCAGTGAAGGAGAAAAATTTATTTTCAAAATTTACTCGCAGAAAATAAGAAAAACTTTTTTTTTTTTTCAAAATTTTTTGTCTTTATTTTTTTTTTTTGTAAAAAATAAAAAACCCAGAGATGATTACATACCACCAAAAGAAAGCTCTATTTGTGTGAAAAAAATGATAAAAATTTCATATGGGTACAGTGTAGCATGACCGCGCAATTGTCATTCAAAGTGTGACAGCGCTGAAAGCTGAAAATTGGCCTGGATGGGAAGGGTGTTTAAGTGCACAGAAGGCAAGTGGTTAAGAATTACATGCAAAATAATGGTACCGCTTTCAGCACCTAAAATCCGAAAGAATCATACCGCCAGGGAGGTTAAATTGCAGGTAAATTACAGATCTCAGCTTCATCATTCTGTTTGTATACTAATAGGCCGAGATTTCCTTGACTTCTACAGTATACTAGATTTATATCCCAGATGAAGGTCTAGTATAGATGTGAAAGGAGTTCAAAGGTCCGAAGGTTTTTTATCTAAATGCATGCTGTTCAAACACTCAGTTGTTTAAGTCAAAACACTCCAGCTGATGGTTTTGTGGCTATGGTTTATTTTAAATGACATAGGTTGTTCTTATTATAGTAACCCATAAACTAAATAAATTCTGAAATTTCACAGCAGTCTTGGATAACCCCCCTTATGTATAACACACACATCTATTATTTCAGTTGCTTTGTGAGTACATGTCATGGAATCAGTCAACTCTTGCTTAACTACAAATTTCGGTGTCCACCCAGAGGAGAATGACTAGCTTTTTTTTGTTTTCAGCTTGTTTGAGTCTCTGCTAGCATGTGGGTTAAACCTTATCCCTTCTTTAAGGAAAAGAAAGGGAATCAAAGTGCAGAACATGTGCTACTATCAGCATGGGGTTATAATTGCTGTAGTTCCCAACACCAGCATCAAAAAAAATATGGCCACCTTTTCATCATGAGGCAATTTTTACCCATCTATGGCCAACCTTACATGGCACTCTATAACATTTGCATATTACAAGTTTGCCCGCTGAGCAACACGGATCCGCCTACGGGGGAGGACCGTGTGAAAGAGCCCTTAGGCCCCTTTCACACAGCCGGACCGGTCAAATCCGCCTGTCAGTTTTTCAGGCGGATCTGAATGGATGCCCCGTGCATCTCTATGGGGTATCGGATGTCATGTCCGCTGGCATCCGATCCGGTCCGTCAAATCTGGACAGATGGAAACCCTATTTTCCATCCGTCCAGAGGATGGGATTGGATGAAAACGGACAGGCGGTCTGTTCCCATCCGATGCCCCCATAGAGAACAGCGGGGACCAGACAACTTTGTCTCTGCACACAGTGCCGAGACAGAGCTGCCATCCGCCTGCTTAGCGGGGGATCGGAGGATCGATCCCCCGCTGAGAAAAGCAGAGTCCGCAGATGGACTCCCATGTGTGAAAGGGGCCTTAATCTTAAAGGCTGCTTTTAAATAATAAGCACTACAGCAAACCATTATACTTTCACTGTATATGGTTATCTATTAGGAATTGATTCATACAGATTTGTATCATGAGTTCCTTAGCTTTAGTTAAAAAAAATAATTGGGGGTTATGTACACTATGTAGACTAAGCAGTGGTGCTAATTTAAAATCATTATATCCATATTGAACTTAGCAAGCCCTGGCCACAAACAACTATGTCAGGGAGTATATTTTTATGTGTTTTTACTCTCTGTGAATCCTCCAAGCATTCAAAGATAACAAATATATGTATAAAATGCAAATGAATAAATCATGACCGTGAGATTCATATGATAAAATTCCTAGTACACCTGACATTGTATCCAAAAGGGCTTGGCTATGTTAGATAAGGCTTAGTAAACTGACATCATGTCCATTTCATATTTTAATATCTGCATCAGCCTTGTTGCTATTGTTTTGTCAAAACTGAGTCATGCAATCAAGGAAGTAAATTGAAAGTGAAAAGTCAACGAGACTGGTTGAAGATTGTACATTGGTGTGACAAAGATAAAGATTCAGTGACCGAGTTTCTGAAGGCTTTGAAGCTGCTAAGAGAGCAGTTTTACACTAAAGCCCCAAAGCAAGTACTGTAAAATTCCATTTGAATTTTCTAGCTGGAAGCCCAAACACTGCCACATGCTGATACTGATAAATCCAAAGAGGCACAACCTTTGCAAAGCATTTTTATCAAGAGTAAAAGGATGCTGCCTCAGCAGCCCAAAAGCAAAAAAAAAAAAAAATATTTCATGTTGCATTATGCTTTCTCTTATACACACAATATGGTAATTTAATACCTTTTCCATATATTTGGTGTTCATCAAGGAAACACTTCACTCAAAATGCCAAAATGCATTGTCATTCACATAGACATTAAAGTATAGTACCAACAGCATAAACTAAAAAAAAAAATGTATGTATTATGAAAATATAGCTGCCCAAATATACAATGCAATATACAAAATGCCTTTTTACCACATTACATTTATTAATCATTGCACTTTTTTTTATATAGCACCAATGGGTTGTGTTGCAATTTAGCAGGTAAGTAACTATTCAAATATGTGATATAAGGTATACATGTAGCAAACAGACATGTGAGTATAAAAGGTATTACTTTATATTCACACTAAAGATTTTATAGTATTATAGATCTATTGTCATTTAAAATGACTTATTGACCTGAACCCATATAGAAATGCTTTAAGTTGGAAATATTACAAAAGTGTGTCTTGCTAGGACTGATGGAAAACTTTGTTTTGCTTTTGTCTAGTGATAATGCTTTACTGTGTTACTTTCTGACCTAGAAATATCTGTATGTGCTATATAGTAATTAAAGTCATTGTATAATATGTTATATTGATATCTCAAAATACTCTCACACTCACCCACTGTAAATCAAAAGGCTGCAGGAGCTAAAGTGTTAAACCACTTTCCAAAAATGCACAAATAAAATTTTACCGCACTTAACAAATCTGTGTATACATGCAAAACATATGTAGAATAGATACGAGGTGGTATCAAAAAGTTTAGAGGCTAGTTCTGTTAACAAAAAAGTATTTTATATTTATATTTATTTTAAGTATTTTATTTATCTACGTTTACACACTAGTGCCTTCAAAATAGTCCCCTTGCACAGCAATACAGCGCTACCAGCATTCCTGCCACTTCTGGAATGTGTCCTGGAAGTCTTCTTTTCTAAGCTTGTCCAGCACTTTCTGCGGTTCGGGCTGGATCTCTGCAATTGAGTGAAGTGAGATCATGTTGTTTCTGGCATGAAACCCACGTGTGAGGAGAGCTTGGTGAGAGGGTGCATTGCCATTTTGGAGCAACCAGTTTTTTTTTTTTTTTTTTTTTTTACGTTTGGTCTTTTTTCTAATTTGCTGTCCATGATGAAATGCAAATGTGGTAACACCCTGGTCATAATAGCACCAGTTGCACAGCTCCTGATGTACACAGGACAATGACTTTTGGCACACTGACTTATGAAGGTCAGTGCTCCCTGTGACTGTGTGTGCAGCCTTGTGCTGCCATCTGTTGGCGTGTTACTAAACAAGTCTCAAAACATTTTTAAACCACCTCGCAAAATAAATTAATATTTTCAGAAATCTCAACAAGTGAAAAGCTACTCAAACCATTTGCAATGTTTAGCCCCTTAATGCCAACAGTACGCATATATGCAGCACCACTGGATTGGGCTTTTTTCCGGGGGCCCACATATATGTATCTGTCAGTGAGGCGTGCTCCCAGCACAAAGATTGGGGTCTCACTGGGAGCCTCGGGTCTTGTACTAATGATCAAGGCCCGGAACTCCCGATTCCAGGTCGCCTGATCACTGTGATAGCACTTGATTGGTGATCACAGTGATCAATTACTAAAGCCCGCTCCTGTGTTTTTTTTCTCTCTGAATGGAGGAGAGGCATACATTGGGGTGATTTACTAAAGCTGAAGAGTGCAAAATATGGTGCAGCTGTTCATAGAAACCAATGAGCTTCCAGGTCTTCAAGGTCAAAGCCTAATTGAACAAGCTGAAGTTAGAGACTGATTGAACTGGATGGACCTGTGCCTTTTTTTAACCAGACTAACTATGTAACTATAATGTTTATCAATAGCATTCAATATATATTTACAGTGTGAACGCAGCTTAAATATTACAGACAGTAGGGATAGTCTATTGTAAGCATTTCAAGATTCATCTGCCCACTTTGTGTACATTCGGTTGGAGCTGAAGAAGTCAATTTGCAAATAAATGTATTGAGTTTCTCTGCACTCTGGACCCCTGATAAAGCTGATCAATGGCGAAATATGTAGTATGGAGCATGGAGATTTTTCAGTGAAACAGTGGGGAGAGCGTAGTCCAGCAGTGACAGCAGGAGATCTAGGATTCAATGCCTCAGTATTAGAAAGTGTGGGGAGCGGCTTTCCTTCACTTGACTTCACTTTGATGAGCCAGTTTTTATGTCTAAAATGTGAGTGGGTTTTTAATAAAGATACAATAGCTAGAGGAAGCACTATCTCCTTTTCTCTTTTGAGTATACCATCTGGGTTTATATCTTCTTGTATTATCACTTCATTAGTGGAAGAGAGTGTGTGGCCAATTACAGCTTTTCCCAGCTGTTTTAATGGGAACCTGCCATTTATACCTTTACCAATTTTAGGGTCCAACTTCTGAGGTGAGGGTGTGTCCATGAGGGATGGTGATGTTGTCATGGAACGTTTTTTCCCCTTTAATTGGGAGCATTACAGGAGTGCTAAATGGCTTTATGAACTTTGAAAGTGCACTTTGTTCATTTAATTGATTTCACATGTTTAAACATTGTACATGGTTTGAGTACCTTTTCACTTGTTGAGACTTCTGATAATATTATTGTATTTTAATAAATTATTGATTTGTTAAGCGTCGTATAATTTCATTTGTCCATTATACGTTATAACTCATGAATGTGCACATTAGGGCAGATCCAGAAGAGACATCTCTAATATGCTATTTAAACATTTCTGTATTACTGTGTAGAGATCATGTCCTATTTTTTTTTTCTTGAACCAAACAAACGTTTATTGAGTTAAGCACCGCATGTAAACATACAATAAAAAGTATTGTCAGACAGTTGCACAAGTACAATATCATATAGCCAAATACTTCAAACGTCACACTGGGCAAAGAGTAGGAGAAAAAAAGATGTAGAAAAAAAAAAAATTACAGCGAGGTACATGTCTTGTTGTATTCAGAACAGGACTACGTGCCCCAGCTAAGACATAATAGAGGCCACGGGCGCGGGCCCAGCAAACATCTGCTGCGTCAGGACAGAGGCATGGGGTACCCACCCGCCCCTAAGTCTCACAAGTGTCAGAGGCCTCCAGCCACCTATCCCAGATTTTGTTGTACTTCTTGGGGCAACCCCTATTAGCATACATGACTTTCTTGAAGGGGAGAGTGGCACCCACAGCTGCCTTCCAAGCGAAAGGGTAGGGGACGTAGGCCACATCCATTGCAGGGCTATCAATTTTCTAGCAGTGAACAAGGTCTCCCGGAGAAATTGAACCGTGTGTTTGTCTGCGTCAACCTCAGGAAATATCCCAAGGAGACAGTTTGGGGTCCAAGGTAGTCGGGCATCCCATGCGGTCGTGCAGGAATCGGACGACCTGCGTCCAAAATCCCTGCACAGGACCAAATCATGTGGCCGAAGGTGCCTGGGGAGTGAGAACACCTAGGGCATGCCGAGGAGCGGGAGGAGTCAAAGCGAGCCAGCCTCACAGGAGTGAGATACGATCTGTGGACAATATAAATTTGAGTGAGCCGATCCGACAATTTGGTAGAGACCAGAGTACAGGCCTCCAAGGCCTCATCCCACTCCTCGTCCTCCAGCTCCCCAACATCCCCCACCCAGGACCCCCTCACCCCATATGCCAGTGCAGTCACCTGTTTAGTGCCCAACATTTCATACAGTAAGGAGATGGGTTTGCGATGTTCCTGGCCCTTAATCACATCAAGTATGTCAACCGACGGTAAAACAGGGACCATGCAGGCGAACTGTCCTCTCAGGGCATGGGACAACTGCAAATAGTAAAAATGCATGGAGGCCGGGAGTTGGAATTCCTCCTGGAGCAGGCGAAAGGACTTAATAGACCCAGCGGAAACAACATGAGATAACAAGTATATATCCTTACGGATCCATATCCCAGGGTCAGGGATACGAAGGAGCTCTGGCAGTTGACGGTTGAACCACAGGGGGGTCATGGAATGCAAATTCGCATCCCCGGTTCTAGATAGTGCCAGGTCCCAGACCCGCCTGTGATGGAACAAAAGACTGCCCCTAGGAACCCGCAGACACAGACCCAGCAACTCCTCTAAGCAGATCACAGAACGGGTGAGGGAGCCCCGACTCCACTCCCCTGCAGACCAACGCCATATACCTGCCCGAATCCTGTTTGTCCAGATGAAAGAAATGTGATAATTGGGCAGCCAGGTAATATCTCGCCAGCTCCGGAACCGCCATACCTCCCAACTTGGTGGGTTTTTGAGTGTGCTTGCAGGACAGCTTGTGCCTGGAGGAGCCCCAGATAAATGACCGCAACAAGCTCTCCAAGGTCATAAAGTATTTATACAGAATATAAACTGGAGAGTGCCATAGCAGGTATAGGATTTTGGGAAGCAGGATCATCTTCACCAGGCCCACCCTGCCCATCACGCCCAATGGTAAGCGAGCCCAAACTTGCGTCTTGTCCTTGACCAAGTCAAAGAGAGGTTCAATATTTAAGGGGATAAAGTCAGTAAGGGAACTAGTCACCCGGACCCCGAGATGTTTAAATTCCGACACTCGCGACAAGGGGAGCGACGCTTGGTCAGCCTCTGGGGGGAAACTGTCTAGAGGAAGGATGAGAGATTTGTCCCAATTGACCGTTAGACCAGAAAATCTCCCGAACCGTTGTATGACCCCCAGGGCACACCGCAACGAGGGCCCCGAATCCGCCAGGTATAGGAGCATGTCGTCTGCGTACAATCCAACGCGCTCCTCTAGGTCACCACAACGGAGGCCATAAATGCCAGGGTCCGCCCGGAGAGCCATCGCAAGAGGTTCGACCGCCAGGGCATACAACAGTGGGGAGATGGGGCATCCCTGAAGCTTACCTCGAGAGAGAGGAAAGGACCTAGAAGTCCAACCATTGACTACCACCCGGGCCCGGGGTTGACTGTATAAGACAGTGAGCCACTTAATGAACCTTGGGCCAAACCCGAATCTGCGTAGACACTGCCACAGGTACGACCACTCAACAGAGTCGAAGGCCTTGGCAGCATCCAAGGTCACGACCACCCTGGTACCGACACAGTCATGGGGGGCCTGCATGTTCATAAACAAGCGCCTGGTGTTGAAGGCCGTATTCTTGGCCGGCATAAATCCCGTCTGATCGGGGTGTACAAGAGAAAGGATCACCGTATTGAGTCTGGGGGCAAGCACTTTAGCCAAGATTTTAACATCACACTGTAACAGTGAGATGGGCCTGTAGGATTCCGGAAATCGGGGATCCTTACCAGGCTTGGGAAGTAAAATGATCAACGCCTCACACATCGAGGCAGGGAGAGAGCCCGACTCAAATGCCGCCTCAAACACCGCGAGCAGACGGGAGGCCAATGACTCCGAATATTGCGAGTAAAACTCGACGGGAAGGCCAATAGATCCAGGCGCTTTAGCTCTAGCAAAACAGGAAATGGCAGAAGCTATTTCCTCCCGAGAAATAGGAGCCTCGAGCGCCATGACCTGTTCAAGGGTCAGTGTGGGAAACTCCAGGGCATCCAGCAGACCGGCTAGATCCAAAGGATCATAATCCACCTTGGAGGAATAGACCTCGCTAAAGTACAAAGCAAACAACTCCGCCACAGACGCGGGGTCCGAGGAGTCGCCCAGCACCAAAGGATGGAGTGTGATCACCACAGGTGGTCTAGCGTCCATATGTGCCAAATAGGCCAGCAATTTGCCTGATCGCTCCCCATGCTCAAATATACGCTGCTTACTAAAAAACAGTTTGTGATTGGCACGTTCCTGGAACATATGGTCTAGGGCCCTAGACCTCAGTTTAAGTTGGGAAAGCGCGTAAGGCGTCGGAGAGCTGGCATACTCAGCCTCCAGATCAGCCAATTGTTGTTCAGCAGTATATAGGTCGGTCCGCGACGCCCTCCGATGTCGAGCTATGCGCGACGACAAAAGTAAACGTGCATGGCCCTTGAAGGCCTCCCATACAGTCAGCATGGAAGCAGTGTCAGAGTTGGAGCTGAAAAAAAAGTCCCATTCCTTCGTCAAAGAGTCAATGTCCGGAACAGACTTGAGCCAAAAAGGGTTTAAGCGCCAATGTCGCTGAGGGGGGGCAGTAAATGGGGACATAGTAACCATGTATGGGGCGTGATCCGAGAGCAGTCTCGGGCCAAAACGGGCACCTAAAAGCCTGGGCAGGAGGGCCTGGGAGATCCATATACCATCAATCCTAGACATGGTGGAGTGGGATGTGTAGAAGCATGAGTAGGCCCGTGCAGTGGGATTCAGACACCTCCACGAGTCAAGGAGGTGACAGCTAGCGAGCATTCTATGGAAGCGGGTGGGTCTATCCGGGTAAGGCGGGGAGCCTGGTGCGCCCACCCTATCCAGGAATGGATTGGAGACCGTGTTAAAGTCCCCCATCCATACTGCGGGAACTGAGGGGTATCTCGCCAGAAACGCCATACCTTCAGTCAGGAGGGTGGCACTAAAAGGGGGAGGAAAGTACCATGCTAGTAAGAGTATGTCATGCCCCCCTATGGCTCCAGCAACAAACACATATCTACCCAGGGGGTCCGTCACCACCTCCCTCACCACGAAAGCCACAGACCGAGAGACCAGCAACGACACACCCCTCGAATGAGAGGAGTGCGACGCATGGAAAGACCAACCGACCCACGGTCTGTGGAGGGCCCCAAGCAGGGTGCCCTCAGCATGCGTCTCGACCAGCGCAATTACATCCGCCCTCTGTTCCTTCAGATAAGACAGGATAACGGTTCGCTTGACCGTGTCTCGGATGCCTCGCACGTTCCACGTAATAAAGGTCAGCCCCGCCATATCATCAAGGAGGAGAGAGCATTTTGCGGCACAGGATGGCGATGGAGCACCGGGACAGGCTCAGACCGCACCCGCCGCCCATGGCCCGGAACCCAGAAGCCTAACCAAACAGTGTGAAAAGATAGGGCAGTGCAAACACATGGCTGTATACAATACACATAGCAAAACTCAATAAACATAAACCCCCACCCCCCACCCAGCCCAACACACACCCCAACTTGTGTGAGCATCAATCCCAAAACCAAACAGTCCACAGGCAGCAGTGTCCAGCAGCCCCGGGCAGTTCCACCAAAGGGCGAAGCCCCCCAGAACAAACTAGAGCACTGCACGCCCATGAGGGCGAACAATCTCCGAAGAGGGGTCCCATTTCTGGGACATAACAGTGAGCATAAGTCATGGTATCGAAGGTTCATACAACCCATGGGGGCATAGAGGCCTCCCGGCTAGAAGGCAAAAATAAGGCAGGGTCCGTATCGGCAAAGCAGATATAAGACAAAAAGACAAAAGTTTTGAGGGGGGGGGGAATTGTCCGACCAGGGGGAGCCAAGAGGCTGGGAAACATAACCGGGCACCCCTAGGAGGAGTACAGTCCATAGATACTGGATTAGCAGGGGACGGTAGGAGCGCCAGCACGAGCTTCCAAGGCATGAGGGACAGGTGAGGAGGGGGGGCGGGGGGGAACACCACAAGGATAGTTCAGGCTAAAGTACGTATAGTTATGCGATGGACACAGGGGCAGGGAAGGAGCAGCAGACTCAACACTCACGACAGACGGTCCAGCCAGGCTGCGTCAGGGTCCTCAAAAAAATGCACTCTATCTTCTCCGACCACTCGTAGCCTGGCAGGGTACAGCATTGCATACTTGAGGTTGCGGGTCCTAAGGCGTCGCTTGACTTCCCCAAACTGGCTGCGCTGTTTCTGGACCTCCGCTGAGAAGTCTGGGAACGCCATGACGTGATGATTATCCAGCGGGATGTTCCCACACTCTCTGGAAAGCCGGAGAACCGCATCCCGGTCCCGAAAGTTCATAAATCGGGCAATAAAGACCCGGGGTGGGGCGCCTGGAGGTGGCTTCTTCACTGGCATGAGATGTGCCTTTTCCACAACAAAGGCCTGTGAGAACGCCTCCCTGCCGTACGATTTGACCAGGAGGTCCTCCAAGAACGTAGCAGGGGATGTCCCCTCCGCCGCCTCCGGCAATCCAACAAAGCGAATGTTATTACGCCTGGCTCTGTTCTCCAGGTCGTCCTGTTTGTGTAGCAAATACAGAATGTCCCTGGCAGCCTGTTCTTGTAAGATTCCGGTACCTCCGGTACCCTTAATCACCACTTTCCTCTGTAATGCGTCCCACCTTTCTCTTCAGGTGGTACGCATATACCTTTAAGAACGATGATGTCACTGCTGAGCGCCGCAGAGCGGCTATTTCAACCGCCGGCGGTCTCACTCACATTGTTCGTTCAACCTGCCTTGATATCCACATGCTTTCAAGCCTGTCTCCCGATCGGAACCTCCAGCTATTCCCTTTACCTGGAGCAGACCGGAACCTCGCTACTGATCCCTGTAACTCGCTACTGGACCATTCCTCATCTACTGGACCTCTCTAAACTACTAACATTACAAGTGATAAGTACCCCGCAGGGGAACCCTCCATAACCTTATTGCACTATCTACCTATGCACATTAAGGACTGTTACTACCTATCCATACTATCCTATCATCTGCACTGTTACATAGATTGCTAGCTCTTGAGCCTACTACCATCTATCATCTGCACTGCTGCATAGATTGCTAGCTCTCCTGTCTACTACTATCTATCCTTGCACTGGGTTACTCTATCCTGTATTTGTCATCTGCTGTCCTCACCACCTATTAGCATACTCGATACTAACCTATCTGCATTCCTAAATACCATCTTGAACTCTCCTATACAAACCTATCAAGTGATTACTATCCTTGTCACTGTTCACACCTGTCCCTTCAGCACATCACCTTCATACTATCATATACATCCTATCACTCCAGGAACATCTCATTGAGTGTGTATATATCTGTATGTTGAAGCTGACAGGCCCACGGTGATGAGTCCTGGAGAGTTGGATCTGGTATTCAACACATCTCTACATGACTACTGAGTGGAGATTTTGCAGCTGCAAATCCAGCCTATACTAAAAACGCAGGAGCGTTACAGATTGAACGAACCTTAAAAATTCAGCAGAATTACCCACTCAAGTGACACAATTAACACAACAAGTAGGCCCCATGCACACGGGACGTTTTTAACGCCGCTGTAAGCAGCGTCAGGCGTTTTCTTTTTGCAGCCTAAAAACGCCCCTCCATGTTATTCTATGGCCTCATGCACACTCAGACGTTTTTGAGCTGTAAGTGGCTTAGACGTTTTTAGGCTGCAACAAGAACCCACCACCTGCGCGTTCTGAGGACCAGCGTTACAGCGTTAAAAACGCCTGACGCTGCTAAAAGCTGAATAACTTTGCTATAACGTTGCTTAACGTGCGTTAAGCCACGTTATACGTTTTTTTTTCTTCCATTCAAAATCAATGGTTCCCTATGGGATCCTATTGATTTGAATGGAGGTCGCACCGCAACACCGCAAGTCGGATCCGACTTGCGGGGTGACTTGCGCTGTGGGAATCTTGAGGGGGAACGCCACGCCAAAATGGGAAAAAAACGGCGTGGGGTCCCCCCCAGGGTTCCAAACCAGGCCCTTCGGGTCTGTTATGGAATTTGAGGGTAGCCCCATGCCGAAAAAACGGCATGGGGTCCCCCCCAAAATCCATACCAGACCCTTAACCGAGCATGCAGCCCGGCAGGCCAGGAAAGGGGAGGGGACGAGCGAGCGGCCCCACCCCCCCTGGACCACACCAGGCCACATGCCCTCAACATGGGGGGGTGTTGGTGCTTTGGGGCAGGGGGAGCTCTGCACCCCCCACCTCAAAGCACCTTGCCCCCATGTTGATGAGGACAAGGGCCTCATCCCCACAACCCTGGCCGGTGGTTGTGGGGGTCTGCGGGCAGGGGGCTCATCGGAATCTGGAAGCCCCCTTTAACAAGGGGGCACCCCAGATCCCGGACCCCCTCCCTATGTGAATGGGTATGGGGTACACTGTACCCCTACCCATTCACCCCATAAAAGGCAGTGTATGGAAATAACGACAAGAGACGTTTTGGAAAGTTTATTAAAAATCTTCATCCGACTCTTCTTGTCTTCTCCTCTCCGGGGTCTTCTCTGGGGTCTTCTGCTCTTTTGCTGTCCGCCCTTCTTGTCTTCTCCTCTCCGGGGTCTTCTGCTCTTTTGCTGTCCGCCCTTCTTGTCTTCTCCTCTCCGGGGTCTTCTGCTCTTTTGCTGTCCCCCTCTTCCTGTGTTCTTCTCTCCGGGGTCTTCTGCTGTCCCCTCTTCTGCTGTCCTCTCTTCTTTTCTTCTCCTCTCCGGTCTTCTGCTCTTTTGCTGTCGGCTGTCGGCTGTCTTCTTCCTCCGGTCCTCCTCCGACGACGTCTCCGCTGATTATGCCTATCTCCGGTCTCTTCAGCTTATTATATAGCCATTAGGGGCGTGGCCCCGATGACGTCATCTGGAGGCCCCGCCCCCTCATGTCACATATGACGTCATCTGTGACATGAGGGGGCGGGGTCTCCAGATGACGTCATCGGGGCCACGCCCCTAATGGCTATATAATAAGCTGAAGAGACCGGAGATAGGCATAATCAGCGGAGACGTCGTCGGAGGAGGACCGGAGGAAGAAGACAGCCGACAGCCGACAGCAAAAGAGCAGAAGAGCAGAAGACCGGAGAGGAGAAGAAAAGAAGAGAAGACAGCAGAAGAGGGGACAGCAGAAGACCCCGGAGAGAAGAACACAAGAAGAGGGGGACAGCAAAAGAGCAGAAGACCCCGGAGAGGAGAAGACAAGAAGGGCGGACAGCAAAAGAGCAGAAGACCCCAGAGAAGACCCCGGAGAGGAGAAGACAAGAAGAGTCGGATGAAGATTTTTAATAAACTTTCCAAAACGTCTCTTGTCGTTATTTCCATACACTGCCTTTTATGGGGTGAATGGGTAGGGGTACAGTGTACCCCATACCCATTCACATAGGGAGGGGGTCCGGGATCTGGGGTGCCCCCTTGTTAAAGGGGGCTTCCAGATTCCGATGAGCCCCCTGCCCGCAGACCCCCACAACCACCGGCCAGGGTTGTGGGGATGAGGCCCTTGTCCTCATCAACATGGGGGCAAGGTGCTTTGAGGTGGGGGGTGCAGAGCTCCCCCTGCCCCAAAGCACCAACACCCCCCCATGTTGAGGGCATGTGGCCTGGTGTGGTCCAGGGGGGGTGGGGCCGCTCGCTCGTCCCCTCCCCTTTCCTGGCCTGCCGGGCTGCATGCTCGGTTAAGGGTCTGGTATGGATTTTGGGGGGGACCCCATGCCGTTTTTTCGGCATGGGGCTACCCTCAAATTCCATAACAGACCCGAAGGGCCTGGTTTGGAACCCTGGGGGGGACCCCACGCCGTTTTTTTCCCATTTTGGCGTGGCGTTCCCCCTCAAGATTCCCACAGCGCAAGTCACCCCGCAAGTCGGATCCGACTTGCGGTGTTGCGGTGCGACCTCCATTCAAATCAATAGGATCCCATAGGGAACCATTGATTTTGAATGGAAGAAAAAAAAACGCTGCTAAAAGCAACGTGGCAAAACGTGCAATAACGCCAATGGAAAAAGCTACTGAAAGCACGTTTTTACAGCTGCTTTTTCCGGCGTCAGAACTAACTTTGACGTACGTTTTTTCTAACGCCCCGTGTGCATGGGGCCTTAAAAGCGTTAATACTTGCTCTGACTGACGTACAAGAAAAGAATTAGACTCTGACACAGCAGGTAACCCAGCTCTCACGGCTTACTGCTGTTCAGCCTCCTGAACCTAAAATAAACCCTCCTCTAGTGTTTACAGGTGATCGGAAAAAATTTTGTGAATTCAAAAACGCATGTCAATTGCTTTTTTTGTTAAAACCTCGTACATACCCCACTGATCAAATAAAAGTCTGTACTGTTATTTCATACTTGACGGGTGATCCACGGGCCTGGGCAGACTCTCTCTTTGAGAATAATGATCAGATTCTCAACACCTATTCTTTATTCCTAGCGGAACTCGCTAGTTTATACGATGACCCCAATAGGCAGAGTACTGCTGATATTCAGTTGAGGGCCTTAAAACAAGGAAGGAGACCTGTAGAAGACTTTGTATCTGAGTTCAAAAGATGGACCCTTGATTCAGGATGGAATGACACATCTTTGTGAACTCAATTCAGACTCGGGTTATCGGAAGCTGTTAAAGACGAGCTCGCCCGATCAGATTTACCTGGCACCTTGGAGGCCTTGATACAACTTAGTATCAACATCGATAGACGACTGCGAGAAAGAAGGGCTGAAAAGATGGGAATGCCATTGTCTATTCCTTCTCAGATTTCGGCCGTTGACCCTACTCCCATGGATGTAGGAACCATACGCCCACCTTTAACGACTACTGAACGAGCTAGAAGAACATTCAGAAATCTCTGCATGTACTGCGCATCCTCAGGTCATTTGATAAGCACCTGTCCCCTTGTCCGCAAAAAGGAGGGTGAGTGTTCACATGTCTTGCTGGGAGGATTAACGACTTCCTTTTCTAACCCCTATCTTTTTGTTCATTTAATATTACAGTGGGACCAAACTAGGATCACCACTAAGGCTATGGTCGACACTGGATCTTGTGGAAACTATATTGATACACGCTTTGTTACCTTAAATAAAATACCTATTATTTCAAAATCTAAGCCTGTTCCTGTTAGTTTCATTAATGGTATTCCACTGTCTTCTGGTCCAATCACCAACCAGACACAGGCACTCCTTGCCACTACCAACGAATCACATGTGGAGACCATCACCTTTGACATACTATCCTCACCCCATTTTCCTATTATTTTGGGACTTCCCTGGTTACACACACACCAACCAATCATAGATTGGAAAAAACGGACTTTGGTTTTCCCTTCTCACTATTGTGAGAATACGTGTAACCTCCCATCTTATGGGAAGATTCTGTCTGTGGTGTCAGATGAAATTGCACCACTATGCTATCAGGATCTGTCCGAAGTGTTCCTTGAGAAAAATGCTCAAGTGTTGCCTCCACATAGGGATTACGATTGCACTATCGATCTACTCCCTAACAGCGGATTGCCTTTCGGTCATGTTTGTCCCCTTTCACAGGATAAACTTTCTCGTCTCGGGGAATGCTTGGATGGGAATTTGACGAAAGGGTTCGTTAGACCCTCTACTTCTTCCACTGCTGCAGGACTTTCCTTTGTCCGCAATAAAGATTCCAGTCTCAGGCCTATTAGCGATTATAGGCAATTAAACACGCCTGCAGACAAAAATAAAAAAGCGGATGCGCTATCACGATTAACCGAAGATAACTGCGCCGAAATCCCTTCCATTCCCATAATACCCTATGAACGCATTATTGGTGTTGTCCGTTCCTTGAAGGAAGAGATTTTGCACAGTATAAGAATGGATTCACCTCCACCACAACTAAGTACTGATGCAGAAGGCTTCCTCTATTACAATGACAAACTCTACATACCCCCTACTATGCGCACCAAGATCTTGGAGTTATCGCATGATGTGCCCATGGCAGGACATATGGGTATAACGAAAACCTTTAATTTGCTCACCAGGCAGTTTTGGTGGCCTGATATGAAGACGTCTGTACAAAAATTTATTTCTTCATGTGACATCTGTGCAAGGTCCAAAATTGACACTTCAAAACCATCTGGACTACTTTGTAGTCTACCAATACCCCAGGTTCCATGGGAAGTTGTGTCCTTAGATTTCATAGTAGAACTACCACCCTCTAAAGGATTTAATACCATCCTAGTGTCAGTGGACCACTTGACAAAGATGGCACATTTCATTGCTATCCGTAGACTACCTTCATCTAAACAAACAGCAGAACTACTGATGAAACATGTGTTTAAGTTGCATGGAATTCCAAAAACTCTTTTGTCCGACCGTGGTTCACAATTTATCTCTAAATTTTGGCAAGCACTTTGTCAAATTTTACGCATTGAGCGAAAGCTCACTTCTCCCTACCATCCTCAGACCAACGGACAGACTGAAAGAGTCAACCAGTGCATTGAGCAATATCTACGTTGCTACACATCATACTTGCAGGATGATTGGGTGGATCTCCTTCCTCTAGCAGAATTTGCTTACAACAACGCAACCCACAGTACCACAAAGCAAAGTCCGTTCTACTTGAACTATGGGTTTCATCCCACTCTTCTTCCACCACGCATCCTGCCATCGAGTAACCCAGTAGCCTCGGATTACCTTACCCAAATAAAAGACTCTTTGGGCTTACTCAATACCACTATATCACGCGCTCACAGTCAACAAAAAAAGTACTACGACCTTCGTGGAAGACCTTCTCCTCAGTATGCTATTGGGGACCTTGTTTGGCTATCGACAAAGAACTTAAGATTAAAAATCCCTAGCAAGAAGCTTGGACCTTTATTTTTGGGACCCTTCCCAATTAAAAAACTTATCGGAAAAGCTGCAGTACAGCTCACCCTACCAGCAGATCTCAAGATCCATCCCATCTTCCATGTGTCGCTACTGAAGCCGCATGTTCCTAACCAAGGAATAAGGCCTACCATCTTGCCTCCACCTCCAATACAAGTTGAAGGCGGAGAAGAGTATGAGATCAAGGAAATTTTGGATTCTCGCATCCATAGAGGAAGACTCCAGTATCTCATAAGATGGAAGAACTATGGACCCCAAGACGACACCTGGTTAGATACCTTTGATATTCATGCGCCTAGACTTATACGGAACTTTCACTCGAAACACCCAGAGAAACCTGTCCTATAGGCCTTCCGGAGCCGGCCTTAAGGGGGGGGGGGTACTGTAAGATTCTGGTACCTCCGGTACCCTTAATCACCACTTTCCTCTGTAATGCATCCCACCTTTCTCTTCAGGTGGTACGCATATACCTTTAAGAATGATGATGTCACTGCTGAGCGCCGCAGAGCGGCTATTTCAACCGCCGGCGGTCTCACTCACATTGTTCATTCAACCTGCCTTGATATCCACATGCTTTCAAGCCTGTCTCCCGATCGGAAACTTCTAGCTATTCCCTTTACCTGGAGCAGACCGGAACCTCGCTACTGATCCCTGTAACTCGCTACCGGACCATTCCTCATCTACTGGACCTCTCTAAACTACTAACATTACAAGTGATAAGTACCCCGCAGGGGAACCCTCCATAACCTTATTGCACTATCTACCTATGCACATTAAGGACTGTTACTACCTATCCATACTATCCTATCATCTGCACTGTTACATAGATTGCTAGCTCTTGAGCCTACTACCATCTATCATCTGCACTGCTGCATAGATTGCTAGCTCTCCTGTCTACTACTATCTATCCTTGCACTGGGTTACTCTATCCTGTATTTGTCATCTGCTGTCCTCACCACCTATTAGCATACTCGATACTAACCTATCTGCATTCCTAAATACCATCTTGAACTCTCCTATACAAACCTATCAAGTGATTACTATCCTTGTCACTGTTCACACCTGTCTCTTCAGCACATCACCTTCATACTATCATATACATCCTATCACTCCAGGAACATCTCATTGAGTGTGTATATATCTGTATGTTGAAGCTGACAGGCCCACAGTGATGAGTCCTGGAGAGTTGGATCTGGTATTCAACACATCTCTACATGACTACTGAGTGGAGATTTTGCAGTTGCAAATCCAGCCTATACTAAAAACGCAGGAGCGTTACAGTTCTGCAGCATTCTGTATGGGGGGTAAATCATCCTCCACCCTGGATATCCGTCCCTCCGCCTCAGACATCCTGCCCCGCAGTTTCTGAAAGTCCTGTCTAAGCAAGGAGATGTCTACCTTGATCTCTTCTATTTTGGTGGTCAGGGACGCCTTGCAGTCCGTGATGGCGGCCAGGATGACCGCTTGGTCCGCAGCCTGCATAGCTGCAGCGGGAGCAGGCTGGGACGGTCCACCATTTTGGGCCACCCCGCTCCCCTCTTGGCGCTGGAACTTCTCCAGCTTAGCCGCCGCCTCGGATTGCCGTTTTGACGGAGACATGTCCAGGGCTGGATGGCGGTGTCGATCGGTGTCCGGGGGTGGAGGTAACGCTCGAGTTTGGAGCCGCAGGATTACTTAATCGGAGATCCGCCGGGAGAGCCTCGCTAGAACCCGTCCGCTCACATGGGTCTTCAGGCCACGCCACGATCATGCCCTATTTATTTATTTTTTTTACTTCAGAATTTTGTTGTGTAGATACATGTTTTGGTGGCTGGAGCTTTGCATATAAAAAATACTTATTCCTAAGGAATTCTTTAGGGAAAAAAGATATATATTACAGCCAGGCATATGCATTGTATTGGTTCAAAACATACTATACAGTTATGTGAAATAAAGAAATTATTTAAGTGCAGTGAATGTTTACTTTGGAAAGCATATGCACAATTTTCAAAGTGAATGATATTAAATAAACTGAACCGGTGTTCACTTTAAATACTCAATCATTTGTGAGGAAAATTAAAAATCATTATTTTTCTGACTTAACTGATCTACATGTTTTGTTTTTTTTTTTAAAGAAAACATGTGTTTCTCTTACTCCTGAACATTATGAATGTTTGCTGTTGTGCTAATAGACCTTCAAAAATAAATTTTCCTCTTAAAAAATAATTCTATTCTATTACTGATGCCGATGTGCTACCGCAACTCTTTTTATGCATAGTCTATAAAAGGAGCCACTCAATCTACTCCTTGACGATGGTTCATTGCTTTTATTATCCTCAAATCCAGTAATATAGAACTATATATAAATATTATGTTTTTTTTAATCTGTTAACAAATTTGCTGTTGGTTTTCTTGATGCTCCATAAATGCTCTCATGCCAAACAGCTCAGACTCGCTTACAAAAAAAACAGTTTACTATGAATTGAAACTTACTTTTGTTGCAATTGGGTTGATTTATTAAAAAAAAAGTTGAGGTTAGACACCTAGCTAACTGAATGTTCACTTAGCTGTGTAAATAGGATGAATTTGTGTGTGCTTTAATCAGCTGATCAAGTGCTAGCAAAAATAAAGTTTTTTTTTAATTAAAAACTTCTTCTGAAAGGGCTTTTTTCAAAGAGAACAGATATTTATGGTTGGGAATTAGCGCCACAGGAAAACATTAGGAGGATGGAGTCAGAAAAATAACATTTCCTTTAAAATTGATATTTTGAGAGAAAATAATGTATTTTAACAGTAAATCAATATGTTTGTTAAAAGGAAAGCTGACATTAGGGATGATAAAAAAATATGTTTTTTTTCTCTTCATGATAGTTTTAGTTATGCTTTAGGAAAACAGAAAAAAACATAAATATAGGCAATAGTAATATATGTTTTTTTTTTTTTTTTTAAATATTACATAGGAAACATTTCTTTATTTTTAAAGAGAACTTTGCAGATTCCAAAAAATTGCATAGATCCCTTCTTGTGAGTTACTGCATTTGCCTGATAGCATTAAAGAAATATTTACCTGGATGAACATGAAGGCTGTCATTGCTGACCTCTCTTTTTGCAAAGGATAGTTTTTTGACTACTGTACTGACCATCTTTGGGTCACTATAAAAAAAAAAAAAAAAAAAGTATTCCGAAAAGGACCTCTTAACTTACTTTGATTTTCTTGATCTTGTTCCAGTTTAGTGACTAATAATAATAATAATAATTAAAGCCAGTGGGTTAAAATTAGTCAGAACGAGTGTTTTCAACATTTCAGGTCAGCAAAGGTAGCCTGCCAGTCCTGCATATGTTATATCTCAGGAAAAGTTAACTTTATATCACTGCTTCTCAAACTTACCTTGATGAGAGTTCTGACATCAGTTCTATCTACTGATAAGAAAAATTGCTCACCATGTCAGAGAAATGGAGGAGAACATAAGGATTATTTTCCCTAGACATTCAAATTTTTCTTCCAAAACAGAGAAATAGAGTGGATATTTTTTGAGTGGGGTCACTGGATGCTATCTGTGTAAATTACCTTAATGCTAATGTTTTGCAATGTCTATGCAAGAAGTTATTTTTTGTATTTTTGGGTTTAGGTAAAAAGTAAGAATAACTGTATGGTGCTATACCTCAAATCTTTCCCTCAGAAAACCCAATGATATTACACTAATTTTTTAATTATGAATTCTCTATCTTTCTATGAAAACTATCACAAAACTTTTAAAATGGTGACTACTTGTCTCATGGACAAATTCTGTTTATACTCATGTTTTTTTTTTTTTTTGAAAACCAACTGTGGTGGCCTAAGCCCTACTTTTCTTCTTTCAGAATAAAGTAAATTCAGCAATTACAATATTTTTCATAACCCATCACTTTTTAAGATGATTTAACTGAAGATTCTAATAATTTGCAAGGAACTTCTTATCTTATGTTGTGGGTCTCTGCTTTGCAAGTTATTTTTTTATCTAGCATAAAGATAGAGCATTGTCCCATGCTCATTAACCCATAGAGCATTGTTTCCGAACTTTCAGGTTTGCATACCATCAGTGATAGTTCCCGAAAAACTGAACAAGGTGAACGAAGGAGGAGAGGATTGGAATTGTGATCTTCTAATATTTTTAGACCACAGAAAACAATGTTAGAAGAAAAAAAGTGATTAAATTTAAAGTCATACCTCTGATTGAAATAAACAGTGGGGAAATCCACCTGAGGCAGAAAAAAAGAACAATAAAAAATGTATTCTTGAAAACTGTTCTTGGAAATGTATTCTTGAAATAAATATTTGTATGCATTTGAAATTTATATTTGTTTTGGAATGGGTAAGAACCTCTGTTTTTTTGCCATTTGTCCTAGATGAAATTTCCCCAGCAAGAGTCAGGAAAGGAAGTGATGCAAAATCACTCCTATGCGGACACACACAAAGAGAGAACATAATGTTTGAGGGGGGTCAATAAACCCTAATTATGCTATTTCCACAAATATACATCTTGCCAATGTGCCCATTTGGTGACACTTCTGTTCATGGATATGCAGTTATGTTTAACCGCTAAAGGACCGCCCACCACAGAAATACTGCAGCAGGCTGGCCCTCCTGCGTGAACCGCCTTAGGTATACGTCAGTCACACGCCTGCAGATAGGGCAGTGGGGACTCTGGTGCACGGGGCAGGTGGCTCCGATTGCCGCCTGACACCCGTGATCATTCCCCGCTGAGAGAGAACGGTCAGCTGTTGTAAACACAGCTGACCGTTCTTCTCTCTGGAATGATCACAGAGCTCCTGTGATCCTGCTATATAGAATCACAGGTCTCTGTGATCATTTCACAAGCCCAACCCCCATACAGTTAGAATCACTCCCCTAGGTACACATATAACCCTTTGATCGCCCCTGGGTAACCCCTTCCCTGCCAATGGCATTATTACAGTAACAGTGCATATTTTTAGCACTGATTATTGTAGTAATGTCACTGGTCCCCCCAAAAGTGTCAAAAATGTAAATTAGGAGTCCGATCTGTCCGCAGCAATGTCGCAGTCCCGCTAAAAATTGCAGATCTCCGCCATTACTAGTAAAAAAAACAATAAAAATTACATAAATCTTTCCCGTAGTAAGTAGACGCGATAACTTTTGCACAAACCAATCAAAGTACGCTTATTGTGATTTTTTTTTTACCAAAAATATGTAGCAGAAAACAAATTGGCCTAAAATGTTAAAAAAATGTGGATTTTTTTTTTTTTTTTTGGTAAGGTTATATAGCAGAATGTGAAAAATATTGTTTCCTGACAGACTCCATGGCAGCATACGTTCGGGTAGCCCCACCTCCTCTCCTACCCTATAGGACCCCACTCCCATAAATCTTTGCTCCCTTTCAGCATCCGTGTTCCTTTTTTGTCCTCCTCAAGCATAATGATGCGTTCCTACAAAGCAGTCCTATGTATATACTGGAAGCAAGGATTGGATCAGCATGGAGCCTCAGCTAAGCCCTTTGCTCTTAGCAGGGTATGGAGGGGGCAATCGAAGAGACCCTGGGCGGGAGCTCGGTGGTCTGGCCGAGAGAGCCCAGCTGCTGCGGGTGGCCTACCATTGCCCGAAGGATAGCCTGGTGTTGCGTCTCCGTGGACCCGTCCCTGCTCCAGGAGGCAGGGTGGTAAGCCCTGTTATGGGACACTTTACTTCCTTGTTTTAGTGTTGATTTTACTTTCCATAAGCTAACTTGTGCCTCTTTCCCCTGTGTTATCGTCACATTTTGTTTATGAGGCTCTTTTAATATAGTCAGGGTTGCCTGTGTGTCTTTTTATGTGTGTGTTTAAGCCTTTTTTTCCGGTATTTACCTCTTCCAGCCCCCCTCCCCCCCAGTCTATAGGCAGTTTATAACTAATCCTGGGTTTCTCTCTGTGCTTGATTCAGCCAGCAGGAACTTATTTCTGTGCCTTAAGTATGGATTCATCTCCTCCCCCTAGTGGCCAGCCCGCTCATACCAGGTATGTGCAGGGCTGGAAAGGGGGGAAGGGAGGGTTTTTTTCTGTCTGTTTATGGCCATTGCTTTTCTATGTTTTTGCATGTCTGTCTCCAGCTCTTTCAGGTCCAATCCACAGCATAATGCACGCAGAGAAGATCGGCGTTCCAAATCGCAACACCGGCACTCCTCATCCAGGTCCAGACGCAGATCCCCCCATAGTCCGGGGCGCGAGGGCCAGTCTTCTTCCGCTAAACATCATGGCCGCTCAGAGCGTCCTCATGGAAGAAAATGCTGGGGATGTGGTATATTGGTTCCGGACGGTACGTCCCTCTGCAACCGTTGTTATGCCCAAGCAACGGGCGAACGGGGGAAATTCAGACCAGCACATTGAAGATGTAGTGCGCAAGGTCCTCAAGGACTCTTTGGCAGAGCTTAATCGTCCAAGTACATCTGCAGGGCCGTCTCGGTCGACAGAGAGAGACATTCTGGAACAAGATCCGTTTGAGCCTTCTCAACCCAGCCACCCTTCCATCCTTCCTTCAGATTCGGATTCGGATACGGATGATTCCTGTCCGGGATTTGAATTCAAATCCCCCAAATTACCCACTTGGTAAGAGCCGTAAGAGATGCTCTCGATTGGGAGGATCCGGCAGTCTCCCCCCCAAAGCAGAAGAAATTCTTCAAACAATTATGTAAGGAACGTTTGAATTTTCCGTTCCTAGGGGAATTAGGAGATATCATCTCTGAGGAATAGGGTAAGGTTGAGAGGAAAAACTCCATGATTACGAAAATGGCAAAACTATACCCCTTCAAGCAGGAGGAAGTCAAACACTTGGAGTCTCCACCCCTAGTGGACGCCGCAGTGATGCGGCTTGTAAAACATGTTGCTTTACCCATGGAAGACATGGTGTCCTTCAAGGAGCCTCTAGAGAGGAGAATTGATGCCGACCTCAAGAGGGTGTATCTCACAACAGGTATGGCCTGTAAACCAGCTCTAGCCCTGGCTACAGTTTCAAAAGCCATGGAGGTCTGGATTAATGGCCTTGATGAAACCATCAAAGGAGTTTCAGAAGAAGGAGCAAAGAGCTCTCCAATCCAAGAGCTAAGGATGGCTGCGAGGTTCTTGGGGGAGGCTTCCATAGACATCATCCGCCTCTTGGCCCGGGTAATGTTATCCTCCGTCACCGCTAAACGCGCCCTTTGGCTTCGGCCTTGGGTGGCCGATGCCGCGTCAAAACAGGCATGGTGCCAGATTCCCTTTGAAGGCTCTTCCCTCTTTGGGAATAAATTGGACACGGCCATAACTCGGGCCACGGGTGGTAGATCTGGTTTCCTTCCCCAGGACAGACGCACTGGTGCCCAGAAGCGGGCCCCTCCGAGGAAGCAGAACACAAGCCGCGCCAGGGAGGCGCGCAGTTATAGACCAGGCAAGACATTTGGGAGAGGATGGAAGTCCAGGCAGTCCGCCTTCCAGAAGGGCTCCAAGGGCACTTCGTCTGGAGACTGGGAGACCACAAAATTCTTTTGAGAGTGGGCCCGCCCAGGCATCCCCAGTAGGAACTCGTTTGCTCCGCTTTCGGGATGTGTGGGCGGCCTCAATTCAAGATCCCTGGGTCCTCAACACAGTGTCTCAAGGACACTCTTGGGTTTTCAACAGCGCCCCCAGGGCCAGGTTTGTCGCCATGTCTCTTCCCTCCTCAGCAGAAAAAAAGCAGATCCTTCTCTCTTACCTAGACTCGCTGGTGGTTCAGGAGGCCGTAATTCCAGTTCCAGAATTAGAAAGAGGTCAGGGAGTCTACTAACCCCTCTTCCTAGTTCAAAAGAAAAACGGCACCTGGAGGCCCGTGATAGATCTTACGTACCTCAACAAGTCTATCCGCAGAGAAAAGTTCAAAATGTAGTCTCTGGTCACGATTCAGTATTCAGTCCAACCAGGAGACTGGCTAGCGTCTATAGACCTGAAGGACGCTTACTTTCATGTTCCAGTAGTGAAAGAATTCCAACGGTTTCTCCGCTTTGCCATCGGGAAAGCTCATATGCAATTCACCTGTCTCCCCTTCGGGCTTTCAACATCGCCTCGCACGTTTTCCAAAACCTTATTGGCAGTAGTGGCCCTTTTATCAGGATCAGAGGCATCAGGTTACACCACTATCTAGACGACCTACTTCTCCTGTCTCAAGACAGGTCTAAACTTCTTCTGCATCTAGAGCAGGTGATCTCAATTCTCCAAGATTTCGGGTGGATCTTGAACTTCGAGAAGAGTCACCTGGTCCCCACACAATCGCTTGTGTTCCTAGGAGCGCTGTTCGATACGGTGAAATGTACCATCTCCCTGCCCGAGGAAAAGATCCCGGTGGTCCGAGACAGAGTGGCATTCACCATGGCTTCATCTCATCTCACTGCTCGGCAGTGCCTAAGGATAGTAGGTACCCTGGTAGCCACAGCTCCCATGGTAAAATGGGCCTTGTGGAAGTTGAGGCCCTTCCAGAGGGGGTTTCTCCAGCAGTGGACTTAAGAGAGCATGTCTCAACAAATCCATCTGACCTCATCCATGAAGAGGTGTCTTCCTTGGTGGCTTCTACGGGAGAATCTCGTCAACTGCCATTCCATAGCTCCAGTTACGTGGATCACAGTAACCTCGGATGCCAGCAGTACAGGTTGGGGAGCCCACTGCCAGTCAAAAGTGGCACAAAGCAGATGGGTCTTTCCCGCCCGCGGAGTAGTCTCCAATGTGTTGGAACTGCGGGCTGCCTTCAAAGCTCTGCAAGCTTTCCGCCATCTGATCCAAGGATCCTCGGTAATGCTCAGGTTGGACAATACAACAGCGGTGGCGTATGTGAAGAGGCAGGGAGGGACCCGCAGCCTATCACTACTTCAAGAAACAGAGCCGATTATGTCCTGGACTCAGAGGCACCTGGCCAATCTTTCGGCACCCTATGTCCCAGGGACACTGAATGTGGAAGCAGATTTCCTTTCCAGATACAAACTCGACAACAACAATTGGTCTCTCCATCAAGAGGCGTTCGAATGGGTTCTATCTCTGGGGTTCCGTCCGGAGGTAGACCTCTTTGCGGCCCCCCGCAACAAGGAGCTCCAGAGGTACTATGCGAGGTTTCAGGATCCTCGGGCGTTCGGAGTAGATGCTCTGATGGATATTTGGAACTTCCAAAGATCCTATGCTTTCCCGCCAGTACCAATAATTCTCCAGTTCCTACGGAGACTGAGGATGGAGGCGGTAGAAGTTCTGGCAGTGATTCCTTATTGGCCCAACAGACCTTGGTTCCCACTGTTGTCTCTCCTCAGTTACCAGGATCCAATTCCTCTGCCTCTCAGACCGGATCTGTTGTCGCAAGGCCCTACACTGCATCCATGCCCTGCACGTCTGCATCTCAAGGCTTGGTTCTTGAGAGGGGGAGGTTGGAGGCCCTAGGATGCTCAATTGAAGTGATTCCTACACTTATGAATGCCAGAAGGAGTAGCACCAACAGGGTCTATGAGAGAATTTGGGCGAAATTCGTTAATCTTCAAACTCCTAGGTCCGGTTCAGTAGACACACCTATGGTCCAGGACGTATTGGGGTTATTACAATCTGGCCTAGATCTATCCCTGTCAGTCAGCTCACTCCGAGTACAAGTTTCGGCCATCTCGGCATTCACGGGAGTACCGTGGGCTAAGCATCAGCTGGTTCTGCAGTTTTTTTAAAGGTGCGGTTAGGCTCAGGCCTCAGAGAAGACCAAGATTCCCCAAATAGGATCTTCCTCTAGTGTTGGATTTCTTCTCATCACTTGACGTGGCTTCTCTCTCAGTCAAAGAGCTCACTCTGAAGACAATGTTCCTAGTGGCTATTACCTCTGCTAAGAGGGTCTCTGAGATCCAAAACCTAGGGTCAAAAGAGCCTTTCTTAACCTTCTTCTTGGATAGAGTGGTCCTGATTCCTATGTTGGGGTCAAATCCCTAAGTGACCTCCGTATTTCACGAGAATACAGACATAATCCTTCCCACCTTCAAGACCGGTGAGAATTCTGAAGTTCATCCTCTGGATGTCGGTGACACCCTGAAACAATATCTGGCGGCCACTTCTTCCTTCCGCCAGTCGGATTTCCTTTTTGTCCTTCTTCAAGGGAAAAAGAGAGGTATGCGTGCCTCTTCTAGAGCGGTGGCTGCATGGATTGTCCAGGCTATCCAGTGGGCCTACAGAGCAAAGGGCTTGGCTCTTCTGGAGGCGGTAACGGCACATTCGAATCGTAGCATCTCTACGTCTTGGGCAGTCTCTAGGCATGTCGCTCCTGATGTGATCTGCAGGGCAGCATCTTGGTCATCTATCAACACTTTTCTTTCTGATTATTGTGTTGAACCGGCTGCCTTATCTTCTGTTAATTTTGGTGTTCAAGTGCTGTCAGTAGATGGCAATAATTAAAAGTTTTGTTCAGCATCTTCCCACCCAGGAGTGTATAGCGAGTTATTTCCCGAACGTATGCTGCCATGGAGTCTGTCAGGAAAACGGAAAATTGATATCAATACTTACCGTAATTTTCCTTTCCTGATGGACTCCATGGCAGCAGGAGTCCCCTCCCAATTCCTGAGTAGGCTAGTTACAGAACACGGATGCTGAAAGGGAGCAAAGATTTATGGGAGTGGGGTCCTATAGGGTAGGAGAGGAGGCGGGGCTACCCGAACGTATGCTGCCATGGAGTCCATCAGGAAAGGAAAATTACGGTAAGTATTGATATCAATTTTCCGTTTTTTTTTTTCAGAATTGTCGCTCTGTTTTTTTTTATAGCGCAAAAAATAAAAATCGCAGAGGTGATCAAATACCACCAAAAGAAAGCTCTATTTGTAGGGAAAAAGGACATCAATTTTATTTGGGTACAGCATCGAACGACCGGGCAATTGTCTGTAAAAGTAATGTAGTGCCGAATCGCAAAAAAATGGCCTGGTCATTAAGGGGGCAAATCCTTCCGGTCCAGAAGTAGTTAAGAATGGGTCAAAGAATCAAATAGTTTCTTTACATCTGTATGCATCCATTTATCTCTACAGATATATATTGACCATGTATTTTTAAAGGTAGTTACTTTTTTTAGCCTAACATAGCCAACAATGCTTATTTGCTTTGGGTAAAAAGTCAGAAAGGTTTCTGTCAGGTTTTTTGTTATCTATAAGCCAGCTTAAACACTGCCCCTGATGAACAATCTCTTCAATGCGGACAGAGACAAAAACAAAAAACTTCTTTTTCTTTTAACTACTTCAATACAAGGTACTTTCACCCCCTTCCTGCCCAGGCCAGATTTCAGCTTTCAGTACTTCCACAATTTGAATGACAATTGCACGGTCATGCAATGCTGTACCCAAATGAAAATTGTATCATTTTTTTTTTCACACAAATAAAGCTTTCTTTTGGCGGTATTTAATCACAGCTGGGTTTTTTATTTTTTACAAAAAAAAAAAAAAAAGAAAATAGACAGAAAATTTTGAAAAAAAAAAAAAGTTTTTCTTAGTTTCTGTCAGTAAACTTTGTAAATAAGTAATTTTTTTCCTTAACTGATGTGCACTGATGAGGCGGCACTGATGGGCACTAATGGGCTGCACTGATGGGCACTGATGAGGTGGCACTTATGGGCACTGAAGGGCAATGATTAGGTGGCACTGATGAGATGGCACTAATATATCTCAATGATGGGCACTGATAGGTGGCACTGATATGCAGCACTGATAAGCACTGATAGGCAGCACTGATGGGCACTGATAGGTGGCATTGATAAGTGGCACTGATGGACACTGATAGGCAGCACTGATGGGCACTGATGGGCAGCACTGGTGGGCACTGATGGGCAGCACTGGTGGGCACTGATAAGTGGCACTGGTGGGCACAGATGAGCAGGCACTGTCAGGCACTGATTGGCATCACTAATGGGCACTGATTGGGGGTCAATGATTGGGGTCACTGATGTGCCATGTTTGCTGTCATTGATGTGCATTTATTTTACTGTATTGTAATCAGGGCACTGATCATCAGTGCCCTGATTACTTGTCTTGTACTCCCCTTCGAGGAGGAGCCGCACATACAGTATGCAGTTGTTCTTGCAAGTGCTATAATATGGCTGCAGTTATTTTAAGCCTACTTTATGTTTGATATCTATCACTAAAAAACTAAAGTTGGCCATATACTGATCAGCCAATTCAACGGGGATCAGCCAATTCAACGGGGATCAGCCAAATTTCAGTTAGAATATGGCTGCCCCAGCTTGACAAAAGTTGATTGCTTGTTCAATTTCTGTTTAAGGAACATGTTAGAAAATGTTTCTTGATCAGTGACCGTAGTGGATTGGCAGGTGCCGCTTTCAGAACACAATGTCCTCAGCAGGGGGCGATTTCTCCATCCACCTTGTTTGGCCCACTGGCTGAACAAAAAAAAAAATCTAACCATGTATGGCCTGCTTAACATACAGTACATTTATTGCACCTAGTCACTAAAAATGTCAAGCAGATGAATGGGCTGATGTTTCCAGCAAAAGCTGAACTTTTTATGCCAGTGGCAAAAAAGCAAGCAGGTACTGTTACTGAAGGTCAATTAGACAGGTAAAGGAACGAAATAAGAGTTACCTCTAACATCCTATAAACCACTATAAACATTCAAGTAAAATGTTTAGTTCTGTAATATTTAAGGACACTTGTGCTTAAAGTAGGAGTAAACTCCCCTGGATGATTTTTACTTATAGGTAAGCCTATAGTAAGGTTTACCTATAGGTACAGTAAATATCGTCTAGACATGCGCTGTTTAGGAATTATTTACTGGTGATGTCACCAGCACATGCACTCTAAAGGAATGGCATGCGATGCATACTAGCACATTATGACATTGCCTTGCAAGTTAAAAAAAAAAAACAGCCAGCAGTTTACTACTGCTTTAATTTAGTCTAAGAGCTTTACAAAATTGTCATTTTTGTTCACTTTCGGCGGCACATGGGAAAATATGAATGTGGGACTGGCCAGGCCATGAAGAAGAGGACAATTTTCACAGCAGGTATAGAAACAATTGATGTGCCAAGCTGGCATTTAAATACTGGGAATTGGGGGGTTTTGGGACATGTTTGCCTCCAGCTCCAGCAAAAAACTGGCATGGGAAGGGTGTTACTTCAGAAGGTGCGGTGGGTGTAATTTTTTTCTGCTGCATGTCCTTCCTGTGGGACTGGCCAGGCCATGAAGAAGAGGACAATTTTCACAGCAGGTATAGAAACAATTGATGTGCCAAGCTGGCATTTAAATACTGGGAATTGGGGGGTTTTGGGACATGTTTGCCTCCAGCTCCAGCAAAAAACTGGCATGGGAAGGGTGTTACTTCAGAAGGTGCGGTGGGTGTAAATTTTTTCTGCTGCATGTCCTTCCTGTGGGACTGGCCAGGCCATGAAGAAGAGGACAATTTTCACAGCAGGTATAGAAACAATTGATGTGCCAAGCTGGCATTTAAATACTGGGAATTGGGGGGTTTTGGGACATGTTTGCCTCCAGCTCCAGCAAAAAACTCACATGGGAAGGGTGTTACTTCAGAAGGTGCGGTGGGTGTAAATTTTTTCTGCTGCATGTCCTTCCTCTCTTTTCCCTGGAAAAAGTCTCACAGGAAAAGACCAACAAGGGTTGAAAAAAGTCTACCACCCAATGTGTTGCCACACAAATTCCAATTAGATCCCCCTTTTCAGTGTCTAATAATGTACTCAGTTTGCATTGTTGTAGCTGCTCATGTTTGCTTGACTTGAAGATAAGAAAACACAAATTATGAATGTATTTATCTTGTGTGAATTCTGTCTGTTTAAACACTTTATTTCTTTTCATTTGATTGTTGTATTGAACCCCCGCAAATGTTCGCGAACGGGCGAACCGGGCGAACCACCATAGACTTCAATAGGCAGGCGAATTTTAAAACCCACAGGGACTCTCTCTGGCCACAATAGTGATGGAAAAGTTGTTTCAAGGGGACTAACACCTGGACTGTGGCATGCCGGAGGGGGATCCATGGCAAAACTCCCATGGAAAATTACGTAGTTGACGCAGAGTGGGGTTTTAATCCATAAAGGGCATAAATCACCTAACATTCCTAAATTGTTTGGAATAACGTGCTTTAAAATATCCAGTGTGTGTATACGATCAGGTATGATGTTGTATTGATCAGGTAGTGTAAGGGTTACGCCCACTTCACAGTGACAGACCAAACTCTGACAGACCAAACTCCCCGTTTAACGCACCGCAAACAACCGCAAACAGTCCATTTGCAGTGGGTACAGTACAGTCTGTGGACCTGACACTCACTGGCAGGCAACTTTAAATTTGCAAGGTGCTGTGCCATCGTATAAATCAGTGGTGGGCACTGCAGTGGGCACAGTACACTCTGTGGACCTGACACTCACTGGCAGCTGGCAGGCAACTGCAATTATGACAGAGGGAAAAAAAATTATTTTCTAAACTGCAAGGTACTGTGCCACCCGATTTGAGTGTGGTGTGCACACAGTACAGTCTGTGGTGGGTCTGTGGCCTCTCACACACGGCGGGCAGGCAACTGCACAATAGATATATATATATATATCAAAAAAAAATTGACTGAAATACCAGCCCTAAAAAGGGCTTTTTGGGGTGCTGTCAGGATGCTGTCCTTACAGCAGGAGTGGACCGAGAACACTATCTAACAACTGTCCCTATTAACAGCAGCAGCAGCACTCTCCCTGCTCTCACTAACACACTGCTTCAGAATGATCTAAGATGGATGCTGCCCTTGCTTTTTTATAGGAAGTGGGAGGGTGTGGGAGGGAGGGTATGCTGATTGGCTGGAATGTGTCTGCTGACTGTGAGGTACAGGGTCAAAGTTTGCCTCAATGATGAAGTATAGGGGGCGGACCGAACATCGCATATGTTCACCTGCAGCGGCGGACGCGAACAAGCGATGTTCGCCGGGAACTGTTCGCCGGTGAATCGTTTGGGACATCTCTAGTGCCCAGCGGCTCCCACGAACCAACATACCTATACATTAGTAATGAGCCAAACATCCCCCTGTTCGGTTCGCACCAGAACATCTCGAACAGGGGAAATGTTCTAGCGAACATGCCAACTCCATTAAGGTCTATGGGACACGAACATGAAAAAATCAAAAGTCCTAATTTTAAAGGCTTAAATGCAAGTTATTGGCCCAAAAAAGTGTATGGGGACCTGGGTACTGCCCTGGGGGACATGAATCAAATCAAACATTTTTTTTTTAAAACAATCGTTTTTACAGGAGCAGTGATTTTAATCATGTTTAAATTGAAACAATAAAAATTCCTTTAAATATCGTGCCTGGGGGGGCCCCTTAATGTGCCTGTAAAGTGGAACATTTGTGCGATGTATGTAGCCCGCTGCAAGAATACTGACATTTCTAAAGGAAAAAATGTCATTTAAACTTGCTTGCGGCTGTAATGTTTTGTCTGCTCCTGGCAATACAGATAAAAAAATGAAAAAAAAAATCCCCCTAAAATCCACACCAGACCCTTATCTGAGCATACAGCCTGGCTGGCCAGGATGGGGGTGGGGGCGAGCGAGCCACATGCCCTCAACATGGGGGGGGGTGCTTTGGGGCAGGGGGGCTCTGCATTATCATGGACTCTGAAAGGTAGCTTTCTTTTCCTCAGCTGCTTTGCTTCTTCACTTTCCCGGGTTTTATACACTATTATCGGGTCTATGGATATATCCCTCCTTGGTAATCTTGGTTCATACCTTCTATTCACTACCAGCACACTCTCTATCTTTAGTCCAATAATATTTTTCTGCATACCCTCTTATTCTACTACTATGTTCAATTCACATTCCTTGCAATAGAGTTTTCTGTCTTGGGATGTGGCTTTCTGCATGGCTACACTATATATATCATATAAAGTACGTAATTTTATACACACCACACCCTTGTTGGAGCCATACTTGCAACTTCTTCTTTCTCTTTACTTGATTCTTGTTCCAGTTGCTTGGCTCACAGGTTATATACCGCTGGGTCACAGGTGTTATACTCCAAAATATTTATGTCACATCCTCATACCCCGACTTAGGGGTTTTGAGTTGATTTCCTGGTGTTCCCCATTTTACCCCCCTTCCCTTGGTAAGGCTATATATATCATACCAGCATCAATCACTCATTCTTACTATTTTTACACATATTATTTGAATGCAGTATCCGCTGTAGATTGCTATTGATACATGCCACTTGTCATCTATTATACTGGGGCACACCTGTTTCCTCCTTTGATGTCCTCTCATGGTTCCCTGCTGGCTACAGACTGGGCTTCCACAGCTCCCGGCTAGACGTTTTTCCTTGTTGGACTTTTGCCCATATATTATATACTTACCTCATCGCCAAGCTGTAAGTACATTGGGTAGATCTGGCTCAAGTTGGGATGATATATCCCTCTCTTACTTATGTTTCTATACTTTTTACCATGTCTATTATATTGTTGTCTGTAAGGGGGATTTTTTCTCTTTTTACAGTGACATACAGTGACCTGAAGAAGTGGAATCTACTCCAGGAAACGCGTAGAGCTTGCCATAATGCATTCCTTAATGCACTTACAGCAGCTGCATTTAATAGTAATGGAAATGGTTTATTTGGGCCAGCTTGGCCCAAACAAACTACAATATCTAGAGCTCAACTTTAAGTGATGGTTCAATGTTTACACTAAAGAGATTGAACCAGTGGAACTTCCACAACTTTTTTTTTAAAGCCAGGGTCCTCTTTTCCATATAATTAGGAAAAGAGGACCCTGGCTTTCCTTTTTTATTATCTCTACCTATTACCATAAGGTTTTTTATTTGCCCATTTTAGCCATTGCTTCATCTGTTCAGGCCTTATAAGCTCTTTACGATCTTACATCTATGTTGTTTTAATAATACTACTGTACCTATCACCATATGTATGCACCAATGCCATTTGTGGATATCTGTGTGGATGATGATAGTTTCAAAAAACTATTAGATGGGCACCTTAGAGACCACAACATACAGGGGTATACAATGTACGGTTAAAAGCAAACACACACACACATCATAGGTTGAACTGGATGGACTGATGTCTTTTTTCAACCTCACTAACTATGTAACTATGTAACTATTACAATTATCATTAAATTGTTTTTTTCTCTCTGCTATCATGTTGTAGACCCATCCATATACTCACTATAGTCATGTTGTACAACCCAACCGTCATGCACTTCATATAAAGTCCCACTTGTTCCCTCTCCTTTCCTGTATTCCCTTAGTGTTAGGGCTGCTAGGCCTTCGGCCTTTTGTATTATATTATCATGCTGTGGATTCATCCACACTATATCTGTTTTACCATATGTTACACATTATGCCGATTGTCCTATGTACTTTTTAACTTATATTCCCCTCCCCCATTCTTTACTAAGGGAGTAAAACCTTCCGGAGCTGAAGTGGTTAATAAATACAGAACTAAGGTAGTTTGTGTCTTTTATATCTATCTGTATGTTAGCTGTAACCTAACCTCATTATAGGAATAACCATAAGAACGCAGTAAGTTAAAGTGGCAATCCTAGTAGAATATTTAAAAAAAAAAAAAATAGTATGTTTTATCTGTGGTTTATCGCTTTCTGATGTGCAATAACAATGAACCAAAAATATGCCAGTTAATCTGCAGAGGTGCAAAAACAAAAGTTATGAAAAAATATATTTCACTCAACTCACTAATGTGACAGCTAGATGTAATGGAATTTAATTGTGGTATTTAGTAGCAAGGGAACCAATATATCCTAATATATGCTACTTTCCTCCATTTAACTAATGAGATTTTTGTAAAGTGGGTCCCTCAGGGCAGCCATGACTGTGTTTCCTTCCCCTGCAGCTCACTCAGTCTGTTCTAATACAAATGACTTTGTTACAGAGCTATCAGCAGTTTCAACAGGGTCAAGACAAAAGAAACATCACAGCTTGTGAACTGTGAAGTCTCTGGGCTGCAGGCAACAGATATTAGAGCAGCATCAGCTCAGGATGTCATTTCATCTCACTGACTGATTGCCAAGATTCCTCAAAATGTGTGAATTTAGGGAGCGAAGATATCTGCCAATCCATGCGCAGAGGTATTAACCATAAATATCACAGGCAAACTAAATATTTAAACATGTTACACTGCATAATATATCATTTGCTTTTTTATCTACTACCTCTGTAGTGCACATAAATTTTATATTAAGGAAAAAGAGAACATTGAGCTTGAAATGTATTGTGTAATAACAAAGAAAATGCTGCCCTAAATCAAAGGAAATTACACTTAAAAATTCAGCATTTTCAACACTTTGTTTATTAGCTTCCAATTCATTTTTGTAATAGTGAAATATAGTTTAATTTATAATAATTTAATAATTAAGAATTTATTATAGCAAGCTGACAAGAGCTGAATGATGACACTGGAACTGGAAAGAGCTGTATGCTGTATGATAAAATCACGATCCAACCACCATTTCAATTTATATTTTAGTATTTCTTGATAAAGCCTAACTCCATGTTTTGCGTTACTTCAAATAGCTTTATTGGTCCAAACAAATCATTCCCTTTACTAATTGCTGCGGAGACTGTATATAGCATCAGTTACATACAGCATGCAGTGCTGTGTTTCAGCAGTGGTACAAGGATTTCCCATCTTCTACCAGAACAAGTTAAGCTCGGCTCAGCCATTCACAGGAAGCCTTATATTTTCCGAATGAATACAAGACTTCCTCTGATTGGCTAGGATGGAGATCATAAAGTCATCAGCCCACATCTCCATCTTAGCCAGTCAGAGGAAGCCTTATATTCATTGATCCCTATAATGTTGCTAAAAAATAATGCTGCATACCGTTGTAGCTGATGATACATACAGTTTATACAGCACTTACAGCAGCTGCATTGAATAGTAATGGAAATGGTTCATTTGGGCCAGCTTGGCCCAAACAAACTAGAATATCTACAGCTCGACTTTAAGTGATGGTTCAATGTTTACACTAAAGAGATTGAACCAGTGGAACTTCCACAACATTTTTTTAAAGCCATAGTCCTCTTTTCCATATAATTAGGAAATCAGTATCTTAGGGGCTATTTTTTTATGTACCGCAGAAAGAAGTTTATTTATATACCACAAATATATATATATATATATATATATATATATATATATTTGTTTTTAATGTAGCTTGTTTAAAATAATATTAAACAAGACTAATAGGTTCAGCTGTGCTCCACTCATTTACAAATAATAGCTATAGCAAATACAAAGAACAAAAAAATAAACAGAACCCCATCCTGCATCAGGAGGACTTTACTGGCATAGATGTGAGCCTATATCAAACATATAGAGGTATCAAAAAGTATATTTATTTAAAACATATTAAAAATGTATCACAAACATCTGTTTAGCATCGATACATCATAAAAATGTGAAAACAAAAAACATGATAGAGATATGACTCCAAAAGACCAATTCTGACACCTTCCTCAATAGGGATAGTACCAATTGGGAACCTCAACTGGGGGTGTCTGTAAATGGAGGTCACCTCCGTAGGTCCACGCATTTTGCTGGATTGCGTAGCTTCTTCAGAACCAATAAAAGGATATATATTTATTGTAAATATTGAATGCAGGTTTGGGCAAGGGAAGTTGCATGAAAGCCACTTCCGGTGTCACCATGCCTAATTTGCATACTCGTTTTTAATTTATGCACTTTAAACATAAATATTGACTATTCACCTTTCGCATCTAATGATTTACCTCAGATGAGACATTAGATGGATATATGTACGATAATTAATGTATAAACCCACTTTCGATCGCTGATTGTAACCATTGAATGCAGTTTTGGGCAAGGAAAGTTGCATGAAAGCCACTTCCTGTGTAACACGCCTAATTTGCATACTCGTTTTTAATTTATGCATATTAAACATAAATATTGACCATTTATCTTTCACATCTAATGATCTACCCCAGATGAGACATTAGATGGATATATGCACGATAATTAATGTATAAACCCATTTTAGATCGCTGGTTTTTCTTTGCAGACATCGGAAGTGTCTATCTAGCAGGGTATATGAGGGACAGAAGTGACGGTGCAGGCATCCTCCTGTTTCAGTAGAAGCTCTTTTGAAAGGAAACGCGTCATAGAGGAGGCGCCGCACCGTCACACATCTAGTCCTAGGTCCGCGCTACAGGCGGCCACGGTCATCTACAAGTTTTATGTAAACCACTCATTGATACCATCATAACTGTAAGTGCATGTCTATTTATACTATTAAAGTGTTTAGAGGTAATGCACTATTGTCCGCTTATTCATTTCTCCCTGGGTACACTCTGAGGGATTGTCTCCAAGCATATATGTTTAGGTTGGATTGCATTGTGAATCACATGGATCTGTTTCTACCTTAATGAAGAGAGAGGAGTTTCTTCCATTGGACAAATACATGCATTCTCATGTTGGTTTTCTGGTAAGAGGCTTATATTGATTTTGGGTGTCCACGCGTGGCAAGTGGGTTCTTTCACATCGCACAAGAGGGATTTTATGAGTTGATTTTACACTTTCATCATTTCCGTCTGGTGAGAGCAGAATTTGTATGGTGGAGGGAATATGTATCACTTAACATGAATTTGCACCGTTGGATTTGGAAGTCTACATTTTATTTTGTTGATACACCAGTGATTTATGGACTTTTTTATGTGTATACATTTTTTCCACTTCACTTTTTTTCCTATACATTTGTGTATGGGTATTTATTTTGTCACATTTATTAGTGCACCAGACCACTTTTTCATCAATACAAGGAGGAACTTACATTAAAAACACTGATAAGACATACTGGGTCATCATCATATGCCTCCTGGGCAAACACAGGGACTTTAGGATAATCCATCTATTGAGGTCTCGTTGTTTAGGTGTCAATAGAAGCTGTCTGCTTATAATGTGAAGTTTAAGCCCAATCAGAACTGTATTTCTATTAGATAACTGGAAAAATGCTGTCTCATCCACAGGTGTAAAATTGTCACCTTATACTAGTAGATAACTGTAGCAGAAAGTAGGATTATACAACATGAATATGTAACAGCTTGTTGTATAGGGCCGCCAGCAGTAGTGATCACCACCACGTCTTATGTCTCTAGCCTCCCAAAGAGACGAGACCAAGACAAGAGGCAGAACAAATACTGGTATGTAATGTTAGTAATACCAAAAAAATACAAAGCTACCAAACACCCTACTAGCATGCAATGAATGCAATCAAAGTTTTGCACACCAAATGGCAGGTAAACACCATCCAAGGACATGTATTAGAAATTGCTCTGCTAGAGTTGTTCAACCAAATTACAAATATGATATAACCATATTCACCAGTGCACAATATTGTAATGTCACCAAAAAAACATATTTTGCTATGTAAGCATGTTAATGTTGAGGCATTATCATGGAGTCACTTCACAACTATTACTAAGCAACCCTCAGACAAATTGCATTTGTCTAAAAAGTGTTACTTAATTACTTGACCTCCAGAAGGTTTTATACACTTCATGACCAGTCCATTCTTTCTTGCTATTCACCACTGTGCTACTTTAGCTGGCAATTGTGCTGCCATGCATCACTGTATGAAAATGAAATGTATAAACACACAGATAGAGCTTTCTTTGGGTAGTGTTGGCTCACTGCTGGTTTTTATTTTTTTTCTATTAACCAGCCCCCCACCCCCCCCCCCCCCGATACTTTCTAAAATCAAATTTCTTCATAAATGTAGGCCAAAATCTATTTTGCTACATATCTTTGGTAAAAAAAAAATCTAAGTGAAAGCTCTAGCATCTACAAACAATTGTTTATACAGTATATTTGATAATTGATCAGTCCTAATGTACTGATGGCCCTTAAAATGTTAGGACAGTACACATACCCCATTAATTACCCCTTTTTGTAAAGTAGACCTTCATGAGGTATTTAGTAACAGGCATAGCGAGTTTTTAGAAGTTGTAATTTTTTGTCATACTTTTTTAGAAAATGAAGAAATTAAATAAAATGTGTTTTTCTTTATACAAATTATTTTTACATACTATCCCCAGTGCAGTACAGCGCATTATATGACTGGTGTGGCAGTGATCAGGGATACTGACTGGTGACAGTATGTATAAAAAATGAAATACATTTTTATTCAATTTTTAAATGTTTTCAATTTTTTTAACATTGTTTTTTCAAGTGTGACACTGTACTAGTCTGGGGGGCTGATCAGGGATTTTTTACACTTACACTTTGATTGCTGTTACAGTGATGATCACTATAACAGCAATGTTTTGAACTGTCATAAATGAGTTACATTCAAAACAGCTGTGACTTACTATTGTGTACTGTCATTGGCCCACAGCTATCACATAGTGCAGGGTGCGGTGTTTGGGCCAGATACTATGTGATGGCTGTGGGCAAATCACAACATCCCTATAGGAATCACAGCTGTTATGAATGAAATTTATTCATAACAGCTTTGTTAAAATTGTGATCATGTGATAGCACAGCTGAAAACGGACAGGTATAGGGAATTGCAATCACGGGATGGAATGGGCTGGATGACATACAGTAAATGTGGGTGGGCAGGAAGCAGTTAAATTGAAACTAAATAGAAAAATTAAAAAAAAAAAATTGCTGCACATGTTCAAGATGGCCAAAATTCCCAAGTCCAGAAATTAACCAGACAAAGATGTTGGCACCAGCAAAGGAATGAGGGGAGGCGAGGTTACTTCCCCCCCTAGGCGAATAATACTTAATACAAAAAAACAATACAAAAAGTCCCAGCAGAGGTAGACAGCAACAAATACAAGTTCATTTATCTAACAGTTTGTGAAAAAAGTGGAGGTTTTAGTTATATGTAAAGGCCACACTACTATGTTTTAAAACAATACATGAAAAGTTATTATCCCAAAAAAACACCTTTTTGTTTTTAGTGATGCCTACTTTAATGTTGTTGTGAATATATTACAATAAAATTTTATTATATTATTATATTATTTATAATATTGGAATATATATATAATACTATTCATCATTCATTTTATTTTTGATTTGTTTTTCATGGTATGGTTTAGGAGGGGGAGTTTATACTAGCTGATCTATTTCATAGCCTTCCAGGCTGCATGCACGGTGGTAGTGCTAGTGTTAGATCACAGTAGTGGTACCACTGCTAATTGAAAGATGCCTGGTTTGTTTGTTTCTTTTGGTAAACAAAGCGGCCAGGGATTGTAGGTGATGGTTTTGATTGAATATGGTTCAGTGATGTCACAAAACATTCTCTATTTATTTGTTTACATTCAGAAGCTGGCTAGGCATCTGCCATCTGTGATGGACGTAATAGCAGTTCAATGTGTGGCGGATCATCATGTCTGTGGGTCTGCATCCTCATGTGGTGAAACATCATGCTTGGTGTGGATCTACTGGATGACATAACTGAGGGTGGATTTACATCAAATAACATTTTTTTCTTAATTTACTTTTTTTTAGAGAATGAGGAGATACTTTATGGGTGCTAAGGGGACCCTTTTATTTGAAAGGGGGATTCCAAATTCCTTTACTGTACCTCCACCCAACAGAACTCCATATCCTCTTTGTGGATTGCATGTGGAGAGGGGGCCCTTGTCTTTATCAACATACAGACTAGATGCCTTGCAAGAAGGGGAGGATTCCCCCTCCCCTCCTGCAAGGCACCCTGTCCTCTTAAAAAGGCGCCGTGTCTTCTTAAAAATGTATGGTTCAAGACCCATGTCCAGGCATAAAGACTGAGTGGCTGCAATCAGGGGTCGTTAAATGTCAAGCCCCCTCCCCCCCTTTCTGAAATATAAACAGCCATAGACTCTTAACATTGGCAGGGTACCTTGAAAAAAAGGAGAATGTGTGTTTTTGTGCGTGAAGAGGGGGGGGGGGTGCCATTCACATGCTCTGCAAACCAAGGTAAGGGATTCTACATAAAGCAGGTTTTCAATGTATCAACGTAACAGGAGATTCTGCACAGAGCATTCGTTAAATAGGGAAATGTACTCATCCCCAGCATAAGGGTAGGATTTACACTGACCCTCCTTTATATTAGGTCATTCGTCATCAGCAGTGATGACATTAGGGGGTTCTTGTAGTTGCTGAATGGGTGGGGACCTCATAAGGGGAGATTTGTGGTGGCATAATATGAGGTGACCTGATATTAGGTGGGAGGTAGAGGGGGGTTATGGTGGCTTAAACTGAAAACCTTGTTATCTCGTTGATTATTTACGCTCACAAAAATAGCCCATTTACTATTCTAGTATTTTTACACTATATAATAGTGCCTGAGTATTATTTTCAGTGCTCATTGGTCGTGCTTGCCGAAATGGAAAAATTACAATTATTATTGCTTAGTGGGGGACCCTGCACAGGGACCCCTTATTGACTTTATCTGAAACTGCATTGTGTTTTATTCATATAGGGAATTTGGGGGCCTGGCACTGACATTTCTTACTTTCTAAGCCTCTTTGCTCGGCTTATGCCAAAATAAAGGGCAAAACATAGCTTAAAAATGTCAAACAGTTTTGCTTCCACAGCAGCTTCAATAAATGTTATTTTTGCAACTAACACATTTTTTGTGGAGCTTGAATTATGTGTCTTGTAACAAGCAATATAATATTATATTGAAGCAAACTAAAAGGTTAGCAGAGCTAATGGAACTTCCCTTCCCTTGTCTATCATCCCATCCCACTTACCTAATTAACCTGCTACATTTTCTGTAATATATTAATATGTTGCTTGTCACAGGACCCCAATAAGCTATTTAATTGCTGTAAAAAACACCCAGCAGCACAATTTGTTCATGTATTTAAATCTAGGCTTCTAGCAATCTATTTCAGCAAGTCATTGGTCTCTAGTAGTGTTGAGCGAACACGGACTGTATTATTCGTGTTCGTACCGAATAATTGGATTTTTTGTACCCGAACACGGACACGGACACTTTACTGTATGTTCGGGTAAAAATCCGTGTTCGGTCGTTTTATTTCCGGGTTTTGCATGCTTTGGCGCTCTTTTCATGGCGGGCTTTCAACAGCCAATCAACAATCGTTTAACTGGTGTGCCTTAAGCCATCCCAGCCATGCCTGCAAATGTCTCAGTAGCTGTGATTGGCCGTCTGAAGCATGTGACCAAGTCTTTATAAGTTCGAGGCAGCCGCAGCGGCGTCATTATGCTGCTTAGATTCAGGGACAGAGCACACATCAACGTGCTGGCTGCTGATTAGGGAAAGATAGGCAGGAAAAAACCATTTGTGTCCGGATAGAATTGAGGGACAGGTCGGAGTGTTTAGGCAGGGCGAGTTGTAGGCATTTTAGGGATAGAGTCTGCTGAATTATAGGGTCAGTGTCTTCTACAAACTACAATCGATATTGCTGTGTGGGGGGTGGGGTCTGCACTCAATCCTGATCTACGATCTCTTCTCAATCCTGTTAGGGACAGAGTCTGCTGAATTTTAGGGAAACTGTGTTCTACAAACTACAATCGATATTGCTGTGTGGTGTGGGATTGGAGATAGGCAGGTGTCAGTGATCCACATCCATTTTTCTGTGTGTGAGCTGCAGTGAACACAATCTTTTTGGGCTGCAGTGAACACAATCTTTTTGGGCTGCAGTGAACACAATCTTTTTGGGCTGCAGTGAACACAATCTTTTTGGGCTGCAGTGAACACAATCTTTTTGGGCTGCAGTGAACACAATCTTTTTGGGGTGCAGTGAACAAAATCTTTTTGGGGTGCAGTGAACACAATCCTTTTTGGTGTGCAGTGAACACAATCTTTGTGGGGTGCAGTGAACAAAATCCTTTGTGGGGTGCAGTGAACACAATCTTTTTGGGGTGCAGTGAACAAAATCCTTTTTGGGGTGCAGTGAACAACATCCTTTTTGGGGTGCAGTGAACACAATCTTTTTGGGGTGCAGTGAACAAAATCCTTTGTGGGGTGCAGTGAACACAATCTTTTTGGGGTGCAGTGAACACAATCTTTTTGGGGTGGAGTGAACAACATCCTTTTTGGGGTGGAGTGAACAAAATCCTTTTTGGGGTGCAGTGAACAAAATCATTTTTGGGGTGCAGTGAACACAATCTTTTTGGGGTGCAGTGAACACAATCTTTGTGGGGTGCAGTGAACACAATCTTTTTGGGGTGGAGTGAACAACATCCTTTTTGGGGTGCAGTGAACAACATCCTTTTTGGGGTGCAGTGAACACAATCTTTTTGGGGTGCAGTGAACACAATCTTTGTGGGGTACAGTGAACAGAATCTTTGTGGGGTGCAGTGAACACAATCTTTGGGGGGTACAGTGAACACAATCTTTGTGAGGTGCAGTGAACACAATCTTTGTGGGGTGCAGTGAACACAATCATTGTGGGGTGCAGTGAACTCAATCTTTGTGGGGTACAGTGAACACAATCTCATACTTCTGAAGGTTTGAGGGTGCTGCCTGTTCCATACTCCCCCTACTCCTCATCTAGCCTTTTAGGGGTACAAACAATAGTAATTGGGGCCTAGTGTGGTTGTGTACGTGTGATATACATACACTTTTTTGGGATCATATTTTCTATTCCGCTATTTAATCAAAAACCTTTGGGGATCAGTTAAATTGGGGGATAGTCTGTGTTGGTACGTGTGAGAGAGATCCACCTTTCCAAGTTGTTGGGGTTCATCTCATACTTCTGAAGGTTTGAGGGTGCTGCCTGTTCCATACTCCCCCCTACTCCTAGCCTTTTAGGGGTACAAACAATAGTAATTGGGGCCTAGTGTGGTTGTGTACGTGTGATATACATACACTTTTTTGGGATCATATTTTCTATTCCGCTATTTAATCAAAAACCTTTGGGGATCAGTTAAATTGGGGGATAGTCTGTGTTGGTACGTGTGAGAGAGATCCACCTTTCCAAGTTGTTGGGGTTCATCTCATACTTCTGAAGGTTTGAGGGTGCTGCCTGTTCCATACTCCCCCTACTCCTAGCCTTTTAGGGGTACAAACAATAGTAATTGGGGCCTAGTGTGGTTGTGTACGTGTGATATACATACACTTTTTTGGGATCATATTTTCTATTCCGCTATTTAATCAAAAACCTTTGGGGATCAGTTAAATTGGGGGATAGTCTGTGTTGGTACGTGTGAGAGAGATCCACCTTTCCAAGTTGTTGGGGTTCATCTCATACTTCTGAAGGTTTGAGGGTGCTGCCTGTTCCATACTCCCCCTACTCCTAGCCTTTTAGGGGTACAAACAATAGTAATTGGGGCCTAGTGTGGTTGTGTACGTGTGATATACATACACTTTTTTGGGATCATATTTTCTATTCCGCTATTTAATCAAAAACCTTTGGGGATCAGTTAAATTGGGGGATAGTCTGTGTTGGTACGTGTGAGAGAGATCCACCTTTCCAAGTTGTTGGGGTTCATCTCATACTTCTGAAGGTTTGAGGGTGCTGCCTGTTCCATACTCCCCCTACTCCTAGCCTTTTAGGGGTACAAACAATAGTAATTGGGGCCTAGTGTGGTTGTGTACGTGTGATATACATACACTTTTTTGGGATCATATTTTCTATTCCGCTATTTAATCAAAAACCTTTGGGGATCAGTTAAATTGGGGGATAGTCTGTGTTGGTACGTGTGAGAGAGATCCACCTTTCCAAGTTGTTGGGGTTCATCTCATACTTCTGAAGGTTTGAGGGTGCTGCCTGTTCCATACTCCCCCTACTCCTAGCCTTTTAGGGGTACAAACAATAGTAATTGGGGCCTAGTGTGGTTGTGTACGTGTGATATACATACACTTTTTTGGGATCATATTTTCTATTCCGCTATTTAATCAAAAACCTTTGGGGATCAGTTAAATTGGGGGATAGTCTGTGTTGGTACGTGTGAGAGAGATCCACCTTTCCAAGTTGTTGGGGTTCATCTCATACTTCTGAAGGTTTGAGGGTGCTGCCTGTTCCATATTCCCCCTACTCCTAGCCTTTTAGGGGTACAAACAATAGTAATTGGGGCCTAGTGTGGTTGTGTACGTGTGATATACATACACTTTTTTGGGATCATATTTTCTATTCCGCTATTTAATCAAAAACCTTTGGGGATCAGTTAAATTGGGGGATAGTCTGTGTTGGTACGTGTGAGAGAGATCCACCTTTCCAAGTTGTTGGGGTTCATCTCATACTTCTGAAGGTTTGAGGGTGCTGCCTGTTCCATACTCCCCCTACTCCTAGCCTTTTAGGGGTACAAACAATAGTAATTGGGGCCTAGTGTGGTTGTGTACGTGTGATATACATACACTTTTTTGGGATCATATTTTCTATTCCGCTATTTAATCAAAAACCTTTGGGGATCAGTTAAATTGGGGGATAGTCTGTGTTGGTACGTGTGAGAGAGATCCACCTTTCCAAGTTGTTGGGGTTCATCTCATACTTCTGAAGGTTTGAGGGTGCTGCCTGTTCCATACTCCCCCTACTCCTAGCCTTTTAGGGGTACAAACAATAGTAATTGGGGCCTAGTGTGGTTGTGTACGTGTGATATACATACACTTTTTTTGGATCATATTTTCTATTCCGCTATTTAATCAAAAACCTTTGGGGATCAGTTAAATTGGGGGATAGTCTGTGTCGGTACGTGTGAGAGAGATCCACCTTTCCAAGTTGTTGGGGTTCATCTCATACTTCTGAAGGTTTGAGGGTGCTGCCTGTTCCATACTCCCCCTACTCCTCATCTAGCCTTTTAGGGGTACAAACAATAGTAATTGGGGCCTAGTGTGGTTGTGTACGTGCGAGATACATACACTTTTTTTGATCATATTTCCTATTCCGCTATTCAATAAAAACCTTTGAGGATCAATTGAATTGCGGGATAGTCTGTGTCGGTACGTGTGAGAGAGATCCACCTTTCCAAGTTGTTGGGGTTCATCTCATACTTCTGAAGGTTTGAGGGTGCTGCCTGTTCCATACTCCCCCTACTCCTCATCTAGCCTTTTAGGGGTACAAACAATAGTAATTGGGGCCTAGTGTGGTTGTGTACGTGTGATATACATACACTTTTTTTGGATCATATTTTCTATTCCGCTATTTAATCAAAAACCTTTGGGGATCAGTTAAATTGGGGGATAGTCTGTGTTGGTACGTGTGAGAGAGATCCACCTTTCCAAGTTGTTGGGGTTCATCTCATACTTCTGAAGGTTTGAGGGTGCTGCCTGTTCCATACTCCCCCTACTCCTCATCTAGCCTTTTAGGGGTACAAACAATAGTAATTGGGGCCTAGTGTGGTTGTGTACGTGTGATATACATACACTTTTTTTGGATCATATTTTCTATTCCGCTATTTAATCAAAAACCTTTGGGGATCAGTTAAATTGGGGGATAGTCTGTGTTGGTACGTGTGAGAGAGATCCACCTTTCCAAGTTGTTGGGGTTCATCTCATACTTCTGAAGGTTTGAGGGTGCTGCCTGTTCCATACTCCCCCTACTCCTCATCTAGCCTTTTAGGGGTACAAACAATAGTAATTGGGGCCCAGTGTGGTTGTGTACGTGTGATATACATACACTTTTTTGGGATCATATTTTCTATTCCGCTATTTAATCAAAAACCTTTGGGGATCAGTTAAATTGGGGGATAGTCTGTGTCGGTACGTGTGAGAGAGATCCACCTTTCCAAGTTGTTGGGGTTCATCTCATACTTCTGAAGGTTTGAGGGTGCTGCCTGTTCCATACCCCCCCTACTCCTCATCTAGCCTTTTAGGGGTACAAACAATAGTAATTGGGGCCTAGTGTGGTTGTGTACGTGCGAGATACATACCCTTTTTTTGATCATATTTCCTATTCCGCTATTCAATAAAAACCTTTGAGGATCAATTGAATTGCGGGATAGTCTGTGTCGGTACGTGTGAGAGAGATCCACCTTTCCAAGTTGTTGGGGTTCATCTCATACTTCTGAAGGTTTGAGGGTGCTGCCTGTTCCATACTCCCCCTACTCCTCATCTAGCCTTTTAGGGGTACAAACAATAGTAATTGGGGCCTAGTGTGGTTGTGTACGTGTGATATACATACACTTTTTTTGGATCATATTTTCTATTCCGCTATTTAATCAAAAACCTTTGGGGATCAGTTAAATTGGGGGATAGTCTGTGTCGGTACGTGTGAGAGAGATCCACCTTTCCAAGTTGTTGGGGTTCATCTCATACTTCTGAAGGTTTGAGGGTGCTGCCTGTTCCATACTCCCCCTACTCCTCATCTAGCCTTTTAGGGGTACAAACAATAGTAATTGGGGCCCAGTGTGGTTGTGTACGTGTGATATACATACACTTTTTTGGGATCATATTTTCTATTCCGCTATTTAATCAAAAACCTTTGGGGATCAGTTAAATTGGGGGATAGTCTGTGTCGGTACGTGTGAGAGAGATCCACCTTTCCAAGTTGTTGGGGTTCATCTCATACTTCTGAAGGTTTGAGGGTGCTGCCTGTTCCATACCCCCCCTACTCCTCATCTAGCCTTTTAGGGGTACAAACAATAGTAATTGGGGCCTAGTGTGGTTGTGTACGTGTGATATACATACACTTTTTTTGGATCATATTTTCTATTCCGCTATTTAATCAAAAACCTTTGGGGATCAGTTAAATTGGGGGATAGTCTGTGTCGGTACGTGTGAGAGAGATCCACCTTTCCAAGTTGTTGGGGTTCATCTCATACTTCTGAAGGTTTGAGGGTGCTGCCTGTTCCATACCCCCCCTACTCCTCATCTAGCCTTTTAGGGGTACAAACAATAGTAATTGGGGCCTAGTGTGGTTGTGTACGTGCGAGATACATACACTTTTTTTGATCATATTTCCTATTCCGCTATTCAATAAAAACCTTTGAGGATCAATTGAATTGCGGGATAGTCTGTGTCGGTACGTGTGAGAGAGATCCACCTTTCCAAGTTGTTGGGGTTCATCTCATACTTCTGAAGGTTTGAGGGTGCTGCCTGTTCCATACTCCCCCTACTCCTCATCTAGCCTTTTAGGGGTACAAACAATAGTAATTGGGGCCCAGTGTGGTTGTGTACGTGTGATATACATACACTTTTTTTGGATCATATTTTCTATTCCGCTATTTAATTTAACTGGGCCTCCATGCGAGACCTGTGTGCCTTGTTGCGCTGTTTTGAGTACTCCACCAACATGGCCAGTGGCAATGACGCCGTTCTCAGCTTAACTATCCCACTTCTATGCCTCCTTGAAAAAACAATTCGGGCGATGATGGAAGAGGATGTGGCACAGGATGAGGAGGAGGAGGAGGAGGATGAAGAGGTAACATTTCCAAGGCTTTCAGGGCAGTCATTCGCAAGGGGCTCCGAGGGTGGGTTCCTGCACACGCAAACGCCAGGGACGCAATTGTCCAGCAGGGGCACAGTTCTGGAGGATGAGGAGGATGAGGAGGAGGAGGAGCTGGAGGAGGAGATGGAACCATGTTCACAGCAGGGTGGCACCCAGGCCAGCTCATGGCCATCACTGGTGCGTGGCTGGGGGGATACAGAGGACACGGACGATACACCTCCCACAGAGGACAGCCTTTCGTTGCCTCTGGGCAGCCTGGCACACATGAGCGATTACATGCTGCAGTGTCTCCACAACGACCGCCGAGTTGCCCACATTCTAACTTGTGCTGATTACTGGGTGGCCACGCTGCTGGATCCCCGTTACAAGGACAACGTACTGTCCTTAATTCACTCACTGGAGCGCGATCGCAAGATGCGCGAGTACAAGCGCACGCTGGTAGACGCCATGCTGCTGGCATTCCCATCTGACAGCGGGGCCACAGTGGAAGCACAAGGCAGAGGAGGAGGAGGAGGAGGTCGCCAACGCAACCAGGGCACCGCCAGCACCTCAGAAGGCAGGGTTAGCATGGCCGAAATGTGGAAAAGCTTTGTCAGCACGCCACAACAAACAGCAGCACCAGCAGCTCAGATGGAACGTCTTAGCAGGAGGCAGCATTTTACCAACATGGTGGAGCAGTATGTGTGCACACGCCTACATGTAGTGAATGACGGGTCTGCCCCCTTCAACTTCTGGGTCTCCAAATTGGGCACATGGCTTGAGCTTGCCCTTTACGCCTTGGAGGTGCTGGCGTGCCCTGCAGCCAGTGTATTATCTGAACGGGTATTTAGCACGGCTGGGGGCGTTATAACAGACAAGCGCAGCCGCCTGTCCAGAGACAATGTGGACAAGCTCACGTTCATTAAAATGAACCAGGCATGGATCCCACGGGACTTTTCCGTACCTTATGCAGAATAGCAATGGATACCGACCTTACCCACCCATTGTTCCATTTTTGCTCTTTCTCACTCTTTTGGGGTGTACCCTCATTTAAAATTTTTGAAAAGAAGCAGTGTTGGCTACCTCGTCCTCCTCCTCAGGGCCAGATTAATGTAGGGGCTATTGGAGCTGCAGCTCCAGGCCCCTACCTTTTATATAGGCCCCGGGTTGGCCATATTCACTGTTACCGCTCTTCTGTCACTTGTAAACACAGAAGTCTGGCTTCTATGCTCGCTTCCCCAGGCAGCACCCTCAGAACCTCCCCACACAGCGTGAAGGCCGGACAAGGAGGGACAGTTGGCGATGCATGGATGTGTTTATGGGCTTCAGAGACAGCATCCCATGTTGAATTAGGCATGCATGGCTGCACCCTTCCTCCTCTGGGTGCATGGCAAGGCACGGCCCTTAAGGCCCTTCAAAATCCTCAGCACCAAGCCCATGATGCTGTTAATCCGGCCCTGGTCCTCCTCCACCGCCGCTTCCACCTACACCGCCCATAGGTGTGCGCAGCCTATTGCATTAAGGTGTGCACCCCAAAGTTGAAATACACATGCATGTGTTTGCCAGCAGGGAGAGTAATGTATCGGGGCCATGTACCTGTAGGCAAGGAGAAATAGAGCAGAGCAGGTCCCAGGGAGATCTTTCCCATCTCCTCACTGGCAATGCTATGTGCCCTAGGTGATTAGGGTGTGCCCAGGCACACCCAGCACACCCTGTGCGCACGCCTATGTCACCGCTAGGCTTGTGACGGTATCAGATTTTCATGCTGCGATTAATTGATTAAGGTTTTGCCACGGTATACGGTATTATCACGGTATTCTATTATTAAATTTAAATTATTAAATTTCCACCTCACTTCAATTTCATTGCTGAATTTAGGGGCTTTGGTTCACTTATGCACATTATTATATAGTCAGTCAGTACAGACTCTGTGAACCAGGCCTAAAATAGGTCATCAAGCAGTGTCTGGCCTAACTGGTGATAACTGGTTCTGGCGCTCGGCTCCGATCCGATGGCCTGGTCATTAAGAGGGCAAATCCTTGTGGTCAAGAAGTGGTTAAACCTGAAGGAGGTGTTGTTTATAAATTACTTTACTATTGCTTTAGGCCTGGTTCACATGTATGCGGGTTGGTGGTTCACATTTGCACAGGCATAGCAGCCCATTGATTTGAATGGGCTGCTATGCCCTCATTTTCCGCAGAAAAAAGGTGCATGCAGCATTTTTTTAAAATTCAGTGGCCTTGAAATCCATCCTGCTTTTGCACCATGCGACTAACCTGCAGTTCCTGCTCTGGCAAGCTTTCTGCATTTTTTGTATACGTGGGCACGGCATTTAAAAATAAACAGTTTGCGTGTGCAGCAACGGCAGGTAAGTCGCATGGTGCAAAAGAAGGATGGATTTCATGGCCACTGCATTTTTTTAAATTCTGCATGCACCTTTTTTCAGCTGAAAACGCAGGCATAGCAGCTCAAGCCCATTCACATCAATGGGCTGCTATGCCTGTGCAAATGTGGGCCCCCAACCCGCATACATGTGAACCAGGCCTAAAGCAATAGTAAAGTCATTAATTGGTTAAACCTGCAGGAGGACCGGTGTTTTTATCTATTAATGACTTTACTATTGCTTTAGGCCTGGTTCACATGTATGCGGGTTGGGGGCCCACATTTGCACAGGCATAGCAGCCCATTGATGTGAATGGGCTTGAGCTGCTATGCCTGCGTTTTCAGCTGAAAAAAGGTGCATGCAGAATTTAAAAAAATGCAGTGGCCATGAAATCCATCCTTCTTTTGCACCATGCGACTTACCTGCCGTTGCTGCACACGCAAACTGTTTATTTTTAAATGCCGTGCCCACGTATACAAAAAATGCAGAAAGCTTGCCAGAGCAGGAACTGCAGGTTAGTCGCATGGTGCAAAAGCAGGATGGATTTCAAGGCCACTGAATTTAAAAAAAATGCTGCATGCACCTTTTTTCTGCGGAAAATGAGGGCATAGCAGCCCGTTCAAATCAATGGGCTGCTATGCCTGTGCAAATGTGGGCCGCCAACCCGCATACATGTGAACCGCCAACCCGCATACATGTGAACCACCAACCCGCATACATGTGAACCAGGCCTAAAGCAATAGTAAAGTCATTAATAGATAAAAACACCGGTCCTCCTGCAGGTTTAACCACTTCTGGATCGCAAGGATTTGCCCCTTTAAAGACCAGGCCATCGGATCAGAGCGCCAGGACCAGTCATCACCAGGTAGGCCAGACACTGCTTGATGGCTATATAATAATGTAATGTGGGCTGCTAGGCGTGTGTGTGTGTATATATATATTTATTAGAGCTGCACGATTCTGGCCAAAATGAGAATCACGATTTTTTAGCTTGGAATAAAGATCACGATTCTCTCACGATTCTCTGTGTAACAAAAAAAAAAAAAATTGGGATAACTTTACTGTTACGTTTTTTTTTTTTTTTTTTATTCATTAAAGTCTAATCATTGCGTTTGAAAGACTGCTGCGCAAATACAGTGTGACATAAAATATTACAACAATCGCCATTTTATTCTGTAGGGTCTCTGCTAAAAAAATATATAAAATGTTTGGGGGTTCTAAGTACTTTTCTAGCAAAAAAAAAACTGATTTTAACTTGCAAGCAGCAAGTGTCAGAAAAAGATCCAGTCTTTAAGAGGTTAAACTTCCTTTCTCCCTGGCAGAAGGAAGGAAAAGATACAAATGTAATCATTTTTGTTTATAGTTAGGAGACTTAATGCTGAAAGGTGTTAGCTGAGTGAGTGAATGAGTCATCCAGCTCACTGAAATGTATCAATTCACAAGTCAGGCAGACTTGACAGAGAAACTCGGTATTTTAAAAATGCCACAATAACAATACCGTGGCTATGCAATACCGCGATATATCGAATTACCGAAAACCGGCATATGTCTAGTCACCGCCACATCCACCACCACCTCAACCTCCCTCCTACTCCATATGGGCCTCGTCCTTCAGAGATGAAGAAGAACATTGTTTTATTTTTCTGTTTTTTTTTGTTGTTTTAAGTTATTTCCCTATCCACATTTGTTTGCAGAGCACTTGCCATGCTCTTAATTACGTTTTGCTGCCATTTGCAGCACTCTAGCCCTTTCCTTTGGTGTTTTAGAGCCATTTTAGTGCCTTAAAGTTCGGGTCCCCATTGACTTCAATGGGGTTCGGTGTCCGGGAAAAGTTCGGTAAAAGTCCGGGACACGGACCCGGACTTTTTTTTAAAGTTCGGCCGAACCCGTCGAACACGGACATCTAGGTGTTCGCTCAACCCTAGTCTCTAGTCATTTTCAGCACATTGGCGGCTTCCAGTAGTCTCTTATAACATTTCAGCTGCCACTAGTAGTCTCCTGTAACATACTGATGGCCTGGTGGGAGGATTTGAAGACACAACACATCTGCCAGTCTCCCCTCGTTTACACATGAAGTGCAGCCATTGTCATTGCTGTGTGGTGGAGATAGGACCCTAAAAACCTCACCATGCCTTGGGTATGGCTTCCTGCTGGAGTGGTGCCACAGTACTACTACACTAACAAGGCTGGGCCTTCTGATTAATTTTCTGTATAATTTGTAAAGTAATATCTGTTGCTTTGGGAATAGATCTTGTGAATGGCTGCAGCAGTGACCTGATAAAATGGGCCTCTAAGAAATCCTCTGCACATTACTACTTCCTCCTGCCTACAATACTACCAAAGGAGCCCTGGTGTGATTCTAAACAGTAAAAAGCACCCCTCTTACAGGCCTACAGCAGACATGGCTACAGCATGCCTCTGCAGAGACCCATGGGTATAACAGACCCTGCAATCGTTATGCTTCTGAAGTTGTTGATACATGTTTTATATTTTCTACAATATATTATATAGAGACTGTTTAAAGACTGGTATTATGTCAACTTAATCATTGAGTGTAACCACTCTTAGTTGTCAGCATACATCTTACTCATAAATTTAAAAAGAACTAGTATCCAGTGGGTACTCCTCTCTCAACCTCTATTGAAGTGCACTGCCATCTGACCAACTCCTGCTATTACATTTACAAGAGAGGCCAGAAACCCAGAGGCAGTGACAAATCACAAAAATGATGAAGAAATATTTGTCTTTGGCTAAGAAGACTCCCATTGAAACCCCAACAGGGAACTCAAACAAGTTACTGTATGCAAACCCCTGCTTCTACCCATTAAATAAGCCCATCACTGTGTTTAGAAGCATCAGATGATAACAACTCAGATATACTCAAACATTACCATGATGATATTCCCTCAGTCATATTAGTCCATTTAGAAAAAAACACTTAAAAAAAGATTATGGCAATAAGAGATCACCTTTAGACATGTGGTTCTTTGTATTGAATACCCAGAACAAATACAAACTGCCCACTTCACTTGAAAATCACCTTGAATAAAAGAGATCATCTGCTGAGGAACCAGTCCCTGAAATTGGAAGATCAACACAATCCTGCAGTCTACAATACACATGTTGTCTACAAATATGCAACCTCCACAAAGAAACCAATGAACAAAATTTTCAACCCACACTTCAAGGTATCTTCAGCAAAATACTTGAGGGACCCCTAGACACTCCTATATACGTGTGAATATATAGAGCACACCAAGCTCTCTACACAAGCAGGCTCTTATTTAATGCCCTGCGACATGTAATCTTTCGGTTACACTGCTAGGATGAAAAGAAGCAGGTTGTGCAAAACCTTAGAGGAGTGCTTCATACTGATTTTGATGAAACCGCACTCTACTTTTATGCAGATTTCACAAGAGAGATTGTGCAAAAATTATGTGTTTGAAAACCACTTTTAGAAATTCTGAAAAATGAAAGCATAAGATATCCACTTGCCGACCACCTAACTGTAACTGTACATCATTACTTTGACATTAAATACCGGGGTTATAGCAGCAGCTAGCTGCCATAACCCCCGCAATCCTTATTTCTCAGTGAGGCGGCTGACTTTCAGATAAAATTCCCATCAGCGGTGCCCCCCCGCCCCCTTGCCACTTTCTGGTCATCTCTGAGCTTACCTGAGCCATCATTAAGCCCGGAGCCAGTCTGATCCCTCTGATGCTTGGACAGAAAGCAGAGCGAGGGCAAGATAGCCCCCACTTGGCTCTATGCCCTTGGAGGATTGGAGCGACTTTTAATGTCACTTCCGCCCCTCGGGCTTAAAGTGTTTTTTTTTTCCAAAAGTCCAAATGAAACTTTTTTAAATGGTAAATTAGAGATCTGGGGTCTTTTTGACCCCCAGATCTCTCAATAAAGAGAATCTGTCATGTTTATTTCTATTACAAGGGATGTTTACATTCATTGTAATAGGAATAAAAGTGATTAAAAAAAAGAAAAGAAAAGTAAAATAAATAGAAAAAAAAATTGAAAGTGCCCCATCCCTCCGAGTTCAGGCACAGAAGCCAATGCATATGTAAATATATGTAAACAATGTTCAAACCACACATGATTTTTAGATCAAGAGAAAAAATTCTAGTACAAGACCTTCTCTGTAACTCTAAACAGGTAACCTGTAAAAAAATGTAATGAGTCGCCTATGAAGATTTTTAAGTACTTTAGTTTGCCGCCTTTCCACGAGCGTATGCAGTTTTAAAGCATTACATTTTAGGTGTCTATTTACTTGACATAGTATCATCTTTCACATAATGCAAAAAAATTGGGCTAACTTTACTGTTTTTTTTTTAATTCTTTAAAGTGTGTTTTTTCCCAAAAAATAGTGTTTGAAAGACCGCTGCCCAAATACAGTGTGACATAAAATATTGCAACAACTTCCATTTTATTCTCTACGTTCAATGCTAAAAAAATATATAATTTTTGGGGTTCTTAGTAATTTTCTACCAAAAAATACAGATTTTTACTTATAAACAATATAGTTGGGGATTCACACATACCCTAATTTCCTCGAAAGAAAACAAGATTTAAATCTTTCAAGATATGTCATCTTTTTGTGAGACATTCCCAATCCCCACTCTTGCACTTCCAGACTTGCTAGACCCAGTTGCATCTCTCAAAATACTGGAGATCACTCATTGACAAGAACTTCCCCAAAGAAAAAGGACAATGCAGATGTAGCAAAGTTTTCTAGGCCTGTAGCCTGATGTGGGTCTGCCATTGTTACTGGTTACCTCTCCAGCCCATGTGAGCTGTGACCCTGGGTGTGAGAACTGAGACATTGACAACTCCGGCATCTTTGTTTTGTTGTTTTATTGGATTTAAGGGGATTGGAGAAGGGAATGAGTGGGATACTCCTTTAGGCCCAACTAATTACACTTGGGACTTAATCCTAGAAAAATGCCCGTTGGCGCTTCCTTGATGCCAGCCTACGCTCCTTAACACTGAGAACACACTGTAGCTTGCTAGAAGCGCTAGATCCTCGACTATAAGTCCAGAAGACCCAAGACTGTGAATTGTAGAATTACTGACACTGCTGCACTGCAAAGTCACTAAATACTCCCCTCCCGCCTTGCACTGGCTTGAGGTAGTACACTGTAGGTTTCTGTGAAGCTGCAACTGTTAACTGACTACACTTCAGGTCCCAACTGCAGGTGTCCCCTTTAACTTGAATTCTTCAGGGTTCACTGACTATGTACCCCCCTCTGTAACTTCAGGGTCCTCAACCTAGGTACCCCCTTTCAGCTAGATGGCACTGGATCCCAGAACCTCTTCCGGAGTGGTCCCCTCTGACTCTGGCAGACCCCCAGGGGCAATCCGCAGTACTCATGACCTGTGTAGGCTTTCCTGGGACTGGACTCCTCTCATGCTCCACAGGCTCTCTTCACACCGGATCCCCTCAGCTCAGCTCAACACTCTCTGGATCCTCAGGCGACACCCCAAGACATCCACCTCCTCAGACAGGAGGAGAGACAGCCGCACTCTCCCTCCTGGAACTCTGCTCCCTCCAAAGACACCCTGTCAAGCACTTCCCCCAAACTTATACCCACTCCCAGAATCCTTTGCAGCTTAATCTGCCTTCTGGGGTAGTTACAAGCTTGGATGTGTCCCCTGATTGGGCTTCCCACACTGCCCTATGAGAAGCCTCTCACAGGAGCCAGTGAGGATACTTCTCCCCTCAGCAGGCACATCTGGAAGCCCTGACACCCTGACTAAATAAATCACAGCCCAGCTGTTAGGCAGACAAGGCCCACTATACATTTACCTAGCACCTACCTGTAGGGTGCTACACAGATAATGAATGTCCAGCAGCACTACATCTTAATGTACTTACAGTATTTTCTAGCTTTTTACCATCTGAACGGTGGTTATTATCTGAATAACCAATGCTGTTCTACATTTTAAATTGTACCTTCTTCCAAGCAAAATGATCATCACACCTTTTCCCTCCAGCAGAGTAGATGTTGAATGATATCTCACAACCAGCATGATCTGTGAGTATAAAAACACACCTGTTCTTAGCTCACTTTCAGAGGCTGTCCTCTTATACCAATCCTTCTACTGGCCCATACACTACTGTTAAAGTTTTTTATGACTATCACTATTAGGGTTGAGCGAACCTGGACTGTATTGTTCGGGATCGTACCAGACTTTTGGGCATTCGGTACCCGGACACGGACCCGAACATTTCACTGTATGTTTGGGATACAGTCCATTGTACGGTAATGTTATTTCATGTTTTGGCGCGGTTTTAATGGCGCGGTTTCAACAGCTGCAAGGCAGCCAATCAGCAAGCGTTTAACTAGTGTGCCCTTAGAAGCCATCACAGCCATGCCTACTAATGGCATGGCTGTGATTGGCCAGTGCAGCATGTGACCCAGCCTCTATATAAGCTGGAGTCACATAGCGCCGCGCGTCACTCTGCTATAACTATACTAGGGACATGTTCCTGATGCTGCTGAGGGAGAGATAGGAGATTATTGTAGGGGCGGGCTGGAGATTTCTTTCAGGGAAAGAATAGGAAGAATCTTCTTTAATCGGACAGCGATCTACATTGATTTTATTGTGTGGGGGTTTAGTGCACGATCTTTTTGCCCTGACCTGAGCCCAGTGAGGAGGAGGGAGAAAAAAAACAACTTTTATCAGTCTGTTAAGTGGGCGGCATGTGGTGTATAGCTGCCATGTAATGCAAGCTCAGTGCATATGTGTCTGCTTAATCTGCATTTAAAAAAGAAAAAAACTTTTTTCCTTCATATTTAACTTTGACATACATTGTCTAGACACTGCTTTTTCTAAACTGCTCTTCAAAAAGCACCAATGTAAGGGGAAAATAATTATTTTTCAGTATTTAGGAAAAAAAAATGTTTTTCAGTTTTTCATTCAAATGGGTTTTTTTATTCAATAGTGGAATAGAACAACAACCGTATCCAACCTGTTATGCGTGCGGTGTGTAGCGACCATTTCATGCAAGCTGAGTGCATATGTGTCTGCTTAATCTGCATATAAAAAAGAAAAAAACTTTTTTCCTTCATATTTTACTTTGACATACATTGTTTAGACAGACACTGCTTTTCTAACCTGCTCTTCACAAAGCACCAATGTAAGGGGAAAAAAATTATTTTTCAGTATTTCATTCAAATGGGTTTTTTTTTTATTCAATAGTGGAATAGAACAACAACAGTATCCAACCTGTTAGGCGTGCGGTGTGTAATGCAAGCTCAGTGCATATATGTCTGCTTAATCTGCATTTAAAAAAGAAAAAAACTTTTTTCCTTCATATTTTACTTTGACATACATTGTCTAGACACTGCTTTTTCTAATCTGCTCTTCAAAAAGCACCAATTTAAGGGGAAAATAATTATTTTTCAGTATTTAGGGAAAAAAATATTTTTCAGTTTTTCATTCAAATGGGTTTTTTTTATTCAATAGCGGAATAGAACAACAACAGTATCCAACCTGTTAGGCGTGCGGTGTGTAGCGGCCATTTCATGCAAGCTGAGTGCATATGTGTCTGCTTAATTTGCATTTAAAAAAGAAAAAAACTTTTTTCCTTCATATTTTACTTTAACATACATATGTTACTGTGAGATACACCCTTTTTATACTGTTGTTCTATTCGCTATTTAATAAACACGTATTTAGGGAAAAAATATTAAATTGCGGCCTAGTCTGTATCTGTACGTGTGAAATACACCCTTTAGATACTGTTGTTCTATTCTGCTATTCAATAAACACCCATTTAGGGAAAAAAATTAATTGTGGCCTAGTCTGCATATGTTACAGCGCAAAAAGGCACAAAGGTCTTGCATGGAAGCCCAGTTATTGGTGGTGAAGTGGTGCTGTTCCGCAGAGCGACTCATGCGTGCGTGCTGCAGCTGAAACTCCAATATGGCCTGCTGCTGCTCGCACAGTCTGGCCAGCATGTGCATGGTGGAGTTCCACCTTGTGGGCACGTCAAATATGAGGCGGTGAGCGGGAAGGCCGAAGCCAGGCGAGCAGCAGCAGGGTGAGAATGCTGAAAGTGCGCACAGACGGCCCACACTTTCTGCAGCAGCTCTGACATATCGGGGTAATTTCTAAGGAACCTCTGCACCACCAAATTCAGCACATGCGCCAAGCAAGGGATGTGTGTCAAACCGGCTAGGCCCAGAGCTGCTATGAGATTTTGCCCATTTTCGCACACCACCAGGCCGGGCTTGAGGATCACTGGCAGCAACCACTCATCGGTCTGCTGTTGAATGCCCCTCCACAACTCCTGCGCGATGTGTGGTTTTTTCCCCAAACAGGCAAGTTTTAAAACTGCCTGCTGTCGTTTACCTGGTGGTGAAGGTGTGATGCTGACCAGATGAGGAGGCGGTAGAGGATGAGGAAGTGAAGTAGGAGGAGTTAGGAACAGGAGGCAAACTGAAGCGCGCTGCAATCCTCGGTGGTGGAAGGACATGCGCCACACTGCCATCCGCCTCAGGCCCAGCCGCCACTGCATTTACCCAGTGTGCTGTTAGGGAGATATAACGTCCCTGATCGTGCTTACTGGTCCACGTTTCCGTAGTTAGGTGGACCTTGCCACAGATGGCGTTGGGCAGTGCACACCTGATTTTGTCACCCACTTGCTTGTGCAGGGAAGGGATGGATTGCCTGGAAAAGTAGTGGCGGCTGGGCACAACGTACTGTGGGACAGCCACCGCCATAAGGCTTTAAAAACTCTGTGTCTCCACCAGACAGAATGACAGCATTTCAAAGGCCAGGAATTTTGAAATGCTGGCATTCAGGGCCAGGGATCGCGGGTGGGTGGGGGGGGGGTACTTTCTCTTACTCTACTTTTCCTTTGACTGGGAAAGAGTCCTATTAGCTTCCTAAGGTACTCTCTTCCTGAGGTAGCTGACTTTATTAGTAGGCTGCACTGCTAAGAATCTTCAGGGCCCTTCCTGCCGCCCCCTTTACCATCTGATCTTCAGGGTTTAACAACTTGCCACCCCCTTTACTGTAACACTCTGGGTTAGCTGACTTCTGGATCCCATTGACCCTCTGGAGTGGTCCCCTCTGTTAGGCAGACCCCCGGGCAGATGCTTGAGTACTCACGATACTGTTTTTCCAGAAGTATTCTGCCCAGCAGCTCCACTTGATCAGCACACTGGATCCTTCTGCAGCACAGCTCAACCCCTGGTCCCTAGGCCGACTGCCTGGACCACCTTCCTCAGCAACAGGAGGAGAGAAAGCCATCACCCTCCTCCTAGGACCTGGCTTCCTGCCCAAAGACACCCTGTCACATGCTCCCCTCCTATTTATGTCCAATCCCAAGATGCATTGCAGGAATGCCCTCCCACTGGAACTGACATAAAACACACTGTGCCACTGGCTAGGTTTTCTCCACTGCCCAGTGAGCTCCCTCATTGGCTACAGTGGGGACACTCCCTCAGACCAAGTGAATCACACTTGGAAACATGTGACAGGCTAAACTAACAGATCAAACCCTCCTGATAAGCAGAACACGGTCATAGATATGTTTTTTCAGAGTGCAAGCAGTCGGTGACATTACCAGCACATGCATTTTGAAGGTTCGGCATACAGTAGTGGACCTTCAGAGCCTGTGCCTTCAATGACAGCTCCCGCGCGCAGGTGCAGAAGTGACGTTATCGCACCCCTGCCACTCATGTAGCCTGGAAGCCTCAAACTCAGAAGGAAAACCAGGGAAGATGTCAGCCCTCTCAGCGGTGACAGTATGTTCTAAGGTACATTTCTCATAATTTACTAGTATGATATTGCCTTGCAGGATATTTTTTTTTTCACCAACTGTGGCTTACTACCACTTTAAAGTGTATTTCCAATTTTGCAGCCACATTGGGATAACACCTACTTTTGTACTTATATCCTCATTCACACTGCATAACTTAAAGGAAAAAAAATACAGCTTACCTTTTTTAGATGCTCTTATATGAACCCTCCAATAAGGAAAAAACCCTACATAGCTCTCTTTATTTATGATGGTGCTGGGCATTAACTGAAATTAGATTTGAACACCAACTGTCCTAATAATGGTTTAAAAGTTATGCTTCTTGCATTGTATGTTAACGAGGACAGATTTAGAACAAACTCACTCTGACATTGTTTAAAAATCTTGCAGTAAGCCAAGACACCTTCTCCTGAGAAACAGGAGGCATGCTGTGAGAACTCAAACACATATAAACATAGTAGTGGGGTTTTGCAAATTTTGGGTTTTCACAAATTGGACTGAAAAAGTGCAAATATACACATTAAGCTGGCCACTCTCTATGACTAATTGTCAAATTTTTATGTTAATCCATTGGTGTTAGTGCTTTCTCAATCAGGCTTGGAATTAGTATACGGTTTAGACTGCAATACTGACATGACGAGATTATCATGGCAGCCAAGCAATTAGCATTTTAGGAAGGAGAGTTTAGCAGGTACAGACTGCATTTTTTGCACTCATTTTTTTTTTTTTAAGTATTCAAACCAATGGTATAAACACAGTGGCAGGATAGAGTTATTAATTGAAGCTTGTAAATTCTAAAGGGTTGATTTACTAAAGGCAAATATACTGTGCACTTTGCAAAGCGCAGCTGCACTCTGTAAGGGCAGTTGCTCCAGAACTTAGTAAATGAGCAGAAGCTCTGCTGACTTCCATCATCCAATCATGTGCAAGCAGAAATGCTTTTTTTTTTTTTCCTTACACGTGATTGAGTGTTTTGCAAAGTCAAGCTTTTCCTCATTTACTAAGCTCTGGAGCAATTGCCCTTGCAGAGTGAAACTGCACTTTGCAAAGTGCACAGTATATATGCCTTTAGTAAATTAACCCCTGTGTGTTTTTGTAAAATGTGTCATTTTGTGCAGTTTTCCACTGTTGTTAATCACATATAGTAGTTCTATTGCATGGTTTAATGTATTTTCTTTTGCTTTTTGGCTGGTGTAATTTTCAGCCTAATGTTGATCTTGTATATTCTTTCTTTTGTTAGTTATGAATGCTCCTTTTTCCCATTTTTAGATTTTTTTTTTTTATTTAAGGCTTCTTTTTTAGCGTGAGCAGTCTGTGCAATCAAGCCAAAAATCCTTTTTATATGACATTTCAAGTGTACAGTAAAAATAGATAAAAAGCCTGGTTGCCAAAGCTAAGGAGTAATACACTGAAGCCCCTGGAGGTATTCATAGCCTTGCTGAGAATACTTTCCTTTACTTGTTCATTGAAACTTTCCACGTCTCAGTAGCTTTTAAACCATGAACATTTTGGACTATGTTGTAATATAAACCTCAGAATCTGATTTTTTTTCCTATCAGGTATAAATTCATACTACAGTTAAGGAAAACAAACTGGGTAGCGTGCCATTAATGAATATAGAAAGTTATTATATTAGTACCAGAAGTCACATTTAAGCAGTCATTATTAATGCACTAACGTGTAAATGCCCTTTTTATTTCAACCTGCATCAAGCTAGGAGTTTCTTAAAATAACAAAATATAGGTTTATTTTGCCATGGCAACCCTGCATTCTGTGCACTGTTTGTACATACAACTTGCTCCGAAATGCCATTTCCTGCTCATATGATTCATTCATTACTTTTTTCAGCACTTTTCCTATTACAACCTGGGGATTGGTCATGTGATTACAACATTCAGACCCTGCCACTTAGCACTCAGTGCGAAGTGACTGTAGCTCAAGTGAGTAAAATCTGTTTGTGAAAAAAGAGCAGCTAGAAAGTGCAATGTTGTTTGCTAAAATGATAGCTATGTATAAAAACAGAAGTGTAGCTACACTTTAAGGGTTTTGATTTATTTTATTAGTAAAGATATCTTTAAATGCCACAGTCAAACTATTACATATTCATTGCAGGCCAACAATTTGATGATCAATGAAGCAAAAAAGGCATATCCTACTTTATCTTGATGTTATTACAAGCTTTGTAATAATTGTACCAAGAATAATTGATATTCATTACAGCAATTACAAATCTATACTTCTAACACGGGGCCTGAGGCAAATTAGCGGACTCCAGCTTCCATGCGTAGATATTCATGTCATGCACTGCTTTTTACAAGTTTTCATTCTAGTTTTTAAATAAAAAAAATCTAGGCTGCCAAATAAAATGGTCAAAATAACAAGTTGTGTAATGCAGCATTCAGTATTTTTTCTTTTATTTGGCCTGACTCTTAAATGGTATCTGCGAATGCTAAGGTAATTAGAACAGTTCAATTAGAAAAAGGTACTTATGTTCCTGCTATATGCTGCATCGCTGCTAGATGTAAAATGCTCATGTTCACAGTTCAGTTGCCCGTCATTTTTATCTTCAGCCACAACATACATAAGATATGCGAGGCTTCTAAACACACACATCAGAGGTTACTTAAATAGAAAGTATCCAAGGTCTATCTGACCATTACAGGGTTGTCAGAGATGCCAGAATGGTTGCCTTTTGCCTCCTGGGTGAACTTTAAAATGACCCTGCCATATACATAAAAATGGGATCTTTTTGCATTATCTCTTTTATGTGGTTAAAGTTTACATACCCAAAACACCTTTGAAAAATAAAGAGGGGGGGGGGGGTTACTAAAACCAGAGAGCAAAATCTGGTACAGCTCTGCATAGAAACCAATCAGGTTCCAAGTTCTTTTGTCAAAGCTTAATTGAACAAGCTGAAGTTAGAAGCCGATTGACTACCATGCACAGCTGCACCAGATGTTGCACTCTCCAGTTTTAGTACATCAACCCCATAGAATAAAATATTTTCTATGAATTTTTTGTTCTAAGAATGTTTTGTGCTATTAATAAACATGGCTTACTTTTATATTTCAATACATGCCATTTACATACCTTTCTATTTTCTCTATTTATGCAATTACACATCTGATATGGTACCCTAATATAACAACCCATCATCCAACACTATTATTACCCCAGAACTATTAATAAGTAATCTAGACTTGGTTATCTTCTTGCACATAATTGCTTCTGCTTTGATGGCACTTTCTATCTCTAGAGATGCTTGGTTTTCACCCTCTCTCGCCAATCAATGCATGAGTTGGTGGGAGAGGGTACGCATCTTTGGGGATACTATCCTGTTTCATTGGGCCATTAGATTCTACCGTCACTACATAGATGATCTGCTGTTCATTTGCTCGAGCTCTGTAGGGACTTTGGAAATTTTTTTACAATACTTGAACACAAATGATTTAAACCTGCGATTCAAGAGACATTTGGACAGCAGATCGGTCCCTTTCCTAATGTTGTTTTATCCAATAGAGAGACATTGTGTCCAATCTCTATGAAACCTTTCTTTTCACAGATTCTGGGCACCTGAGCCATGTCACTCGTGTGATACCAGTAGGGCAATTTTTGAGGTTGCGCAGGATCTACAGCATGGAAGGAGATTTTCAACTGGAAAAAGATGAGATGTATAGCAGATTTTATGCTCGAAGATATAAACCTAACGTCCTTTGTAGGGTTATAAATATTACAGAGGTTACACCCAGGGAAAAACTGTTAAAAAAAATGTAAGTCTAATCTGCCTGACATACCCATCTTTTCCAATTCCTATAGTATGGAATTCAGTAAGATCAGGAGGATATTAGAAAATCCATATACCAATATACTATTTTTATATAAAGATGAATGCTATGCTAAAATTTTGTCTAAAGGCGGGCTCCTTCATTAGCTAATTCCCTATCTCCTAGTGATTAAAGTTCCTTTTGCTCGCAGCAGAACATGGATGGATTTTACAGGGACATTTAAATGTGAAGCAACAAATTGTCCATGTTGCCCCCAAATAATACAATCTGACCAGTTTAGATCTACTGCGAATCACAGGATCTTTAAATTTAAATCTTTCATTAATTGCAACACCAGAAATTGAATGTGCGATCCAATATGTGGGTCGCACGACTAGGAGACTTTGAGATAGATTGCACGATCATGTCTATGACATCGGCAAGGAACATGGCCCCAATGTATCTAGACATTTTAATGGGGCTCATGGGGGTAACACCTTCCTATTGCAGATTCAGGGTATAGATAAAGTCATTACCCCTAGGAGGGGTGGAGATACATTTATAATCCTATGCAAACAAGAGTTGTTCTGGGTATTTTCTCTAAATACCAGAATTCCAGTGGGCTTGAATTTTTAGTAGGATTTGACCCACTTTCTGAGTAATTCTCTTGTTTTGATTTTAGGTGAACTATTTAGTATAGTTGGTAATATTAATAGGATAGCTTTGATAGCTTTTTCATATCCACCAGTGTGTTTATGTTCCTTTAATCAGGAACATATGCTAAATCTTTGTTTTGATTTGTTTTGCTTCTTTGTTTTTGTTTTTTTTTGTTCTTTTAGATGTTTATGGAAATATTTAGATGTATCTTTTTCTTTTACAGATACAATTTTTATTTGAAAGGTGTATCTCCTGTTGATAGATACGAGATCAATTGATACGTCTCCTAAAATGGGAACAAGGATCGGAATGAGCAAGCTTGACCACTCAATCAGTCAATTAATTACACCTGTATGTTTGATATATATATATATACAGTGGGTACGGAAAGTATTCAGACCCCCTTAAATTTTTCACTCTTTGTTATATTGCAGCCATTTGCTAAAATCATTTAGGTTCATTCTTCTTCCTCATGAATGTACACATAGCACCCCATACTGACAGAAAAACACAGAATTGTTGCAGATTGTTTAAAAAAGAAAAACTGAAATATCACATGGTCCTAAGTATTCAGACCCTTTGCTCAGTATTTAGTAGAAGCCCCCTTTTGATCTAATACAGCCAGGAGACTTTTTGGGAAAGATGCAACAAGTCTTTCACACCTGGATTTGGGGATCCTCTGCCATTCCTCCTTGCAGATCCTCTCCAGTTCTGTCAGGTTGGATGGTAAACGTTGGTGGACAGCCATTTTTAGGTCTCTCCAGAGATGCTCAATTGGGTTTAAGTCAGGGCTCTGGCTGGGCCATTCAAGAACAGTCACGGAGTTGTTGTGAAGCCACTCCTTCGTTATTTTAGCTGTGTGCTTAGGGTCATTGTCTTGTTGGAAGGTAAACCTTCGGCCCAGTCTGAGGTCCAGAGCACTCTGGAGAAGGTTTTTGTCCAGGATATCCCTGTACTTGGCCGCATTCATCTTTCCCTCGATTGCAACCAGTCGCCCTGTCCCTGCAGCTGAAAAACACCCCCACAGCATGATGCTGCCACCACCATGCTTCACTGTTGGGACTGTATTGGAGAGGTGATGAGCAGTGCCTGGTTTTCTCCACACATACCGCTTAGAATTAAGGCCAAAAAGTTCTATTTTGGTCTCATCAGACCAGAGAATCTTATTTCTCACCATCTTGGAGTCCTTCAGGTGTTTTTTAGCAAACTCCATGCGGGCTTTCATGTGTCTTACACTGAGGAGAGGCTTCCGTCGGGCCACTCTGCCATAAAGCCCCGACTGGTGGAGGGCTGCAGTGATGGTTGACTTTCTACAACTTTCTCCCATCTCCTGACTGCATCTCTGGAGCTCAGCCACAGTGATCTTTGGGTTCTTCTTTACCTCTCTCACCAAGGCTCTTCTCCCCCAATAGCTCAGTTTGGCCGGACGGCCAGCTCTAGGAAGGGTTCTGGTCGTCCCAAACCTCTTCCATTTGAGGATTATGGAGGCCACTGTGCTCTTAGGAACCTTAAGTGCAGCAGAAATCTTTTTGTAACCTTGGCCAGATCTGTGCCTTGCCACAATTCTGTCTCTGAGCTCTTCAGGCAGTTCCTTTGATCTCATGATTCTCATTTGTTCTGACATGCATTGTGATCTGGAAGGTCTTATATAGACAGGTGTGTGGCTTTCCTAATCAAGTCCAATCAGTATAATCAAACACAGCTGGACTCAAATGAAGGTGTAGAACCATCTCAAGGATGATCAGAAGAAATGGAAAGCACCTGAGTTAAATATATGAGTGTCACAGCAAAGGGTCTGAATACTTAGGACCATGTGATATTTCAGTTTTTCTTTTTTAATAAATCTGCAACAATGTCAACAATTCTGTGTTTTTCTGTCAGTATGGGGTGCTATGTGTACATTCATGAGGAAGAAGAATGAACTTAAATGATTTTAGCAAATGGCTGCAATATAACAAAGAGTGAAAAATTTAAGGGGGTCTGAATACTTTCCGTACCCACTGTATATATGTGTATTGTGGCTATGTCTTGCATGGTTTTGACAAATCACGCCAGTCATGTAAAACGCGTCACCTTACTACCCCTGCCTGTACACCATTGTGTGTGTTTTTTGCTTTTATTTGGTCTTCTGAATAAACTCAATTGCATCATCTATGGGAATGCAGCCATCCTTTGTTTTATCTACATAAACTAGACTAAAGTTATGGGAAAAGGGTTTGTTGTATGGGCGCTTCCGTGGAATACAGCAGGCTTTAGGTGAGACACTGCAGTTCGGCCACACTGGAGAGGAGAAGCTGCTCTGAAAGTGATAAAGATAAAAAGACAAGGCGCCTCTAAGTGCAGTAGGCTCTGAGTATTTATTAGGTTAAAAGCATAAAAGCACTCACATTTGGGAAGTATGACATGGGCATAGCAAAGATCTGTCTGGAGTCTTCCTATCCGCTGTGCTGAGTGGTTGCAATGGGGACATCCGGTGATCCGCTTCCTGTAGATGCGTCCTTTCGTCTGTGTCTCAGCCTGGTCGGCATGAGATTTCCTGAAGGCAGGGTGTGGACGCAGCGGCTGGTGTCCAATAGAGCGGGTGGTGGGCGGTTACATGTTTCGGAGCTCAGCTCCTTCGTCAGACCTCTCCGAGCTGAGCTCCGAAACATGTAACCACCCACCACCCTCTCTATTGGACACCAGCCGCTGCGTCCACACCCTGCCTTCAGGAAATCTCATGCCGACCAGGCTGAGACACAGACGAAAGGACGCATCTACAGGAAGCGGATCACCGGATGTCCCCATTGCAACCACTCAGCACAGCGGATAGGAAGACTCCAGACAGATCTTTGCTATGCCCATGTCATACTTCCCAAATGTGAGTGCTTTTATGCTTTTAACCTAATAAATACTCAGAGCCTACTGCACTTAGAGGCGCCTTGTCTTTTTATTTTTAGACTAAAGTTATGGCATGGGCAGGTAAGGTTACAAAGAGTGTATAAAAACCCAAGATCAAGCGTCAACAAACATCATTAGTTAGGACAATAACAAGTACCGAATGATATGTAACTCATGACTAGTAAACAAGTGATGTTCAATTGGGGGGAACACAAAAGCGAACAGCAAAAAGAAAAAAAAAAGCCCCAGGGATAGGGCGACTTGTGCATGGTAAGCAGCGCTCAAGTACCAATAAGTGTCAGAACTGAAGGTATTAGTACTCCCCATGGAAAAATGATACCTCAGAACCCCTCGGCCGGATCACGGTCAAAAGGTGGACCCTGCGAGTTAAATTAGGGGGGTCCCCAGGCACATGATCGGGCACCCCTAGAGGGAGCACACTGTGCCCAAGACCCCCGAGCATGCCCCCGAGGAGGTTGAAAGAGGACCAACCTAGGGACACAATGATCGGGGAGGGGGGGGATATGTCGATAAGTAAGCCGGGGAGGGCTGGTACAAAGAGGGGCAGATGGTTAACTGGCGGTTCCTAATAGCATGGTACTACAATACTACAGGAGGTGAGGGAGAGGTATAAGGGTAGGATGCTGGGGTAGGGACGACGAGACAGAGACACAACAATGGGAAATGAGGAAAAAGAAAAGAGAGAGAGAAAGGAGGGGAAGGGGAAAGAAAGAGAAGAGAAAAAAAAAGGGAAGAGATGGGGGGGGGTGAACAGGGTGTGGGGGGGGGAGGAGAAGAACAGTGAAAGCCCATCACATCCGAGACAAAGAGGAGATGACGAAGCAGGTTAGTCTGAAGCTCCCGCTCTTTTGGATTGTTTTTAGTACTCTCAATATGAGAGAAAGTCTCTATTTTATGAATTTATGTCTTATTCACTTGCTGACCACCCCACGTATATATACTGTGGGGCGGCGGCTCCTACAGGCAAAATCACGTATGTGTAAATTGTCGCAAGTTCACAGTTTGCGGCGCACTTAGGGGTTGATTTACTTCAGGGAAATAGACTGTGGACTTTGAAATTGCTCCAGAGCTTAGTAAATGAGGGAGAGCTCTGCTGACTTCCATCGTCCAATCATGTGCAAAAATGCTGTTTTTCTTATGTTCCTTGCATGTGATTGGCTATTCTTTGCAAAGTGAAGCTTCTACTCATTTACTAAGATCTGGAGAGCCTGCACTTGCAAAGAGTGCAACTGCACTTTGCAAAGTGCATTGTCAATTTGCCTTTAGTGTCTGATTTGTCTGCCACAATGTCGCAGTCCTGCAGTCCCGCTGATCGCAGCCATTACTCGTAAAAAATAAAAAAATAAATAAAAATTATATAAAAATATCTAATAGTTTGTAGATACTGTAACTTTTGCACAAACGTAATCAACATATGCTTATTCAGATTTTTTTTTACCAAAAATATGTAGCAGAAAACATATTGGTCTAAACTGATGAATACATTTTATTTTTTTTACATTTTTTTATTGGGTGTGTTTTATAGCAGAAATAAAAAATATTGTTTTTTTTTTTCAAAATTGTCGGCCTTTTATTGTTTATAGCGCAAAAAATAAAAACCACAAAGGTTATCAAATACTACCAAAAGCAAGCTCTATTTGTGGGGAAAAGGGACATAAATTTTATTGGGGTACAGCGTCGCTCGACAGTGCGATTGTCAGTTAAAGTAACGCAGTGTTGTATCACGAAAAATGGCCTTTTCATGAAGGGAGCTGGAGTAGCTATTAAATAGAATACGATTCATTAGCATACATATAAATATTATATATATATATATATATATATATATATATATATATATATATATATATATATATACACACACACACACACAATATCTCACAAAAGTGAGTAAGCCCCTCACATTTTTGTAAATATTTTATTATATCTTTTCATGTGACAACACTGAAGAAATGACACTTTGCTGTCCCCTCAAAATAACTCAACACACAGCCATTAATGTCTAAACATGATGGCAACAAAAGTAAGTACACCCCTAAGTTAAAATGTCCAAATTGGGCCCAATTAGGTATTTTCCCTCCCAGGTGTCATGTAAATCGTTACTGTTACAAGGTCTCAGGTGTGAATGGGGAGCAGGTGTGTTAAATTTGGTGTTATCACTCTCACTCTCTCATACTGGTCACTGGAAGTTCAACATGGTGCCTCATGGCAAAGAAGTCTCTTTGGATCTGAAAAAAAGAATTGCTGCTCTACAGAAAGATGGACCAGGCTATAAGAAGATTGCCAAGACCCTTAAACTGAGCTTCAGCACAGTGGCCAAGACCATACAGTGGTTTACCAGGACAGGTTCCACTCAGAACAGGCCTCGCCATGGTCAACCAAAGAAGTTGAGTGCACATGCTAAGTGTCATATCCAGAGTTTGTCTTTGGGAAATAGACGTATGAGTGCTGGCAGCATTGCTGCAGAGGTTGAAAGGATGGGGGGTCAGTCAGTCTATCAGTGCTCAGACCATACGCCACACACTGTATCAAATTGTTCTGCATGGCTGTCATCCCAGAAGGAAGCCTCTTCTAAAGATAATGCACAAGAAAGCCTGCAAACTGTTTGGTTCAGATGGTGTCAAGCGTGTGTGGCGCCAACCAGGTGAGGAATACAAAGACAAGTGTATCTTGCCTACAGTCAAGCATGGTGGTGGGAGTGTCATGGTCTGGGGCTGCATGAGTGCTTCCGGCACTGAGGAGCTACAGTTCATTGAGGGAACCACTGATGCCAACATGTACTGTGACATACTGAAGCAGAGCATGATTCCCTTACTTCAGGGACTGGGCTTAGGCAGTATTCCAACAAAAGGACCCCAACCACACCTCCAAGACGACCACTGCCTTCTCTAATCCTGCCTGAGGGTAAAGGTGATAGACTGGCCAAGCATGTCTCCAGACCTAAACCCTATTTAGTATCTGGGGAGCTTTTTTAAATGGAATGTGGAGGAGCTCAAGGTCTGTAACATTCACCAGCTCTGTGATGTCATCATGGAGGAGTGGAAAAGGACACCAGTGGCAACCTGTGAAGCTCTGGTGAACTCCATGCCCAGAGGATAAAGCAGTGCTGGAAAATAATAGTGGCCACACAAAATAATGACACTTTGGGCCCAATTTGGACATTTTCATTTAAGGGTGTACTCACTTTTGTTTGCTAGTGGTTTAGATGTTAATGGCTGTGTGTTGAGTTATTTTGAGAGGACAGCAAATTTACACTGTTATACAAGCTGTACACTCACTACTTTACATTGTAACAAAGTGTCATTTCTTTAGTGTTGTCACATGAAAAGATATAGTAAAAGATTTACAACTAGAAAACGTACAATTTCCGGGGGAAATTGTGTGAAGTGTTCTTGCCTCCACCGGTAGTCTCCAGCTGGTGTGGGTGGAGTAACTATGTGTGTGTGTGGAAGTGGCAGCAGTTTGTGTACTGTGTGTGTGTGTGTGTTAGTTTTGTGTGTGTGTGTGGTGTGTGTGTGTGTGGTGTGTGTGTGGTGAGTGTGGGTGTGGTGTGTGTATGTGTGTGTGTGTGTGTGTGTAAGTGTGGTGTGTGTGTGTGGTGTGTGTGTGTGTGTGTGTGCGGGTGGGGGGGGTGTAAGTGTGGTGTGTGTGTGTGTGTATGGAGGGGGGGGGTGTGGTGTGTGTGTGTGTGTGGTGTGTGTGTAGGAGTGGCAGCGGTTATGAAATTTTGGCAGTTGGAAACAAACGGTCTAGCTTTGAACATTCTGGAACATTCTACCATTCATTCTTATGGTGCAACTTACCAAAGTTGGAGGTGCCCATCTTCATATAAATCTCACAGCTTAGAGACTTATACCGTAGGAATCCAAAGACTCCGGCCGACATTTTGTTGTATAGTATGTCTATGAAACATTAAAACATTCTATGGGGAGGCGCAGACAGGGGAAAGGCGCAGACACCATGTCTCATTCTTGAGTGTCTCGGTCACGAGTGTTGCACAGTTTCACCACCGCAGTTTAACTACAGCAGGATAACTAAAGCTGCATGAAGATATAACAAGAACTCTTTGGAAAGACTGCAAGCAAACCAGCACTCAACATTTAATTTAATCTATTTGAAGTCAGATTCCCACTTTCTATCCATAAACATGCTCCTTCTACTCTTCTTTCTCATATCGGTGTCTATCTTCAAAATATCCTTACACTACCCCTCTTCTCCACCCCACAGCATACACATAGCACCCTCACTCCTACCCTCTCCCTACCACTGTACCCATCACCTCCTTCAGTTGCTGAGCCCACATGCTAACCTAAACACCAGGGCAATTAGACATGTGCGCTCATACACATCCCACTCCCATCTTGCCTTTCTCACCCTTCTTCTTCTAGCCTCAGGGGACATTTCCTCAAATCCTGGCCCTCCATTTTCTTACTGCAAACCACACATTCAACACCCCTCCTCCTCTGACAACAGCCGCAATTTACTCAGTTTAATTTCTGTCCCCCTGCTTCCTAAAAACAGCCCCTCAATCTCGTGTGCCCTTTGGAATGCTCGCTCCATCTGTAACAAGCTCACATCTGTGCGTGACCTTTTTACCTCTCATAACTTTAACATCCTCGCAATAACTGAAATCTGGCTTCAAAATTTGGACTTCTCCTGCTGCCCGCAATTTATCGGCCCCCTGGACCAGCATCACGCTTTTTTAAAGACTTTGCTGCCTGGCTACCCTACTTTCTCTCCTCTGAAATACCCACTATCATTCTTGGTGACTTCAACATCCCTGTCAATGTTAACAGCCCAGCTACAACTCAACTTCTCAACTTAACCTCCTCTTTTGACCTAACCCAATGGACACACACTTCCACTCACTCCAATGGTAATACCCTTGACCTTATATTCTCCCATCTCTGCTCTGCTAACAACCTCACCAACACCCCTTTTCCACTCTCTGATCACAACCTCATCAGTTTCACTGTATCCTTGCCTCAAATCACCCATCCCCCAAAGCAGCAAACAATTACTTGTAGGAACCTTAGTCACTTTAACCCTCTCTCCTCTATTCTGCTACTGACCACCTACATGACATAATCTCTCCCCTGTCCTGTCCTGACCTGGCCACCTCTGTTTACAACAGCTCACTCTCATCATCACTTGATGCACTTGCTCCTCTAAATACACGCAGAATCAAGCCCCGACCATTGCAACCCTGGCAAACTGACAAGAGTAGAAATCTCAAGAGACACTGCCATGCTCTTGAATGACTGTGGCGTAAAACCAAATGCCTGCAGGACTTCACCCTATATAAATCTTCCCTCCAAACATACAATTCATGCCTCCATGATGCCAAACAAGCCTACTTTGTCTCTCTTATTACTACCCTGTCATCCAGTCCCAGTCGGCTCTTCTCAACTTTTAACTCTCTGCTTCATCCCCAACCCCCTCTACTCACTAACTCAATCACTGCCCAAGAGATTGCCAATCACTTCAAAGACAAGGTTGATGCAATACGTGAGGACGCCGCCACTGTGTGCACATTTTCCCCACTCAACATACCTTGCTTAACAGTACAGTCAACACTCTCATCCTTTGAACTGGCTACCACTGAAGAGGTTAAAAACATTTTCTTAGATGCCCCTCTAACCACCTGTTCCCTGGATCCTGTTCGCTCACAACTACTACAGACACCCTCTTACTCTATCCTATGCTCCCTTACTCACATCTTCAATCTCTCCCTCTCTAGTGGCACCTTCCCCTCCCCTCTAAAACATGCACAGATCACTCCCATACTTAAAAAGCCCTCACTGGACCCCACCAACCTGAACAACTTAAGACCCATCTCACTGCTCCCATTCACGTCTAAACTTCTAGAACGCTTAGTCTACAACCGTCTCAGCTCCTACTTCAGAGAAAATAACCTTCTTGATCCCTTACAGTCTTGCTTTCGCTCACAGCACTCCACAGAAACTGCCTTACTAAAACTCACCAATGATCTACTAACTGCCAAAACCAATGGCCACTACTCCATACTGTTATTACTTGACCTCTCTGCGGCCTTGGACACTGTTGACCACCCGCTTCTTCTTAATAAACTCTGTTCCCTTGGCCTCCAAGATTCTGCTCTATCTTGGTTCTCCTCCTACCTATCACAGCGCTTCGTCAGTGTTACCCACAACTCTACCCTTCTCCTCCCCATTGCCCCTTTCTGTGGGGGTTCCCCAAGGCTCTGTTCTTGGACCCCTCCTCTTCTCTATCTACACCGCCTCCCTCGGCCACTTGATAACCACCCACGGTTTCCAATACCATCTCTACGCCGATGACTCTCAAATCTATCTGTCTACTCCTCACCTCACTCCTTCAGTCTCCTCTCGCATTGCTAACTTACTTACTGACATATCAACATGGATGTCGCACCACTTCCTCAAACTAAATCTCTAAAACTGAGCTGGTAATTCCCAACCCCCCTCCACCCGTGCCCCCCTCCATGACTTTTCCATCAAAACTGGTTATGCAACCATCAATCCCTCCCCTCATGCCAGGGTACTAGGTGTAATCCTAGACTCTGACCTGTCCTTTCAGCCCCAAATCCAATCATTGTCAAAAACTTGTAGACTTCACCTCCGCAACATCTCTAAAATTTGCCCCTTTTTAACAACTGAAACCACCAAGCTACTCATTCACTCCCTTGTTATTTCTCGCCTCAACTACTGCAACTCCCTTCTCATAGGCCTATCACTTCATAGGCTATCCCCTCTTCAGTCTATCATGAATGCTGCTGCCAGGCTCATCCACCTTACCAACCGCTCAGTGTCTGCCTCCCCTCTCTGCCAATCCCTACACTGGCTCCCAATTGCCCAGCGAATTAAATTCAAAATACTAACCATAACATACAAAGCCAGTCACAACTCTGCCCCGAGCTACATCACCAATCTTGTCTCCAAATATCACCCAAACCGTCCTCTCCACTCCTTTCAAGACCTCCTACTCTCAAGCTCCCTTGTCTCCTCCTCCCATGCTCGTCTCCAGGGCCTCTCCCATCCTCTGGAATGCTCTACCTCAACCTGTACGGCTATCTCCTACTCTAGCTGCTTTCAGGAGATCCCTGAAAACTCATCTCTTCAGGGAAGCCTATCACACCGCCAACTAATCTTCCATCAGCTCATTTACTACTGTTACAGCCTCATGTAACACCTGCACCACCCCATTAGATTGTAAGCTCTTCTGAGCAGGGCCCTCTTAATCCTCTTGTATTTTATTGTATTGTAACTGTATTGTCTCCCTCTAACACTGTAAAGCGCTGCGTAAACTGCTGGCGATATAGAAATCCTGAATAATAATAATAATAATAATAACTGAAGGCACAGTCACAGGTTAGAAAACGGCCTTGAAATTTGAGATGGTTTGAGTGCAGTTTCAATGAATGTCAATGGATGGCGTGAGTTGGAAACAAATGGTCATAATGTGAAAACTTTTAGGGCTATGGCTTAGATGTGGACATGTTAAGTGGCAGCAGGGATAGGTGAATGTTTTGATGTAACATTTGTGTAGGTGGCCTTAAAAATGAGGGAGTGACAGCAGTTTAGAAATTGTGGCAAGATCTCTTCGCTCCTCCTCTAACAATTTTCAGGCCCCACTCTAGTTTTGAACATTCTGCCATTCATTCCTATGGGACCAATTTTGCCAAATTTCACCACAAAAATGAAGATATTTCACCAACCATTTGGCAAAACTTTCCAAAAAATAATAGCAACGCGATCGGGAATGATCCGCTTGTTTTGGCATATTACTCTACTTGTCTATGTAGTGTAAAAACTGTTGGAGGAGTTAGGGTGCCAAATTTTCCCATAGGCTTTCACTATAATAAGAATAATATATATGTGAAAGAATAGTAAGAGCACTTGCCATAGGCAAGAACACTTAAAAATGGCGACTCACTTTTGTGAGATACTGTATATATATATATATATATATATATATATATATATATATATATATATATATATATATCTCCATGTTAATTAGCTTGTATCCTCTATTGACATGCTTTAGGCTAGTCCCACAATTGTTGTGATAGGTAGGAGATCCTGATGCAAACCCAGTGACACCTCTCACACACAAATCCTTCTTACCAGATCTCCTGTGACCCCCTGTTAGAGTGGTCAATGAACGCCTGTTTGTTTACCGACTCACCAGCCACAGTGGCAAGAAAAGGTCAATGTCAGATAAACCCAGGAGGTACTTCCATGCGCCTAGATTAATTCCAGGAAAATTGTAACATTATAAATAAAAGATTGCCAACATTGCATGATACCGTATAAACTAGAAATGTATTATATATAATATAAAACAATTGTAGGTGAACTCACATTTTTAGCATAAAATAAAGGCAATGACTGGCATATCAAACACTAAAATCCTCATTATCCTTAAGTTAAAATGGTGGACTCACGACCGCGAATGCGCGTGCGTACATCCCGCCCTACCAGTTGTGTCACATATGACATAATCAGGGGCACCCACGCACACCTCATCACGCACTATATATTGGTATATCAACAGGGAGGGATCATTTGACCAGAGGTTCAACATCATTTGACCAAAGGTTCAACATCAATTGAGCCAGTGTAATTTGAGTAAGGAAGACGATTGCCTCGTCACTGCCATCTTGTGGGAATATAAATAACACACATCAACATAATGTACATAAAATCTCCAAGGTAGCCAAGGTCCCACACAATGCTGAATGGCATGCAGTGTGCTGCATGGGGCTGCTGTGGCTGGGCTGACGCGTTCCAGGGGCTTTTTTGGCTCTGAGGAAGGGGGCTCGCCCCTGTAACACGTTAGCCCAGCCACAGCAGCCCCATGCGGCACACTGCATGCCATTAAGCATCGTGTGGGACCTTGGCTACCTTGGAAATTTTATGTACATTATGTTGATGTGTGTACATTCACACCTGCTTTGTGAGTATGATGTATACCTTTTAATATTTTAATAAATGTTTTTAGTGATAATGCACTAGGTCGGTGCGCCCCTTTTCTTTTTGTTGTCTTTTACCCACCACAGGGTGCCAGACAGCCAGCCACCCACAGACAGGGTGCCAGGCAGCCAGCCACCCATGGGCCCTGTACCAGTTAGCCACAGGCACCTTACCAGCCAGCCGCCCACAGGCCCTGTACCAGCCAGCCATCCACAGCCCCTGTGCCACCCCCACCCACCCACCACAGGGTGCCAGCCAGCCATCCACCACAGGGTGCCAGCCATCCACCACAGGGTGCCAGCCAGCCATCCACCACAGGGTGCCAGCCAGCCACCCATCACAGGGTGCCAGCCAGCCAGTCACCCACAACAGGGTGCCAGCCAGCCACCCACTCACCACAGGGTGCCAGCCAGCCAACCATTAATCATTAACCAAAATTACCATGTTCAGTACCAGATTTGTGTCAAAAATTTTCTTTATTTTTCAAAACTTTAAATGTACAAAATATCGGCCCATATCGGCCGATACTGATACGTTGTGACCAAAATATCGGTATCAGTATTAGCCCTAAAAAAAAAACATATCGGTCTATCCCTAGTACCTGACCGTGTTAGAATCACTTGGTAATTGTGCCCTATCCCTGTCCCCAACCTCCTGAATAATTCAGTCCAGAGTCTCCTCTTTGCATCCCCTTTCCAAGAATCTTGATCTCAAAATGGTTGATTCTTTCAAAAAAAATCCTCCCTCCGGGTACAATTCCTCCTAAGCCTGAGATATTAACCCTTTGGGACTGCTGCTAACCATGTGGGATGATGGCAAGAGTCTGTTTTGTTTTTTTTAATTAAGTGGACGTTATTATGGTCCCCTCAGTAATAGAGATCTGCAGATCCAAAAAAGTAATACTATTAGCACTGCTATCATGGCTTGAAGCTATCCCCCTATCATTAGTATTCAAGTAATGTAAAAACAACTCTAATGTATTGCAATCACCATCCCAAATGAATAGGATGTCATCAATAAAGAGTCTCCAGAATATTAATTCTGGTCGCCTACATTCGAAGATTAAATCCTCCTCCCATTTTGCCATAAAGAGGTTGGCTATGCTGATTTAGCCCTCATTGAAATCCCTTTAGTTTGCAGAAAGTATGAACCCTGACCCCAGAAGTAATTATAAGTCATGGCAAAATGGAGGAGTTCCAGGACGAAATTTCTTTGAATAATTGGATTGAATATTCCCTAACCAGAGTGTGTTTAACAGCCTCTAAACCCAATGTGTGTCAAATGGACTCATAGAGTGATGAAACATCAGGCTTTCCCAGTAGAACGGCTGATATACTGGTTTCCACTGTCCTCAGGCAGGTTGATAACATGCTTAGTATCTCTAAGGAAAGAAGGGTCCCCATCACTAGTGGTTGAAGATAGAAATCAATATATTTTTCAATCCGAGCGGTAATGGGATTTATACCACTGATGATGGAGCGTCCCAAAGGAGACACCAAACATTTATGGATCTTAGGCAAACTATACATCACTGGCAGCCGAGGGGCCAAAGGAACTAAAAAGTGTCTTTTTTATTTATAATACCATAGTCTACCAATGCTTAATACATTAAAGCAGTTTTCCCCATCCGTTATCTGCCTGCAGGAAACTAAGTTAACATTGTCTACTTTTAACTACCAAATATGAGCACAATTTAGCACACAGTACCATTTTACTTATACTACATATTCTAGAGGTGTTTCTATATTAATTGAAAACAATGTTAATTTTTCCTGCAGGCAGGTACAAAAGGATATTAGAGGTAGAGGTGTACCGAACTGTTCGCCGGCGGACAGTTCCCGGCGAACTTAGCATGTTCGCGTTCGCCGCTGCGGGCGAACATATGCGATGTTCGGTCCGCCCCCCATAATACATCATTGAGGCAAACTTTGACCCTGAACTTTACAGTCAGCAGGCACATTTCCAGCCAATCAGCATACCTCCCTCCCACACCCTCCCACCTCCTATAAATAAGCAAGGGCAGCATCCATCTTAGATCATTCTATAGCAGTGTGTGTTAGTGAGAGCAGGGAGAGCTGCTGCTGCTGCTGCTGCTGCTGTTAAGCTAGGGACAGTTAGTCAGTGTTCCTGGTCTTGCAGTGTTCTTGGTCCACTACTGCTGTAAGGACAGCACCCCAAAAAGCCCTTCTAATTTTTTATATATATATATATATCTATTGTACACTGCAGTTGCCTGCCTGCTGTGTGTGAGAGGCCACAGACCTACCACAGACTGTACTGTGTGCACACCACACTCATTTCGGGTGGCACAGGCACAGTACCTTGCATTTTAAAAAATTTTTTTCCTCTATCATAATTGCAGTGAGTGCTGTGTCAGGTCCACAGAGTGCACTGCCCACCACTGATATATATACGGTGACATCTTGTTGCAAATTGAAAAAAAAAAAAAAATTTATTATTGCAGTTGCCTGGGCTGCCAGTGACTGTCAGGTCCAGAGAGTGTACTGTGTCCACTGCAGTACCACTGTGTGCCCACCCACCACTGATATATAAGGTGGCACAGCAGCTTGCAAAGTAAAAAAATATATATTTTTTTTATAATTGCAGTTGCCTGGGTGCCAGTGACTGTCAGGTCCACAGAGAGTGTACTGTGCCACTGCCCACCCACCACTGATATATAAGGTGGCACAGCAGCTTGCAAAGTAAAAAAATATATATTTTTTTTATAATTGCAGTTGCCTGGGTGCCAGTGACTGTCAGGTCCACAGAGAGTGTACTGTGCCACTGCCCACCCACCACTGATATATAAGGTGGCACAGCAGCTTGCAAAGTAAAAAAATATATATTTTCTTTTTATAATTGCAGTTGCCTGGGTGCCAGTGACTGTCAGGTCCACAGAGAGTGTACTGTGCCACTGCCCACCCACCACTGATATATAAGGTGGCACAGCAGCTTGCAAAGTAAAAAAATATATATTCTGTTTATAATTGCAGTTGCCTGGGTGCCAGTGACTGTCAGGTCCACAGAGAGTGTACTGTGCCACTGCCCACCCACCACTGATATATAAGGTGGCACAGCAGCTTGCAAAGTAAAAAAATATATATTTTGTTTATAATTGCAGTTGCCTGGGTGCCAGTGACTGTCAGGTCCACAGAGAGTGTACTGTGCCACTGCCCACCCACCACTGATATATAAGGTTGCACAGCAGCTTGCCAAGTAAAAAAATATATATTCTGTTTATAATTGCAGTTGCCTGGGTGCCAGTGACTGTCAGGTCCACAGAGAGTGTACTGTGCCACTGCCCACCCACCACTGATATATATAAGGTGGCACAGCAGCTTGCCAAGTAAAAAAATATATATTCTGTTTATAATTGCAGTTGCCTGGGTGCCAGTGACTGTCAGGTCCACAGAGAGTGTACTGTGCCACTGCCCACCCACCACTGATATATAAGGTAGCACAGCAGCTTGCCAAGTAAAAAAATATATATTCTGTTTATAATTGCAGTTGCCTGGGTGCCAGTGACTTTCAGGTCCACAGAGAGTGTACTGTGCCACTGCCCACCCACCACTGATATATAAGGTGGCACAGCAGCTTGCAAAGTAAAAGAAAATATATATTTTTTTTAATTGCAGTTGCCTGGGTGCCAGTGACTGTCAGGTCCACAGAGTGTACTGTACCCACTGCCCAACACTCCTATAGTGTGGCACAGCACCTTGCACTCATAGTACAACACATTAAAAAAAAAATGACAGGCAGAGGCAGGCCACCCCGCAAGGACCGTCGTGGTCATGGTGCTGTGATTTCCTTAGGCCCTAGAATAATGCCCAGTGTTCAGAGGCCACCACAGACCCTGAACTCAAAAAATTCTGAGGACATAGTTGACTGGCTTACACAGGACACCCAATCGTCTACAGCTTCCGCTCGGAACCTTAATGCACCATCCTCCTCCAGCTCAGCTTCGGGCACCTCTCAATTTACCACTCGCCAGCCCGCCGGCACCACCACCAACACTAGCACCACAGCCGCTTCACTTGATCCGTCAGAGGAGTTATTTTCACATCAGTTGGAAGAAATAAGTGATGCGCAACTATTAGTGCCAGAGGATGTAGATAACGGGGATATGTCTCAGTCAGGCAGCATTATACACATGGACGTACATTGTGATGATGATGATGATGTTGTACCTGCTGCTGCTGCCTTTGCTGAGTTGTCAAGTGAAGCGGCTGATGATGACGATGTGTCTGTGGATGTCACCTGGGTGCCTGCTCGAAGAGCAGAAGAAGAGGGGGAAAGTTCAGATGGGGAGACAGAGAGGAGGAGGAGACGAGTTGGAATCAGGGGGAGGAGGTCATCGCAAGGAGCTAGTGGCGCAGTCAGACAGCATGTAGATTCGGCACCCGGGGTCAGCCAGACAGCACGCCAATCAACGCAAGCTGTTGCCACCACCAGAATGCCGTCCTTGCAAAGCTCAGCAGTGTGGCATTTTTTTTGTGTGTCTGCCTCTGATATCAGCGATGCCATTTGTAACCTGTGCCAAAAGAAACTGAGTCGTGGGAAGTCCTGTCCAACACCCACCTAGGTACAACTGCTTTGCGAAGGCACATGATCTCACATCACAAACGCCTATGGGATCAACACATGAGTAAAAGCAGCACACAAACTGAAAGCCACCATCCTCCTCCTGGTCCAGCATCTTCAGCCACGTCAACCACTGCTGTCCTCCATGCCCCCTATCAACAACCCGCCTCTCCGCCTCTCACCTTCAGCAGTTCCTGCTCGTCACCTGCCCACAGTCAGGTGTCTGTCAAGGAAATGTTTGAGCGTAAGAAGCCAATCTCACAGAGTCACCCCCTTGCCCGGTGTCTGACAGCTGGCTTGTCGGAACTCTTAGCCCGCCAGCTTTTACCATACAAGCTGGTGGAGTCTGAGGCCTTCAAAAAATTTGTCGCTATTGGGACACCGCAGTGGAAGGTACCCGGCCAAAATTATTTTTCACAAAAGGCAATCCCCAACCTGTACTCTATTGTGGAAAATGAAATCATGTCACGTCTGGCACACAGTGTTGGGGCAAGGGTCCATCTGACCACTGATAGCTGGTCTGCAAAGCACGGTCAGGGCAGGTATATCACTTATACTGCGCGTTGGGTAAACCTGCTGGCGGCTGCCAAGCATGGAATGCGTGGCTCTGCTGCAGAGGAGTTGGTGACACCGCCACGACTTGCAGGCAGGCCTGCTGCCACCTCCTCTACTCCTCCTACTCCATCCTCTTTGCTAACCTCCTCGGCTGAGTCCTCTTCTGCTGTTGCGTCTTGCTCCACACCAACTGCACCCCCCCAGCTCCCCAGGGGCTATTCCACATGCTGGATACGACAGTGTCACGCTGTCTTGGGGTTGACTTGCCTGAAAGCAGAGAGTCACACCGGACCAGCACTACTGTCCGCCCTGAACGCACAGGTGGATCAGTGGCTGACCCCGCACCAACTGGAGATCGGCAAAGTGGTGTGTGACAACGGAAGCAATTTGTTGGCGGCATTGAATTTGGGCAAGTTGACACATGTGCCGTGCATGGCACATGTGTTGAATCTGATTGTGCAACGCTTTGTGCAGAAGTACCCAGGCTTACAGGATGTCCTCAAGCAGGCCAGGAAGGTGTGTGGCCATTTCAGGCGTTCCTACACGGCCATGGCGCACTTTGCAGATATTCAGCGGCGAAACAACATGCCAGTGAGGCGCTTGATTTGCGACAGCCCGACACGTTGGAATTCAACACTGCTAATGTTCGACCGCCTGCTCCAACAAGAAAAAGCGGTCAACGAGTATTTGTATGACCGGGGTGCTAGGACAGCCTCTGCGGAGCTGGGTATTTTTTTGCCACGTTACTGGACGCTCATGCGCAATGCCTGTAGGCTCATGCGTCCTTTTGCGGAGGTGACAAACCTAGTGAGTCGCACCGAAGGCACCATCAGCGACATCATCCCATATGTTTTTTTCCTGGAGCGTGCCCTGCGAAGAGTGCTGGATCAGGTCGTAGATGAGCGTGAAGAGGAAGAGTTGTGGTCACCATCACCACCACCAGAACAGCCTTACTATCGCTTGCTGGACCTGCGGCAACACTGGAAGAGGAGTGTGAGGAAGAGGAGTCAGAGGAGGAATGTGGCTTTGAGGAGGAGGAACACCAACCACAGCAGGCATCCCAGGGTGCTCGTTGTCACCTATCTGGTACCCGTGGTGTTGTACGTGGCTGGGGGGAAGAACACACCTTCAATGACATCAGTGAGGACGAGGAATTGGACATGAGTAGCTCGGCATCCAACCTTGTGCAAATGGGGTCTTTCATGCTGTCATGCCTGTTGAGAGACCCTCGTATAAAAAGGCTGAAGGAGAACGACCTGTACTGGGTGGCCACGCTACTAGACCCCCGGTATAAGCAGAAAGTCTCTGATATGTTACCCAATTACCGGCAGTCGCAAAGGATGCAGCAGCTACAAAATAAATTGAAAAGTATGCTTTACACAGCATATAAGGGTGATGTCACAGCACAACGGGAATCCAACAGGGGAAGAGGTGAAAGTAATCCTCCTCCTACCACCACAACCACGCCGGCAAGGACAGGACGCTTTATAGACGTCTTGTTGATGGAGGACATGCAGAGCTTTTTTAGTCCTACGCATCGCCACAGCCCTTCGGGGTCCACCCTCAGAGAACGACTCGACCGACAGGTAGCAGACTACCTTGCCTTAACTGCAGATATCGACACTCTGAGGAGCATTGAACCCCTTGACTACTGGGTGTGCAGGCTTGACCTGTGGCCTGAGCTATCCCAATTTGCCATTGAACTTCTGGCCTGCCCCGCTTCAAGTGTGCTGTCAGAAAGGACCTTCAGCGCAGCAGGAGGTATTTTTACTGAGAAGAGAAGTCGCCTAGGTCAAAAAAGTCTTGATTACCTCACGTTTATTAAGATGAATGAGGCATGGATCCCGAAGGGACTGACAGTGGGGGATGCATTTGACTAAAAAAGGCCTGGTGATGACTGAGATGCCTTGGGCTAAAAATGGTCCACACACTGCTGTATTTAATCATTCTCTGCATGCCGGATGACTTACGTGACGTCTCCGCCACCAACTACGGTTCAAGCCGCAATGTTTTAGTGCACTTTCTGTCTTGAAAACCTCAATTTTTCAGGCCGCTGCTACAGCAGCGGCTGCAACAATACCTACTTTTTCATGCATGTGTACATGCCTAATTTTTCTGGCCTCTGGTGCTACACTGTGGCTGCAAAAAAACAAAAAAAAAGGCACATACATGTGTCAATTCCCCTTCGTGATCGTTACCTTGTCGTGGTGAAGGGGCTTGCGTATCACAATGAAGCGATCACCTCTAGGAGTGTGTTGGCACACCCCAGATGATAAGGTCGTTGCTTCATTGTGAACAGACCAAAAGCGATCCGCAGGATAATTTTTCATAGAAAAAACATTCATTTTCTTTCATTCTTTCTGCGGAGCTAGGTATTTTTTGGCCGCTTTACTGAATGCTCATGAACAATGGCTGTAGGCTCATGCCATGCGTCCTTTTGCGGAGGTGACAACCCTGGTGGTCAGTCGAACCCAAGGCAACATCATCGACCTCATCCCATATGCGTTTTTTCTGGAGCGTGCCCTGCGAAGAGTACTGGATCAGGCTGTAGATGAGCATGAAGAGGAAGAGTTGTGGTCCCCATCACCACCAGAAGCAGCCTTGTCGTTGTCAATTGCTGGACCTGTGGCAACGCAGAGAGAGGAGTCTGAAGAAGAGAAGTCAGAGGAGGAAGGTGGCTTTGAGGAGGTGGAATACCAGCCACAGCAGGCGTCCCAGGGGGCTTGTTGTCACCTTTCGGGGACCCTTGGTGTTGTACGTGGCTGGGTGGAGGAAGAGACCTTCAATGATGTCAGTGAGGACAAGGAATGGGACATGGCTAGCTTGGTATCCAACCTTGTGCAAATGGGGAGTTTGCGGTTGTGCAAATGGACTGACTGACTGTTAAACGGGGAGTTTGGTCTGTCAGAGTTTGGTCTGTCACTGTGAAGCGGGAGTAACCCTTACACTACTTGACCGATAAAACATCATACCTGATCGTATTCACACACTGGATGTTTTAAAGCACGTTATTCCAAACAATTTAGGAATGTTAGGTGATTTATGCCCTTTATGGATCAAAACCCGACTCTGCGTCAACTACGTAATTTTCCATTGGAGTTTTGCCATGGATCCCCCTCCGGCATGCCACAGTCCAGGTGTTAGTCCCCTTGAAACAACTTTTCCATCACTATTGTGGCCAGAAAGAGTCCCTGTGTGTTTTAAAATTCGCCTGTCTATTGAACTCTATGGCGGTTTGCCCGGTTAGCCGGTTCGCGAACATTTGCCGATGTTCGCGTTCGTCGTTCGCGAACGGCGAATTTTAGGTTCGCGACATCACTAATTAGAGGTTGCTATATTTTCCTAAACTGTACAATATATGGGAAACCATATGTGTTAGCTAACATATACATAACTCCCCCATACTCACCAGAGGTAATTAAAGACTTTTTACATTTTACCCTTGATAAATCTGATGTTCCTTGGTTGATGGTAGGATATTTTAACAATTATTATGATCCCTCCTTAGATAAATATGGTACAGTTATGGGACAGGTGAACCCTGTGTGCACTTCATTTGCTGCCTTCATTAGGGCGACCGGCCTGGCAGATGTCTGGAGAATGTTAAATACTTCTGATAAAGTTTTTTCTTGTTTCTCCAGTACCAATAAAACATTATCTAGCATAGACTTAGCACTAGCCACTTCCACAATTTTACCAGTAAACACTGAAGTGACCTATGCAGCTAGGGGTTTATCTGACCACTCTCCAGTGGTTCTTAATTAACTATGCACTCTGCCCAGATTTGTACTCTATGGAAAATAAACCCTTATTGATTAGACCTATTTTCTTTAACTGAAGATTTTATGCATGATATATCTGTTTACAGTATCTGTAATCAGACTTGTATAAAGTACTCGAAATTTCTACTTGAGTAAAAGTACAAGTGCTCGATCAAAAAGTGACTTGAGTAGAAGTGGAAGTGCTCGCAGAAAAAGTTACTTAAGTAGAAGTACTAAAGTATTCAACATTTTTTTTACTTAAGTATTGCAAGTAGTTTTTTCAAAAAATGTGCTACTTAAGTACTAAAAGTAAAAAGTACCAGTAGTTTTGAAAAAAAAATTCTACTCAAGTACTGAAAGTAAAAGTACAAGTACTGTGTTATGTAGTTATTAAAGAAAGAAGTCAAAAGTTTGAACATCATATTGTTTTTTATTATTTCAAATGATTTATTCAAATGATTAACCTGTGTTTGTTAGCAGTGGTAATTTTTTTTAAAGTAACGAGTAACTATGCAGCACAAAAAAAAAATACTTGAGTAGAAGTATCGAAATCATCGAAAAAATGTAGTGAAGTAAAAGTAGAAGTAGGAGAAAAAAATTCTACTCTAGGAAAGTACAGATACCGCATTTCGGTACTTAAGTACAGTACTTAAGTAGTTCTACTTTGTTACTATACATCTCTGTCTGTAATAGGTCCTCTGCATCATTACATATTTATTGGGACTCCTTAAAGACTTATATAAGAGGATAATTTATATCCCAAATTTCAAAGATTAAAAGGAAATCTAGGGATTGGGAATGCTCTGTAGCAAAAGATGTTTTGCAGGGTGAACTCCAATATACTGTATAACAAACCCGACTGTAGAAACCCAACAGAAGTGGATACAAAGCCAGAAATCTTATGCGGAAATCTCCCGTAAAAAAGCAAAACAGAAACACTTTTTCTTCCAGCGACTCTATTTCGAGGAGGGGAAAACACAGGTCACCTCTTAGCTACAATCATAAAAGCTCAAAAACCATTGACCCATGTGGTAGAACTACAAGAATCCCCAACAAAAATGGCACGTACTAGTTTAGAGATCTCGTCTGTGTTTTGTGATTTTTATAAATATTTATATAGCAGCTAAGCATCCTGTAAAGATGCTGAACTGCAATCCTTTTTAGGCTCCATGCACACAGGGCGTCATAAAAACGTGCTCCAAAGCTGTTTACTTGACGCCGGGAAACAGCAGCTGTAAAAACGTGCTTTCAGTAGCTTTTTCCATTAGCGTTATTGCACGTTTGGCCACAGTAGCTGTTAGCAGCGTTTTTTCTGCCTCCATTCAAAATCAATGGTTCCCTATGGGAGCCTATTGATTTGAATGGAAGTCGCACCGCAGGTCGGATCAGGATGATCCGACTTGCGGCGCGACTTGTGCTGTGAGAATCTTGAGGGGAACTCCACGCCAAAATGGGGAAAAAACGGCATGGGGTTCCCCCAAAATCCATACCAGACCCTTATCCGAGCATGCAGCCTGGCATACCAGGAAAGGGGAGGGGACGAGCGAGCGGCCCCACCCCCCCCTGGATCATACCAGGCCCTGCACCCCCCACCTCAAAGCACCTTGCCCCCATGTTGATGAGGACAAGGGCCTCATCCCCACAACCCTGGCCGGTGGTTGTGGGGGTCTGCGGGCAGGGGGCTCATCGGAATCTGGAAGTCCCCTTTAACAAGGGGCCCCCCAGATCCCGGACCCCCTCCCTATGTGAATGGGTATGGGGTACACTGTACCCCTACCCATTCACCCCATAAAAGGCAGTGTGTGTAAATAACGACAGGAGACGTTTTGGAAAGTTTATTAAAAATCTTCATCCCGTCTTCTCCCTCTCTGGTCTTCTGCTCTTTTGCTGTCCTCACTTCTTGTCCTGTCCTCTCTTCTTGTCTTCTGCTCTTTTGCTGTCCGCTCTTGTCTTCTTCTCTCCGGTCTTGTGGTCTTCTGCTCTTTTGCTGTGGCTCTTCTTCTTCCTCTGGTCCTCCTCCGACGACGTCTCCGGCGATTATGCTGGTCTCTGCAGCTTATTATATAGCCATTAGGGGCGTGGCCGCCAGATGACATCGTCGGGAGACCCCGCCCCTTGTGTCACAGATTACGTCATCTGTGACACAAGGGGGCGGGGTCTCCAGATGACGTCATCTGGCGACCACGCCCCTAATGGCTATATAATAAGCTGCAGAGACCGGCATAATCGCCGGAGACGTCGTCGGAGGAGGACCGGAGGAAGAAGAAGTGCCACAGCAAAAGAGCAGAAGACCACAAGACCGGAGAGAAGAAGACAAGAGCGGACAGCAAAAGAGCAGAAGACAAGAAGAGAGGACAGGACAAGAAGTGAGGACAGCAAAAGAGCAGAAGACCGGAGAGGGAGAAGACGGGATGAAGATTTTTAATAAACTTTCCAAAACGTCTCCTGTCGTTATTTACACACACTGCCTTTTATGGGGTGAATGGGTAGGGGTACAGTGTACCCCATACCCATTCACATAGGGAGGGGGTCCGGGATCTGGGGGGCCCCTTGTTAAAGGGGGCTTCCAGATTCCGATGAGCCCCCTGCCCGCAGACCCCCACAACCACCGGCCAGGGTTGTGGGGATGAGGTCCTTGTCCTCATCAACATGGGGGCAAGGTGCATTGAGGTGGGGGGTGCAGAGCCCCCCCTGCCCAAAAGCACCCACCCCCCCATGTTGAGGGTGTGTGGCCTGGTATGATTCAGGGGGGGTGGGGCCGCTCGCTCGTCCCCTCCCCTTTCCTGGTATGCCGGGCTGCATGCTTGGATAAGGGTCTGGTATGGATTTTGGGGGGAAACCCACGCCATTTTTTCGGCGTGGGGCTACCCTCAAATTCCATACCAGACCCGAAGGGCCTGGGTTGGAAACTGGGGGGGGACCCCACGCCGTTTTTTTTCACCATTTTGGCGTGGAGTTCCCCCTCAAGATTCTCACAGCGCAAGTCGCGCCGCAAGTCGGATCATCCTGATCCGACTTGCGGTGCGACTTCCATTCAAATCAATAGGCTCCCATAGGGAACCATTGATTTTGAATGGAAGAAAAAAAAACGTATAACGTGGCTTAACGCAGGTTAAGCAACGTTATTCAGCCTTTAGCAGCGTCAGACGTTTTTACAGCTTGACGCTGCAGCTCCAGAACGCACAGTTCCTGGGTTTTTTTTGGAGCTGTAAAACGCCTATGCCACTTGGAGCTCCTAAAAGCTCTATGTGTGCATGAGGCCATAGAATAACATGGATGGGCGTTCTGCAGCTGCAAAAAAAATGTCTGACGCTGCTAACAGCAGCTCCAAAAACGTCCAGTGTGCATGAGGCCTTAGACTCCATTATGCTACCAAAACTGTCTGCAGCTGACAAGGAGGCGTTGGACAAGCCTCTGACTCTGGAGGAACTTCGGGTCACTGCTGCCAGTTTTTCCAATAAAGCCCCAGGTGGTGATGGGTTACCAGGGGGAGGTCTATAAAATCTATGGAAACAACTTATTGCCTGAACTATTGGAAGTATTTAATGGAGCATTGGAGTGTGGTCACCTTCCTCTCTGTATGAGCGAGGTGATTATCATAGTCTTTTTAAAACCCAGAAAAACCCCTAATAATCCAGAATCATATCGCCCAATATCACTACTAACATCAGATGTGAAGCTATTGGCAAAAGTGCTAGCTACTAGATTAACAAACCTAATCTCTAGGATAGTGCACTCAGATCAGTCTGGTTTTATTCCAAACAGATCTACTGCAATAAATATTAGACTTTTATTTCTTAATTTGCAGGTTCCAACTGATAATTTAGGTAAGAGAGCTATATTGTCGCTTGATGCGGCAAAAGCCTTCAATGGTATAGAGTGGAATTTTGTATGGCATTGCTTACAGAGCTTTGGATTTGGATCCCAGTTTATAAGCGGATACAGCTTCTCTATGCTGCACCGGTGGGATGGGTTCAGGTGAATAGACATACTGTATATCGACCCCATTTTCGTTACAATGAAGTACAAAACAGGGATGCTCATTATCATAAGAGGCTCACTGGGATTACGGTGCAAACGGAATAACTTTATTAGTGAAGATGTACATACATGGATAAAATAAATAATCAATCAGTAAAACAAGTGTGGGGGCTCATCAGGAGAACTGATTGACTCTGTGGACCCCTATGGGTGTCAAGATCATACAGACAGCAAATGGAACACGTGTAGGTCCCCGCCCATCCAATCCCAAAATAGCACTGTTTAGGACGAGCTTGGTGTGATAAGTCGGGACAAGCCGACCTGAAAATCACTCTGAAAGCCCGAGCAACTGTGCTTGTGGCCAGGAAGAAGACTCCAATACTTTCCCTTATTGTTCCAGTTCTGCCATACCCTGGATAGCCAGTCAGTAGGTACAGATCTTTGGCGATCAGCCATTACTTGGGACTAGTTTATAGTTCCCTCTTTGTCTTACATGGGGGATCCCACTTTGGAGACATACCCTCCTCCCACTGCTGTTTAAGCTGTATGGCTGTTTAAGCCAGGATCCCTCCAACACACTCTACCATATACTACCACTTGCTGTTTAAGCATTTTGGCTGTTCAGCCACGATCCCTCCGGCACTGGTAGCCATGAACTGCCCCGTGTGGCCCGGTTTTCTCTGGAGGTTTCTAGCTAGATTATGAAACTCATATTACAGGAATTTTGCCCTTGTTGTCTGACATTCTATGAGATTATGTTGCCGCACTTTGCCCTTTGTCTGTGATGTACTGTTTACACTTGATGACATGTAGTCACTCTTTGAGTGACTTTCCCAACATACCTTACACTCCTCTCGGGCATACCCAGGCGCCTTCTCCACAGGGCTCCTTATGAGTCTTCTTCCTGGCCACAAGCACAGTTGCTCGGGCTTTCAGAGTGATTTTCAGGTCGGCTTGTCCCGACTTATCACACCAAGCTCGTCCTAAACAGTGCTATTTTGGGATTGGATGGGCGGGGACCTACACATGTTCCATTTGCTGTCTGTATGATCTTGACACCCATAGGGGTCCACAGAGTCAATCAGTTCTCCTGATGAGCCCCCACACTTGTTTTACTGATTGATTATTTGTTTTATCCATGTATGTACATCTTCACTAATAAAGTTATTCCGTTTGCACCGTAATCCCAGTGAGCCTCTTATTGCAACCATTCCTGGGGGGATCTCTCCGTCCCTCCACCTCCTACCCATTTTTCAATGCCTCCTAGGTTGCGCTAGGTTCCCGGTCCCACCTGACCGTGTGGTACATGTCCAATTTGATTCTCGCCGACTAATTTAGTCTGGCTTGAGAACACCTCCTTGGCTACTCAGTCTTTTAAATGTTTTCTATGCTCATTATCATCCCTCCTTTGGCTGTCGCTATTCGTCAGTCCTCGAATGTTATTGGGTTACGCAAATCTTTAGGAGAGGACAAGATTGCCCTATACGCTGATGATACACGTTTTTTCTGGGAGACACTTCACACTCCCTAGTAGGGATGGGCTTTGTGTTCCAGTCGAACCAAAGTTCAACTCGAACACAGCCCGTTCGCTGAATGGCGAACAAATGGGCTTCTTCACGGGAACTTCAAGTTTCCGTATCCATAATGCACTGCGCACTGGCAGTGCATTATGTGATTGGCCAAACCATGGACTCTGCCCTCAAATGCTTTGGCTAATCAAATTATCTATGCCATGATTGGCCAAAGGCAGGTGCCTTTAGCCAATCATGGCTCAGGGGCGGCTGCCGGGCACTGTGTGTAGGGTGAGATAGAAGTTAGTTAGACAGGGAGAGTGTGTTCAGACTAAGCAGGCTTGACAGTGGCATAGGTGGTAGAATACCAGGCTTGCAATTGAGAGGTTGTGGGGTCCCTTGGCCAGCAGGTGATTTATATGTGGAATTCCTTCAGGGAGAGTGTAGTGAGTTTAACAGATAGTGCAGTGTAGTATAGTTAATAATACATTGCTGATTAGATAGTGCAGTGTATACCACAAAGTTATTATATATATATATATATATATATATATATATATATATATATATATATATAT